>NC_133665.1:38842536-39442536 GCF_037893015.1 Macrotis lagotis
CAAGTAGGCTCTTGGTTTTGAGTTCTTAAATTGTTCTAAATGTGAGTGATTTACTACTCAAATCAGAATGCAGCAGACAGTTCAACTAATTTCCCAAATTTTTAAGTGTATTAAAATTTTAAAAGAAGGGATTAAAGACAAAGAAGAGAAAGACAAATTATAACAAAGAAGGAAGATGACTGCCTTGACTAACTCTACTTTTGTTGATTAAATCTATTTGATTTAAAATTAAAGCTTCCTTTAATTTCAATACTAAAAAGAACTCCATTTTATCATGGTAACTCTTCCTTCCCTTCCTCATTTTTTAAAAAGAAGAGTTTAAAATAATGCTACCCATATCTTAACTGTGGAACTGAGTGGAAGCCTCTTAACAAGAGCTTAATATTCTATCAATTGACAGATAGATTTTAATTAAAACTGGAACAGAAGGTTTTTTTCCCCTTTTAAAGTCTCGAATACTTAAATGCAAACTCAAATAGTTTCAAATTCAAATTCAAATTCTATACAACACAGTCATATCTTCTTCCTTCTTTGTTTGCTCTTCTCTAGCTCCAGGAAGAAGACCAACAAAAGAACCTACTAATATTCTATACAAATCATACTCTATTACTACACCAGAGACTTAAATACAAAACAGAGCATAGATGGATTAAACTGCAGGAAAGACATATCAAGAATGCAAATCTAGAATAGCTTTATGGTAGGCAATATAGTACTATTATTATCTCAGTTTTGCCACTCAAGAAACTGAGGCAGGAAGAAATTAAGTGACTTGCCTGGAGTTTCACAATTATTAAGTAATTGAATTTTGATTTAAATTTAGGCCTTCCTGATTTGGGGTTTTAGTGTTCAATCTCCTAGTGTGCAAACTTCTTGAGGGACAGAGGCTAATTTTTGTTTTTTGTCTTTTTTTCTCATTTAGGACATAATAGTGGCTTTAATAAATAATTGTTGAATTGTCTTGAATAAATTAATCCCCTTCTAGGTATTTTGGTTGATAATAGATCAATACTCTCCAATATTCTTTGTTTAATAGTATTTAACAATGGTATTTAATAATAATGCTAGGTTAACATATTGGTTTGAAAAATCCTGAAATTATACCAGTTACAAAAGTGTAACCATTAAAACTGGGCAGACTGGTAGGTTACTGGTTGGAAGAGGCCAATGCTGAATAGAGAGTTTTCTTTTTTTCTTCTTGTTGTTTGGCTTTGTTGATTTAACTACATAGTATTTGGCTTGCATTTCAAATAGAACAAGATTTACTAATATCAAGACTCTAAGAATTCATAGAAAGCCATATTAAAGTAGGAGAATTTATAAAGGAAAGTAATATTTTAGCAGTAGTAGTAGTAGTATTATCTAATCTGTTACTTGTTCTGAGTTAATCATTGACTTCTGTGTTTGTTTATTTCCTGTTCTTGTGGTGGTAGTGTTTTTAAAGGTACCAAGACAGAGTCATCCAACTTTTGTAGCTAAGAAACATGCCTTTTTCCTCTAACAAATTCTTGACTTGTGTGTCTTGGTGTTCTGCATTTTCTTTAAACTTGTTGCATATCTGATCTTTTGCTTTTCTATCAGATGAATGCACCTAGAGAGCATCCCTTTTTAAAGATAATTATTCTGAATCATTACCATAGACTTCCCAACAGTTATTGGTCCTTTACTTTTCAGAGAGTTGAAACAGTTCTGAAACAACTTGATCATTCTCTCTAAAATAAATCCAAAAATCTCTCAAGACTGCTTTTGAAGAGTTTATTTGAATTTAAATTTATAGCAGTAATTCTTGAATGGTATCTCAAGGAGGGGACTTATACTTTATATACTTTTATTTAGAGAACTGTGTGGTGGAGGTCAGAGGAGAATCTGTTTCTCCATGTCCCTCCATGGACCTCTCAAATCCTAGGGGCATGGTTGATCATGTATACAAAAATGATAGAATAGCCATTATTGGCATGCACAGTTAAAAATTCTCTGTCAAATGACTATTTTAATAGGAGATGAAAATTAAGGACAAGGTGTTCTGTATATGAGTGATGGGCATTCTAGCAGGACAACTAAGATCCTAAGAAAATGAAGCCAAAGGTACTTATCAGGGCAGTCCAAGGAAATGTCATTGAACACTGCAGAGCTGGTTTTTGTTTTTCTTGAGTTCCTGTTTGACAGGCTCCATCTCTAATAAAAAGTTAAGAGCTATTTGATTTTAAAATTGACTACCTAAGAATTAAAAGTTCCTCACCCATCATTTCTGTTTACTTATCTTCTGGACTTATCTAGATTTCCATTTCATCTTTATGGATAATGAGAACTTCACTCAAAATGTATATTGCAAGGAGAGCATTCTTAATTTTTAGAAGGATTATTGTAGAGAACTAATTCAACAATTATTTGCAAAGCATGAGAGAGTGGTCCTGCAGAAAAGTTAGTGATCATGGTATCACAGGACCAGAGTTAAACTCCCATCTCTGCCACTTAGTTTGTGCTTTTTGACTTGGACAAATCAATTAAGCTCTCCAGATATTTTTTTTAGGTTTTTGCAAGGCAAATGGGGTTAAGTAGCTTGCCCAAGGCCACACAGCTAGGTAATTATTAAGGTGTCTGAGATTGGATTTCAACCCAGGTACTCCTGACTCTAAGGTCGGTGCTTTATCCACTACACCATCTAGCTGCCCAAAATTCTTTTTTTTTACAAGGCAAATGGGGTTAAGTGGCTTGCCCAAGGCCACACAACTAGGTAATTATTAAGTGCCTGAGACCAGATTTGAACCCAGGTATTCCTGACTCCAAGGCCGGTGCTTTATCCACTACACCACCTAGCCTCCCCTAGCTCTCCAGATTTCAGTTTCTTAATCTGTATAGTGTTAAATAGGAGTGCTTCACAGTTGGAGGGGAGGAAAAAGAGATAAAATTGTTGAGGGGCTAGATTTGGAAGGGCCTGGAATGCCAGCAGTAGGTAGCCATTAGAGGGTTTTGAGGGTAGGAGTGACAATAGATCTTTTCATTAAGAAAATGAATATGACAAAACAGAATAGATGGGAAAGGGAGCAGAGAAGTAGAGCAGAAAGTGATCAGAAAGGAGGTTTCTACAATAATCTGTTTGATAATATAAATGAAAAGTGAAGAATGAATTCAACAGAGACATTCTCCTCCCAGATAAAATGTTCATCTTCCTCAGATATCTCAGTTTGTTACATCTAACCTACTCCGAATTTTTTCTACCTTCTTATATGCAATTTGTGAGATTGTCTTCCCTTTGGTTAATTGTAAGTCCCTTAAGAACCACACTTCAGTCACAACTCTTTTTCTAGCTCTAGTACTTTATATATTTCCAGAAAAGCAAATTGTCAATATTTGCTGGATTATGGAGAAAATAAGGGAATTCCAGAAAACATCTTTTGCTTCATGGACTACTAAGCTTTTGACTGAGTGGATCACAACAAAATGTGGCAAGCCCTCAAAGACATGGGAGTACATGATTGTCTTGTGACTTGAGGAACCTGTATGCAGACCAAGAAGCAACAGTTAAAACTGAACATGGAACAACTGATTGAATTAATATTGGTAAAGGAGGGGCAGCTAGGTGTGCAGAGCACCACCAGCCCTGGAGTCAGGAGTACCTGAGCTCAAATCCGGCCTCAGACACTTAATAATTACCTAGCTGTGTGGCCTTGAGCAAGCCACTTAACCCTATTGTCTTGTCAAAAAAAAAAAGATTGTTAAAGGAGTATGACATAGGCTATATGTTATTACCTTACTTATTTAGCTTTACAGGTAGAGTAAATCATGTGAAATGTTAAGCTGGATGAATCAAAGGCTGTGATTAAGGTTGCTGAGAGAAACATCAACTGTCTTAGATATGCACATGATACCCCTCTGATGGCAATAATTAAATAGGAATTAAGAAGCCTTTTGGTAAGGGTGAAAGAGGAGGGTATAAAAGATGACCTGAAACTGAATATAAAAAAACAACTAAGATCTTGGCAATGGACCCTATCATTTTCTGGCAAATAGAGGGAATGGAATAAGTGTTAGATTTTATGCTTTTTGTACTCAAAGATTATTGCAGATGGTGACTACAATCATGAAATTTAAAGACACCTGTTTTTGGAAGGAAAATTATGGCAAATCTGAACAGTACTAAAAACCCGAGACGTCACCTTGCTGACAAAGATTCATAAATTCAAAGCTTCAGTTTTTCTAATAGCAATGTATGACTATGAGAATTGGATTAAAAGGAAAATCAAGTGCCACAGAATCAGTACTTTTTTTAGTGTTTTTTTTTTTTGCAAGGCAATAGAGTTAAGTGGCTTGCCCATGGCCACACAGCTAGGTAATTATTAAGTGTCTTAGGCTGGATTTGAACTCAGGTACTCCTGACTCCAGGGCTGGTGCTTTATCCACTGTGCCACCTAGCTGCCCTAGAATTGGTACGTTTGAATTGTAGTACTAGAGAAAATTGTTGAGAGCCCCTTATACAGTAAGGAAATCAATCAATATAATTAAATATAATTCATTCAATATAATTCACTGGAAAATCAAATACTGAAGTTAAAGTTTAAATACTTTGGGCACATAATGAGAAGACAGGGCTCATTGGAAAAGACCCTGATGTTGAGAAAGATTGAACGCCAAAGGAAGAGGGGATAATAAAGGATGAAATGGAAAGACAGAGTCATGGAAACAATAAAAATGAACTTGGACAGACTTTGAGAGATAGTGGAGGCAATAGGGGTCTGACATGCCATGATCCATGGGGTCAAGAAGAATTGGACATAACTGGGCAGCAACAACTTTATATTTTGGGAGGAAGTGGTCATGAATGTTTTGTAAGAATATATTTTTGTAACTATTTCAATGAAATTGGTTTCCTTGATAATCCTCTGTGTTTTATTTTATACTTTTAAAAGCATTATTATGAGAAGGGAAGTTCTTCCAGAAATCCTCTGGTTCATTCATCATCTTCTTTTGGAACACCAGAGATTTTACAAAGGCTACTTCCTTTCTTTGAACTTCAGTCCATTATTGAAGATGGTAAAATAAAAACTATTTAAAGTATAATCTCTTTATAATAATAAATGTGTTGTTACAATAAGGACAGTTAGATGTAGCAATGAATAAAGCACTGTTCTTGGAATCAGGAGGATGGGAATTTGAATCCAGCCTCAGATACTTGAACTCACTAGCTCTGTGACCTTGGACAAGTCACTTGTGATTGCCTCACATTCAGGGACATCTCCAGTGGTCCTGGTTCATATCTGGCCACTGGTTTGGAGGAGAAAGTGATTCTGGTGATATATTTCAGCTCCCCCTCACTCAAATCCAATTTGCAAATTTCTCATGGCATCACCTCCCTGATGTCATGATCTTCTTTGAGAATGAAGGACAAACATCATCATCATTATCATCATCATCATCATCTGAGAAAGGGTTCAGTGACTTAACCAGACTGCCAAATGGGGTCTCTAGCATAGGAAAGATTAAGAATTTCTGCAGTAGAGGTATATGTGTTTGTGTGTGTGTGTGTGTGTGTGTGTGTGTGTGTGTGTGTGTATGTATGTATATAAACACTAAGAGATATTTGTTTATTGGTTTTATTTGACAGGACTTTGACTCTTCTCTGTTTCCACATCTCCTCCCAGTGACATAGAGAACACCACAGTTTTGGAAAAAAAGCTTGAAGAATGAAGGTGTCATTGACCACAAATAAAAACGAAAAACTACTTCTGGGGGTTAATAAGAAAGAGGAGAAACATCTTATTATTTTGGCTATATTGCCTGAGGTGCTGCTAGGGTATTTTCTTGACCCTTCACTTTTTAACATTTTTATCAATGACTTGGAAAAAGGTATAGGCTGATCAAATTACAAGTAACACACATAAAACTGAGAAGGATTTGCTTACACCTTGGTTAGAAGGATCCAAGGAAATCTTGACAGGGGTAGATTATTTTTAAGCCAAAAAAACCAATTTAATAGTATAATCTTAGAAGTAAGCTCTTGAATTTGATTTACACTTAGCTATGGAAGAGTCATGATTAGGTAGGTAGCAGTTTTGGTTTGATTTTGTTTTTTTTTCTGAAAAGTGTCTGGTACTTTTTAATATATAAAATGATAAAGTAACAAAAACTGAATTTCTGGTAATTTTAGGTCATTTTTAGACAGGGGCATATAAGGATATAAAAATAAAAGGTATCAATAATAAAAGTAAATAAGGCAAAAAAGAAGGAAAAGAGAAATGGGGACTCCTAGGAGGGACAAATACCAAAGTGACAACATTTCTGGTAAAAAATCATGCCAGGATTTCAAGTGTGAACCAAAGTTCTTGATAAGTGATAAAAATAATAACTTTTTTTAGTTCTGTTGGGAGCAAGAGGAAGTTTAGGAATGCTTTTTGATGTGGTTGAGAAGACATCAAGATGGCAAAAAGGAAATAGAGGGACTCAAGTCTTTATGATTGGAAATGACAGGTAGTGGCCCTGGATAGTGAAAGAAATAGAGGTGATCCAAGACATAGAAGTGTTTCTTAGGCGTTGGATCAGACTGCCTCAGCTCATCATGCTAACCTTCAATGTATGATAGAAAAGGCATGTTTGAGAACGTTTAGGGGAAGAATACTAGACAAAGAATTCAAACCACTATTGCCACTGGAGAATATAGTAGACTACTTGGGGTTACATTTTACCTTTAATTTTCAAACACAATACTGGATAGAAAGGAAAAAGTTTACTTTAGTAACTAGCTCATAGGTCACTACATAGTATATAATGTAGAACTGCACATACAGACTTAGTCAGGAAATAGCTATTTTCTAACCAAAGAGATATAGAATATAAGGGAAACAAAAATATAACTGTCTGTAAAACCAGGTAGAGAAGGATGATAAAGAGCTTTGTTACCTTAAAAAACAAAGAGAATCAGTACAAGGGGGTGAGCAATTAAGAGAGGTCATGTCAGAGGTATTTAAGGAGAAAAATGTCAGAAAATAACAAAGAGAAGAAATCTGCAAAATATTCACTACCACGGGCAATACAGCTACCATATTTGGTTTCTAACATTTAGTCTAGGATATGAAAGGTACAAATGGCATTAAAGAGAACTTATATAGGGAAAAGCAATTGGATTAGATCAAATGTAAAAGAAAATATTTGCTCTGAAGGCGACACAATTTTGGGAGTATTGAGTAATCAGTTTACAAAGTATCTGAAGGAGAAAATACCCAAAGATGAAGAAAAAAACCATATTGTTCCTTATTAATACCCCAAAAGGCAAACAAATCCAAGAATTATCTGAACTACAACAGTGGTATGTGTGTGTGTGTGTGTGTGTGTGTGTGTGTGTGTGTGTGTGTATTTATCTCAATTGTCTTAAAATCATTTAAAAAGATATCATGGAAATCCCTGGTAAAGGTATAAATACTAGGAACAGGCAAGGTTTTATAAGTGATAGCCTACAGAAAACTGCATATTTATCATCCTACAATTACCAGATCTTGAAAATACACATCACTTACTTACTTTTTAATTTATAAAAAGGGGATTTAATTTGATAGAGGAAATATTGAATTCCTCTCTCCTTCAATAAGGAATCATTGGGTGGCACATTAAAATTATTTAAGATATTTGAAAGTTCTAAGATTTTTTTCTTCTTTTGAATGGTTTCCTCCCCCTCTATTTATGATTCTTCTTTCACAATATGATTAATATTGAAATATATAAACAACTATATAACCTATATTAGATTACTTGCTGTCATGGGGAGGGGGAAAGGGAGGGAAGGAGAAAAATGTGGAACTCAAAAGCTTATAAAAAGATGAATGTTGTAAACTATCTCTGCATGTTTTTTTTTCCAAATTAAAGTAACTTTATGTCAATCAGAAAACAGGAAAGAAGCTCCACATGCTAGATGTGGCTATTCTTCCTCTGCCAGAGGGGAGGATTTGGTGAAGAACAAAGACAAGCATGAAGTTTGATAGGAAAATAAACCTTGAATTTGAAGAGAAAGAGACAGATAAGAAGCTGCTGTAGGGTGCCCTGGCCTACTTGGCACTGGAATGGATGAGCAAGGTCACCTTGGATGGCTGGTTCCTGAAGGGAGGGGAGGTTTTCTGATTTGACTTGATTAGAGACAGTGTGCTATCCCTGGAGCTTCTCAGGGTGAGCTAGAAGGTTCAGGCCAGACTTGGTATTGGTAGGTCAAAGGTGAGCAGGGGTTTGTGCAGGCTTCCTTCTCTCCTCCCCAGCGAGGGGCTGGCCCTGCTCTTCCCAGATGGTGAGGCCGTTACAGGAGCAGATCTGCTTGGGATTCTGGAAGAGGCCAGCAGAGTGAGCAATGATACCACAGGCCAGCCTCTCACCAGAGTTTCCAGTGACCTTGGAGAATGGATGTCCTCCCTGACCCAGGTCATCTTCCCCTGAATCAATGACCAGGCTTCAGCCAATGATGTCCCACACCTTGAGCTGCTCGTTCTCTATCCTGAAGGTTGTCCTTCCATCAACATTAGCATAGACATCTCCCAGGTCTCCCACGTGCCGGTAGGTGTCCTGGGGGCCACCATGGGGCATTCCATTGGGGTTGAAGTGGTCTCTACAGCTGGCACAATTTTGGGTCAAGTCCCCATACTGATGGACATGGAGGCCCTGGGGCCCAGGCTCCAGGACATCGATCATCCCCTCGATAAGGCAGCATGTGGGGGATACTTGTAGGAAACGAATGACTCCCTGCATGGACCCAGGCTGCCCCAACATGGCCACAGCTGCCCCCAGGTTCTGAAGCATGTTGCTTCCCATGCCCTTGAGCACAGCCTGGTGGCCTATGCTCTCCAAGAGACTCTACACCTCTTGGCTGGGCAAGGTGGTGGTCACCAGGACGCTCTGATTCTCCAGGTGCACCTTTGCTCCCTGGATCCCTGCCACATCCCGCAGGGATGCCTGCACCGCGTCCACGCAGCTCTGGCAGCTCATCTGCACTGGGAACTCCAGCGTGCATGCTGGCCCGCTGGCCCAGCTGAGCACGGGCGCAGCTTCAACAGAAGCCATCTTTCTCTCTGCATGTTTTTGAAAAAATATAATAACATTAAAAATAAAGTCAAAACATAAAGAAACTTGTTTAATAACCCTCTAATAAAAAAGAATCAGACAAAACTTGAAGGATGATCTATAGTTACCCAAAATGTTCAACACTGAGAGCGGGATCCAGTACAGATAACAAGTTGAAGAGAATTTTTCTAACAGTGCTGAGGACCTTCATTTCCTCCTCTTTTAGGATGATATCACACTGTTGCGACAAACCCAAGAACGGTACAATACCTCCTTTTGGGGTATCTGTGACAGAGAATGTCATCTGTATCCTGAGAAAGAATTGTGGAGTTTGAACAAAGACCAAAGACTATTACCTTTAATTTTAAGAAAATGTTATCTTATTATATAATCCTGCTATATCTCATACTTTATGTTTTTTCCTTAAGGATATGATTTCTGTCTCATCACATTCAACTTAGATCATTGCATACCATGGAAACAATATAAAGACTAATAGAATAGGGGCAGCTAGATGGCTCAGTTGATAAAGCACTGGCTCTGGGGTCAGAAGTACCTGAGTTCAAATTTGACCTTAGACACTTAATAATTACCTAGCTGTGTGGCCTTGGGCAAGCCACTTAACCCCACTGTCTTGCAACCCCCCCATAAAAAACAAACCTAAAAAAAGACTAACAGACTACCTTCTGTTGGGGGGGGGTAGAGGGAGAGAAGCAAGATTGGGGGAAAAACTGTAAATTCAAAATAAATAAAATCTTTCAAAAAAAAGAAAGATAACCAAGGGCAGCTAGGTGGCTAGAGCAATGGCCTTTGAGTCAGGAGGACCTGAGTTAAAATCTGTCCTCAAAAATCTTAACACTTGCTAACTGTGTGATACTTGGCAAGTCACTTAACCTCGAATGTCTCTCAAAAAATAAAAAAGGCTTAAATATTGAAAAATTTTACTTTACTGTCTACCTACAAGTGCATGGAGGATGTATATTGTCCAGAATTCCAATTATTAAGATATTTGTCCATCTACCTATCTGTCTAGCTAGTTATTCAGCTACCTTAAACAGTACAAATGGATAATTCTGTGAGATGGAACTGAAATTAGATAAATGATAGAGATTGGACTTTACAACCCTTAGGATTTTGCAAAGCTTGTTTAATGACCCTAAAGTGTCTGGAAATGGAGACCTATCTTTCTACTACAGATATTCAACCAATAGGTCTTTGATGTCCAAAGAATTAAAAATAACTATCACTCAGAGGGTAATGGAGAGTGCCTGGAATGTTGGAACTAAATGGCAATGTATAACAGAAGGAATTTCAAAGCACTGAAATGTAAGATGCTATTGAGGTAAAATATAATCAGAAAAGAAGATGGGATGGTCATGGTATTAAGAATGAGGGATGACAGGTAGACAAACTGAAAGTCTGACTTGTGATGTTGGAAGAAATTGAGGATTACACACCCCTTGCTAGCACCAGCATTACCCTCTTTTCCCTTCCCACCCCTCTGTCCTAGTAGTTGCATCATCTGTGATGAACTTAGGAGAGAGCATGGACTAGGGTCCGCAGAATGAATAAGCATGGATAAATTCTAATATTCAATAATGAAGGGTCCATCCACATGGATGAGATCACAGATGCAATCGAGTATTTGAATGCTATAAATGAATTATCTATGCATATTGTGGAGTCCTTTCTTTCCCAAAAGCAAAGTGGCTAATCAATTTTGAATTGCTTTATTTACAATTAATTTATTCAAAGAGAATAGGAACCCCCAAAGAGGGTAAACTCTATTTTAAATTTGATTCTCATCAATAGAGAGAAAACTGTTTTCTGGATGGAAATGATGAAAACCTTGAAGGCAAGTGACTACTCCATTTTTAGAAAGCTGCTCGAAGAGAAAAAAATCTGGGAGTAGTCAGAAATAAATATTGGATATTTTGAAAAATAAATTTCAGGAAAGAATTAGAATAAGTGATTTTCAAGAATGAATATGTAATCTAAGATTCTATAGAGGAATTGGAAACTCTCAAAAATGAGTTTGGGAAAGGAATTCAATGAGAAAAGGGAATTGTCTAAAGAGAACAGTAAGAAAGCACAGAGAAGTCACAAATCAACTTAGATTTTTTTAAGGAAATGTGTAGAAGATGAACTAAGAACAAGTAATAGCATTGATACAAAATTGTATTATGATTATTAAAAAATAAGCATTAGAGCTTAAAATGAGTTTTTTTTTTAATTTGTAAAGGGAAAAGAGGAGAATCAAAGAATGGAGAGTACTGCTGTCTGGGGTAGATGTCATAATGACTGATGATAAAAATGGTAGAACTTCTCAAATCTTATTTATGTTTTCTCTGTTGTAAGTAATGAGAATTTTACTGGGAAGGATGGAACCAAAATAACTGCCATTGATGAACTCAAGTCACTTGGCCCAGATGAAGTATTGTAAGAATGACAAAAGTGATTGTTGAACCATTGAGTGACTTTTTTGGAGAATTATAAATGTGTGCTAAGATTATAAAATGGTACTACTTGTACTTGTCCCATTTTTTTTAAATGGAAAAAGTTAGGAACATGCATATTATAAGTCAGCAAAAGCTTGGGCTTCAATTTGTGGCAAAATCCCAAAATCTATCTCTATAGATGGTTAGTAATCATCTAGAATAGGAAGAGTTGATAGCAAAGAGCCATCATGACTTTATCAAGAATAAACAATACCAATCTGACCTTAATTCATTTTTGACATGATTATTAACCTTATAGATGAACTGTATCTATATTTATAACAAATTATTTCTTATATCACAATTTTGGAAAAGCGGTGGAAGAATAAGTAAATTTAGGTTCCTAAGATTAGTGTGGCAATAGTTCAAAGATTGGATGAATGATAGACAAATAGATAGAGAGTCTATTGCGGCACAGCTAGCTGACATAGTGGATAGAGTACCAGTCTGGAGTCAATAGTAACTGAGTTCAAATCTGACCTCAGACACTGAATAATCACCTGCATATTCTTGGGCAAGCCACTCAACCCCATTGCCTTGCAAAAATAAAAGCAAACATACAAACAAAAAGTACCCCTCACTTAAAGAGAGAGAGAGAGAGAGAGAGAATATATTGCAATTTTTCTGGCAGTTGGTAATGAGGGTTTTTCCTGGATGAATGCCTCTTACCAGAATAATAAACTACAGTTGGCATTAACATTTTTGCATGTCTGTCATGTCTGTCCTCTCCATTCTTACCCATTCAGATGGGTCTTGATGGCACTGATAACCCAGCTATGATGCCTGGAAATGATGGTGTCTCTAGATGTTGTCAAGGATTTAATAATCCTTCCCAATTGTCCCTTTCTAAGAGAGGCCTTTTAATATCAATTTTTGGGGTCTTTTGCTTGTTTGTTTTTATTCAGGCACTTGAATCTTAATTAGGACAACTAGATCTGCTATCAAATAACTCTTTTGCCTTGGACATATTACCTCTGAGAGTCTCAGTTATCTTATCTATCAAATTAAGGTCAATTTAATGACCTGGGTTAACATCCCTTGCAACTTGAATAGCCTCTGAATTTGATACCTTCAACACTTTTTAGCTGGGTGACTCTGGGCAAGTCACTTAACCTCTGACTTCCTCAGTTTCCTTAACTGTAAAAAAGAAGGAATAGTACCTCAAAAAATAATTGTTGTGAGGATCAACTGAGAAATTTGTAAAGTGCCTAGCAAAGTATCTGACATATAGTAGACATAATAAATACTTACTCTCTCCCAACTATTTGATTCACCTAAAAGTGAGTCCTGATGAGTTCCCTTACTGCTTTACAAGTTCTGCTAATACAAATACTTGAAAGTCTTTCTAAGACTTTGTGCTTTCATAGAATACTCACTTCACTTAATTTCGAAGTTGAGGTATACATTGATGGGATTACTCTCAAATAGATTTAGGTTCAAATCCTGACTCTGACACTATGACCGTCACCAGATTACTTAAATACTTTGATGCACTGATGCATCCATATTATGGATCACAGCCAAGCATTGGTTGAAGATATTTCCACACCAACTGAAATAACAGACCTTTAATATATTGACTTAATTTCTGTTTAAATAAATAGCCCCTATATCATAGGATGGTTGAGACTGATTTGCAATGCTCAAAAAGTACAAGCACATTTTTGGGGGAATTTCTAGCTTTGTTTCTTAAGTCTTGGTACTTAAGATCATGGGTTTTAGAAATATTTCCATTTAAAATGAATTCTTCATTCCCCCTAGAGAAAATGAATGAATATGTTTCATGTGTGAGGTAGAATATTTTCAATGAGAGGTAAAACCCATTCTTAATGCTTTATGGTTATTCATTTCATTGCATGCTGGAGAATCTTGGGCCAGTTTCAAATTGATATGTACTGAGCATCACTTGCAAAGTGCTTTGAGATTGTCCTTGGATGAAAATAGCTTTATGGTATTGGTACTAATTAAATAATTCCTTGTTTCAGTTGACATAGGACATGAGCGTCAGGAAGTCCATTTACCTGGAAGAATGAAATTTACAAACTATTAAAGTTTCAAGGTTACTAAACTAGTAAATCCAGGGAATGCTATGGATGTAATTTTTGAAGGATATTTGTTAAGATGGAGACAATTCAGAGTAGCTCCTGAATCAATTTGTGCTTTGTGGGGATTATTTGAAGGGGGTAGGGATGTTTAGCTGTATATGTGAAGACTTGAGGGAGATAGTTAATGGGTTGGAAAGATTCTCAATTCAATTCAATATATATTGTGACTTCTATGAACCTTTTATTTGAAAGAGATACTAGAATAGTTCTATTTGATCCCTTAAAGTGGGTCTGGAGGCAGAAGTTGAAAAGAGGAAGATTTAGATTTGGTATAAGGAAAATTTTTTTCACCATTTTAACACAAAAGTGAAATGGGCTGCCTTTAGGTCCTGTTATATTTTCCTTTACTAGAATTTTTTTTTTACCAATAGCTATGATTGTCTGCTATATTGTAAAACAGAGATCTCTTGGACCACAGCTCTCTTGAATGTTGTCTGAACTAGATGAATAGATGGTTTCTATATGATTTTAATATGTAGATGTATTAATGAAAAAAAGAAATATATACATGTGTAGTTTTCTAAGTCAATATGTGGCCAACACATCTTTATGTGTAATTTAGTAGACACTTTTTCATGTTGATACTATTGTTGTAATATATTATTAGCCACAAGGATTCTAATTTTTGTTTTTTTTTTTCTTTATATCACCATTACTTAGCACAGTGCCAGGTGCACCAGTAAGCTTTGAATAGATTCTTGTTGATTGATTGAGTGAAGAACAAAAACATTCTGTGTTTCTCTGATTTTGTTAAAACTTTCTAGCTTTCTTAGCTCTATGATTCTGCATACCACAGTTCAGATATTTTCCCAGGCCTGCTGATTTAATCATGTCATTTTCTTCTTATAGACCTTCAGTGGCTTCACATATCTCTGGCTCAAATAATTTGCTAACTCCTGACCCTTGTCTTCAAAGCTTTTTACAGACTAGTTCTGTTTTATTATCTCTTATCTCTAGCAATAATGTAGTCTGTACTCTTTATTCTTGCTGAAAATTATCTCCTAGCACATCCAGTCTTCCTTTTCCTCATCAAATGTTTGCCAAATGTATCTCATCATCATAAATCTTTTAAGCTCTAATAAACTCTATAAACCAGCAGAATTCCTTAAAATATTTTCTCTGTTAAAGGAAATATATTTGATTTAAATAATATCTTATAGCTATTTTTTGTATCATAAACTAGATGTGAAAACATTTCCTAGAGGTATTCTGGAAGGATAGTTTTGTTTGTTTGTTTTGTTTGTTTGTTTTTTTTGCAAGGCAAATGGGGTTAAATGGCTTGCCCAATGCCACACAGCTAGGTAATTATTAAGTGTCTGAGGCCAGATTTGAACCCAGGTACTCCTGACTCCAAGGCTGGTGCTCTATCCACTACGCCACCTAGCCGCCCCTCTGGAAGGATATTAATAGGACAATGCAGGCGGTACAATGAGTATGGGAAATAAATGGTGATAGAGACTGACAGAAAAAAAAATTAAGGAATTTCATGTTAACCCTAGGCTTAGGAGTGACTAAGTTTAAATTTCATTTTTGAATGTAAAAATAAATAAGGTCACATCATCTTCGAATTAATTTACACAAAGTTAGCTCTGTTTGAAGAAGGAGAAATGGAGAGAGAAAGAGAGAGAGAGAGAGAGAGAGAGAGAGAGAGAGAGAGAGAGAGCGCTATTCCCTTCAAATATGTATCATTCAAGTAAGTGTGACATGAAAGATATTACTGCCTAAGGAACCCTGGTGAGAAAGGTAGCAACTGAAGCTGTTCAGCTTCATTTGATAGTCTAGCTCTCTGGCCCATGTTTTAGAGTCAATATTTATTCCAATAGAGAAGAGACTATATTATTTTATTCTCCTACGATTGCTTCTAGAAACACTTCTCTGGAACAATGTGATGGGACAGATTTCTTTTATTTTGAAAATAAAGTTCATTGGGCTGGCTAGGTGGCGCAGTGGATAGAGCACCAGCCCTGGAGTCAGGAGTTCAAATCTGGCATCAGTCACTTAATAATTACCTAGCTGTGTGGCCTTGGACAGGCCACTTAATCTCATTTGCCTTGAAAAAAACTAAAAAAACTAAAATAAAAAATAAAGTTCACTACACTAACTTGCCATATGTTTCATATGCTGATCTAAGCCTAATTTCTGCCAGATTGCTTTTCATTTTCTGCAGGAACAAATTGAATTCATTTTGGGGAGTTATTTATCTTTTTAGGTTTATCAAACAATGGATTGTTAAGTTCAGTTACTATAGTTTATAATTTTCCTTGTTTATTCCTTTTCCAATTATAAACCAACATCAATTGGTTTTGATGACTGCTGAGTTTCTTCCTCTTTCTTTTCATTTTTTTTAATTCTTTCTCTTTATTTTAGGCCTTTTGCTCCTTCAAGTGAATTTTATTTTTTTCTGCCTCTGGAAAATATCCCTTTACTTGTTTAAATGGGTAGATCAATAAATATTCAAGTTAATTTTAGTAAAGTTGTCATTTTAAATAATTACCTTGGCTTAATCATGACTATTTCTCCAACTTAAAAGTTGTTCCTTATTTCTTTAAGGGATATTTTGTAATTGAATGTATGTAGCTATTGAGCCCAATAGATTTAGGTAGATTAAGTACTTAATATCTCTTTCATTTTATAGTTATTTTGAATGGGACTTCTCCTTTTATCATTGCAGTCTGGATTTTGTTATTAATATAAAGCAATGCTATTGATTTCCATAAGTCTGGAAGCAGCTTCAGTTGCAGCCTCTCTTTTCAGATGTTCTCAGAGGTTTTATGGGCATCATCATCTCCATGTCACATTTATTCTGAGTAATAATGACTGATTCAATCCTTCACATTTTTTAAATTTCAAATTAACTGAAGCTCTTTATTCTCTTTAGTATCTTGGCTGATTCCCTAGGTTTTCTAAATAAACCATCATTCATCAATAAATACCAATAGTTTTATCCCCTCTGCTTATCTTTATACCTTTATCTTTCTTGCCATATTGCTGCTATTAGCATTTTAGAACTATAGCAAATGATTGTGAAGAAAAGGGACATTCTTGCTTCATTCTTGTATTTGTTGACAAATTCATGTGGTTTTTAAATGTTGCCTTTACTTTGTCTTCTCAAAGACTTTCCTAGAGTTAAATATCTTTTCTTCTAAATTTTTTAACCTCTCAAGTATTTTTGAGAGAAATTTTATCTTGGATTTAATTTTTTTCATATTCAGTTCATTGAATCTTTGAATTATGTTTAGGAAACCTTAAATTCTGACCTATATTCATTACTAATTTCTTCTTTATGGATTTTATTTCTCATTGACTCTCCTGAAGTTCTTATACCATGATTTTTCCAGGTACCTGTATTTCATCAGGAATTGGTTCATTTTGTTTTAAAATGTTTGCCTAAAATTTCTTGGAGAACATAGTATTGATTCTTCCTTTTAGTTTTAGGATCTTCTCTGTTCATATATTTACTTTTCCTCTTGAGAGGCTTTTGTTTACAGCATTTCCTTTGGAAATCTACGATGTTGCAATCTTTTAAAAAACTTCTCACTGTTACTTTCTGATTCTTCTGATTCTGAAAGCTGCTTCAATCTCTAACATTATAAGATATGGGTCCCTGTCCTGAGTACCTTCTGGGGGAACAAGCAAGACTCTGAGTTTCAGTCCACTTTCCTTTAATCCTAACAAGTATAAATATACTGATTTTCTGCAACAAGTCCTCTCTTGTCTCTCTTCCTTTTCTTCTTGCCACTTTCTGAAAAATTTGAAAGTATTTGGGTCAAAGCCTGTCTAGTTTTCAGAGACACTAATCTAAGTTTAGGCCCTAGTTAGAAGGCAACACATTTTCAGCCTCTACCTTTTTGATTGGGTAGAGTTAACAGCTACTTGTTTCTGGATGGAGATCATTAGAAGTGGGATATACTAGCAAATTCTCTGCAGAAAAGAGAAGAATCACAATAGGATATTTTTTTTCAGGTTATAAGAGCTTTATTTCTTTAAAGAGTAAAAATTTTCAGTAGTTTATTTTTTACGGAAATAATATTTTATTTATTTATTTTCCCAACTACATGCAATGGTAGTTTTCAACAATCTTTTCTTTGCAAGGTTTTGAGTTATATATTTTCCCTCCCTCCATTCCCTCTCCTCTACCAGAAAGCAATCTAATATAGGCTATACTTGTACAACCATGCTAAACATAGATTCATATTAATCTTGTTGTGAAAGAAGAATAAAAATCAAAATAAAAAAGTAGAGACAATTTTTAAAAATTGAAAATAGTAAGCTTTGTCTTGCATTTAAACTCCAAACTTCTCTTGATGTGCCTTTTAGAATTGTCTTTGATTATTGTTCTGCTGAAATGACCAAGTTCATCGTGGTTGATCAGCACCCAATGTTGCTATTGATGTGTATAATTTTATTCTGGTTCTGATCACTCACCATTAGTTCATGCAAATCTTTCCAAGCTTTTCTGAAGTCACTTCCCTCATAATTTCTAATAGAAAAAATAGTTTTCTATCACATTCACATACCACAATTTATTCAGCTCTTCCCCAGTTGATGGGCATCATCTCAATTTACAATTTTTTGTCACTATGAAAAAGAGCTGCTATAAATATTTTTGTACATGTGTTTCTTTTTTTATGATCGAGTAGTGGTATTACTGGATCAAAGAGTATTCAGTTTTATTGCCCTTTGGGAATAATTCCAAATTGCTCTTGAGAAAGATTGGATCAGTCCACAACTCTATCAATAATGCATTAGTGTCACAGATTTACCACATCATTGATCATTTTCCTTTCTGGTCATATTAGCCAGTCTAATCTCAGAGTTGTTTTAATTTGCATTTCTCTAATCATAAATGATGCAGAGCATATTTTTCATATGATACAGAGAGCTTTAATTTCTTCATCTGAGAAATATAATTTCACCATTTGTCAATTGGGAAATGACGTGTATTCTTATACATTTGACTGAGTTCTCTATATGTTTTAGCCAGGAGTCATTTGTCAGAAACACTAGTTGTAAAAATTGATTCCCAACTTAATTGTCTTCCTTTTAATCTTGGTTGCATTGGTTTTATTTGTGCAAAAACTTCAATTTAATGTAATCAAAATTATTTACTTTACATTTTATAATGTTCTCTTGCTCTTCTTTGGTCATAAACTGCTCTCTTCCCCACAGGTAAACCATTCTTGTTCTCATAATAGGCTCAGGATGTCACCTTTTATGTCTAAATTCTATACCATTCAACCTTATCTTGGTATAGGGTGGGAGATGCTGGTCTATGCTGATGCCATACTATCTTCCAGTTTTCCCAGCAGTTTTTACCAGAGTGAATTCTTATCCCAGAAGCTGGAATATTTGGATTTATCAAACAGTAGATTATCATAGTCATTCATTACTGTTTCTTTTGCATCAAATCTATTTTGCTAATCTCTATTTCTTAGACAGTACCAAACAGTTTGATGACTGATGCTTTATAATATCATTTTATATCTGATATGGCTAAACCGCCTTCCTTTGCATTTTTCCATTAATACTTTTGATATTCTTGACCTTTTATTCCTCCATATGAATTTAGTTACTATTTTTTCTAGCTCAATAAATTGATTTTTTTGGAAGTTTGATTGGTATGGCACTGAAGAAGTAATCTAATTTAGAGAGAATTGTCATTTTTATTAAATTTGCTCAGCCTCTCCATAAACAATTGTTATTTGCACATTTATTTAGATCTGATTTTATAGTTGTTTTCATATGTTTCTGAGTTTTTCTTGGCATATAGACTCCCAAGTACTTTATGTTGTCTATAGTTACATTAAATGGCATTTCCCTTTCTATCTCTTGCTGTTGTGTATTGTTAGAAATATATAGAACTACTGATGATTTTTGTGGGTTTATTTTATATCCTGAAACTTTGCTAAAGTTGTTAATTGTTTCGCTTCATATGGTTTTGGTAAGCCGTGTATTGTGGGATTCTGGGTTTTAAACCACTCTGCTATCTGCTTCTGTTTTATGGGAGAGTAAATCCCATTCATACTCACAGTTATAATTACCAACTCTTTATTACCCTCCATGCTATTTCACCTCCATTTGTACTTTTTCCCTTCCTTTTACCCTATCCCTCCTCACCAGTGTTGTGCTTTAAATATTTCCCTCAATCTGTCCCTCCTCCTATCAGTCAAACTCCCTTTCCTTCCTTCTTTCCCTTTTCCCTTTTTCCTTCCCTCCTTTCTATCAGTCTATTAGTCTCTCCTTCCCTCCCATTCCTCTCTTAATATTTGAAGGATAAGATACATTTCTTAACCCAAATGAGTCTTCTTTGAGTAAAATCCAATGGAAGTAAGATTCAAGCACTTCTCAACCCCCACCTTTGTTTCCTTCTACTACAACAGGTTCTTTGTGCCTCTTCATGTGATGTAATTTACCCCATTTTACCTTCCACTTCCTCTTATTTTATTATAATCCCTCCCACTTTTAAAATCATTTCATATTCAAATCTTCAGCCTAAATATACTCCCTCTAATAGACTTACCATTCTCAAGAGTTATATGAATCTTCCTCCCAGGTATGGT
Source organism: Macrotis lagotis (assembly GCF_037893015.1). NCBI lineage: Eukaryota > Metazoa > Chordata > Mammalia > Peramelemorphia > Peramelidae > Macrotis > Macrotis lagotis. Next base: position 38,862,733 of record NC_133665.1, read on the forward strand.
TATAAACAGTTTAATCTTATTGAATAGCAATCCTTTTTTCCCATTTACATTTTCATGTGTCTCTTGAGAACCCTTTTTGAAGAGGAAATTTTCTATGAAGCTCTAGTATTTTCATTAGGAAAATTTGAAAGTCACTTATTTTGTTAAATGTCCATCTTTTCACCTGAAAGTGTATACTCAATTTTGTTGTGTAATTGATTCTTGGTTGCAATCCAAGCTTCCCCTCGAGAATATCACATTCTAGGCCCTTTGATCCTTTAATGTTGATGTAATCATGTCCTGTCTAATCCTGACTGTGGCTCCTTCTGGCTGCTTGCAGATTTTCTCCTTGATCTGACAATTCTAGAGTTTGGCTACAATATTCCTTGGTGTTTTCATTTTTCCTCCAAAGCTTTATATGTAGCCTCCCTTCTGTTCTGCTTTTCTGAGCTAGTGTTTTGTCCTTCCTTAACTCCAAGATAATTTTGTTTTCTTATTAATATTTTATTTGTGTTCCAAGTACATACAATAGTCGTTTCTACCTATCATTTTTGTAAGGTTTTGAATTTTACAATTTTACAATTTTCCCCCACTCTGCCATCCCTCCCTTCTTCCCACAGAAGACAATCTGATAATATTTACATTGTTTCCATGTCATACATTGATCGAAGTTGAATGTGTTGAGAGAGAAATCATATCCTTGAGGAGAAAATACAGTATTAGAGATAGCACAATTATGCAGTACTTAAGACACTTTAAAAAATTGAAGGTAATAGACTTTGGTCTTTGTTTAAACTTCACAGTTCTTTCTCTGGATACAGATGATATTTTCTGTCTTGGGTACTCTAAAATTGTCCCTGATTATTGCATTGATGGAATGAGCAAGTCCATTAAGGTTGATCATCACCCCCATGTTGTTTCAGTGTACAAGGTTCTGGTTCTGCTCATCTCACTCAGCATCAATTCATGCAAGTCTTTCCAAGCTTCTCTGAAATCCCTCCAAGATAACTTTCAATTAAACCCTGCTCTTCTCTGAAATTTCTTATTCACTTTGGAATTTGTTGCCTATCCCAAGGGTCTTGTGTTGTGGAAGGGGCTTGATTGAAAGCCGTTACATATTGAAAACCCTAGAGACTTGCTTACTGCACTGAGTCAATTTTAGGACATCAGGATAAGAAACACTTGAGACTTTCTTTCTGCACTGGGGATATCAGTCATCCATTCACTGGGTTGTTGGTAATGGTGAGATTACCCTAGGCTATCTCTGGGTTCTCTGCTCAGGGAAATGCCAGGGCCTTGCTGGCTAGGTTGGGTTAACTAGACTAGCCTTGTCAGGTTTGGTTTCTGGGTCTTGGGCGTCCACATTGGAGCTTTTCCAGCACTAGAGTTTCCAACCCACCCGTCATGAAGCCCAGACTGAAAAAGCCTCTGTTCTCACAACTGAGGATCTCAGGTTAGTCCCCATCTCACCCAGAACTGGTGTGCTGGATCTCTGCTCTTTGCTTCCCCATGGCAGACTTTGCTGGAAGATGCTTCACTCTATTCTTTTGTAGGTTCTTTTAATCTAAAATCTGCTAAGAGGCTTGATTTGTGTTGTTTTTGAGGGAAATGCTGGAGATCTAAACAAAATTCCTCACTACTCTTCTGCCATTTTGGTCAGAAGTCAATATGAATGTTATTAACAAGACCTCAAGTCACTTTGTGTCCCTGCAATAAAGTCTGGTTGGGGGGGAGTATCTTGAGTAAACTCTTTAAGGGTTAGAATTCTCCATTGTTAATTCCAAAGGATTTTAACCGTGTCATCATTCTTACTTCTTGGACCTATAGATTCAACTACAGTTGCTCCCCATCTGGTGTATAATTTCTTTTTTTGAGGGGAAGGGAGTTTAGAGAACTAACAGGGATCCAGAGAAAAGAAAATGACTAACACCATTTTGATGGTCAAATGATCAAGAAGTTTCCAAAATTCCACATTCTAATAATGATCTTTGCTAGTCCTGTATTTGGGATCAAAAATCTATCTTTTTTTTACCACCTCACACCTCTCAGACTGGCCAATATGACCAGAAAGGATAATGATCATTGTTGGAGGGGGTTGTGGGAAATCTAGGACACTGTTACACTGTTGGTGGAGCTGTGAACTCATCCACCCTTTCTGGAGAGAAATTTGGAATTATGCCCAAAAGACAACAAAAATGTGTATACCCTTTGATGCAGTCATACCACTACTGGGTCTATGCCCTGAAGAGATGATGAAAAAGGGTAAAAGCATCACTTGTACAAAAATATTCATAGCAGCCCTGTTTGTAGTGGCAAAGAATTGGAAATCAAGTAAATGTCCTTCAATTGGGGAATGGCTTAATAAACTGTGGTATTTGTATGTCATGGAACACTATTGTTCTATTAGAAACTAGGAGGGATGAGAATTCAGGGAAACCTGTAGGGATTTGCATGAACTGATGCTTAGCGAGATGAGCAGAACCAGAAAAATACTGTACACCCTAACAGCAACATGGGGGTGATGATTGACCTTGTTGAACTTGCTCATTCCATTAGGAGAATACCATCTGTATCCAGATAAAGAACTGTGGAGTTTGAACAAAGTTTAAGGACTATTCCTTTTAATTTAGGGAAAAAAAAACAGATATCTTACTGTCTGATCTTGTTATCTCTTATACTTTTTGTTTCTTCCTTAAGGATATGATTTCTCTCTCATCACACTTATTTTGAATCAATGTACAAGATGGAAACAAAGTAAAGACTGACAGATTGCTTTCTTTGGTTGGGGAGGGAAATAAGATTGGGGGAAAATTGTAAAACTCAAATAAAATCTTTAGTAAAATAAAAAATGTAAAAAAATTCTACCTTATTTTCTCAAAGAATCATAGAGCTAGACATGAAAAGTACTTAGAGAGCTTTTATTCCAGTTGTCCCATTTTATGTATGAGGAAATGAAATCTAGACCCAAGGTCATTTTAGTAAGTTGTAAAACAGAAACCAACGGGCTGGCACCCTTTGTCTAAAATATAGATGTGATAATGGCTTTTATTGCTATTTTAAAAAATGCATTCAGCCTATCTTGTTCTCACTTATAAAAAGTGACTTTATAACTTTGGCCAAATAACTGTCACTCTAACCTTTAATTTCCTTATCTGAAAGATGAGGGAGTTCCAATCCTAGATTCCCTTACATTTCTAAAGTATGTTGATGATATGAATGTGTTGGTAGTAGAGTTATGTAATAAGGAGTGTTAATTCAATTGGTGAGTCATTTTCCAATATTGTTCATCTTTCTCAGTTAACTTTTTAGTTCTGTGGGCCACAATTTTATTTTTTTATTTTTCTATTGATGAATTTCCATTCTCTTTAATGGTGATAGTGGTGGTGGTGGTGGTGATGGTGGTGGGTAATGGTGATAGTTGTATCATAGAAGTGGTGCTGATGATAATAGCATAGTAGTGATGGTGGTGGTGGTGTAGTAGCTAATATTTATATAGTGCCACTATATTCTAGGTACTGTACTAGATACTTACAAATATCTCAAAAAATGATCACAAATAATAATAGTAGTGATTAAATGAGAATTTACATGTGTATTATATATATATGTATATATATACATATATATATATATACTTTCTATATGCTAGGCACTGTATCAAGTACTTTAATAATTATCTGATTAGATTTTCATGACAACTTGGGAGAAAAATAGTATTATCCTTATTTTACAGTTGATGAAATGGAGACAGATAGAGATTAAGTAACTTGCCCAAAGTTACGCAACTAGTACTGAGACTAGATTTGAACTTGGGTCTTCCTGACAACACTATACCACTAGCTTCCTCCTCATAAAGTGGAGTTAATAGTATTGCACAGGGAGCTTCACAAGCCATACAACTGTGATTAATTTAGCTTTGCTTCTACCTGTAGGTCCTTAATAATTTGGAACCACAATACTTTTCTACTTCTGAAGAGGAGCCAGATCTATTATCTATGATCCAGAGCAAGAAAACTGCTCTGAAATTCTATACAAAGGGTTACACAAACAATCAGTGGAAAGTTTGCCAATTTTAAGACAAAAAATATGCAATTTTATTCTTCTCTCTAATTTTTTATTATTATTGTGATTCTGACTTTTCCTTTTAAGCTCTCTTTTTCCAAAGTGATCTCTTTTAGGAGTTGTTACTGGTACTAAAGAGAAAACAACCTAGAGTTGTTATTCTTAATTAAAATCATATGTAGGAAATTCAAGAGACAGTGTCCTAGCAAGCAATTCCAGCTCCCAATGTTGTTTTAGGTAGCCTAAAGTTTACACAGTGTGTGATGACTGGTGATTATAACCAGAGGATAAAGGCAATATTAAGCTTCCTACTTCTCTCTCCACCCCCATCAAGCAAACAAAACCCCCTTCAACAAACATGCACCTGTAAGGTTAGAACTGACTCATTCTATGATTTTTGAGAATAGGGTGTAAATGGTGCCTCACCCACAGGAGAAACCAGTGAGTATTATTCTATGGTGATGAGATATAAAACCCCTTACTTTCCTAATCCAAACCAATTCTTTCATTCCTTTTTTTGCATAAATCAAATTTAGAAGGCAAAGTCACACAAATTGCAAATGCTAACAGTTAGTACAAGGCAGATGTATTCAAATTCACTTCTCCCTTCAAAGTCATTGAGAAGTCCGATGTTGGACCAAGGGGATATTTGCCAAATACTTGCTTTTTGTCCACTATTCAGTATTTGCATATATGATTAACTCAGTTTCTAACCAGTAGCAGTGTCAAAGTTGACCTGATATTTAGCCACCTGTATCATGCATTTCCCTTGGCCAGGGAAAATATATTATAATAATGCTCTATAAATGTTATTCTTTTTATCATCAGCACCTTCTCTTCAACATCATCCTTGTTGCCTGAGGCATAAGAGGTTGAGTGATGTGGTCAAAGGCACACAGCTAGTGCATGTTAATGGCCACTCCTAAACTCAGGTCTTCCCAAATTTGAGGTCAGTTTTCTGTTCTCTGTGCTATGGTTCTCTAAGAATAGTGGTTACAGAGGAGCTATAAGCAAAGTTTATCTCTAAACTTGTGGGAAGGTCTTTGTCAGCAGTGGGGATTAGAAAAGATTTCATAGATTTTTTATGGATCTAAACAAAGAATAAACCCATGAACACTGAACTAGGTAGTGGGGACAGAAAGGACATTACCCTGTGTAGGAGAATTGCCAGCTCAGGGGTATGGGGGAAAGTAGAAGGAAGGTTTTTGTGAAAGAAGCAGTACTTGACCTGGATGTTAAGGCCTCAGACCCAGATATTGCAATCTTGGAACCCATTCTTGTAAGGTTCACTCTCACTGGGATGAATTTTGAATCTTTAATAAATCTGGCTCAACCAAATGTTGACTGCCTCTGAGGTTGGTAGATTATCTCCTATAGCTGAGTGATGATGGAAATCTTATCATGAATGCATCATTCAGCCCATTGATTGGGAACTAGATGGCATAACCCTGGATATTGAGTGAGGAAGATCCAAATTCAAATTTCTGCCTCAGACATTTATCCAGTTGTATGACCTTGAGGAAGTCGTTTAACCCTCTGTCTGCTTTAGTTTATCTGTCAGATGGAGAAAATGGAAAACAGCTGTGAGGATCAAATGAGATAATATATGTAAATCATTTTGCAAAACTTAAGGGGCTATATACAAGCTAGTTTATCAATAATTATCATCCTATAACATTTTACTTGAGTGATATAGCATTTGTCTGTTTAGTGTTAGTTTTATTAGTGTGTATTTAGTGTTAGATTTATTAGCATATGTGTTTGAGTTTCCAAGTTAGCTTACAGTTTCTGAAGTCATTTATTTTTGCTCCCCCCTCCCCCAGTTACTAGCATAGGTATTTATTTACATGTATTTCTTTATATTTGTTTAATTGAGTTGAATGTGGAAAGCGAGTCGGGCTTTGGCCCAAGCAGGGATTTAACAATAATTGCTGCTCACTCTGTGTTGGAAGTTAAAGGAGAAGGGTGAATTTATCACATTCTTCAGAATACCTGGAGGAATCTCTAAGATGTCCTTACCCAGTCTTGGTGTACCCTTAGGGTTTGAGATACCTTAGCAACTGGAGGTTCAGGATAGGATTTAGTGAAGGTGGAAGTAGTCTAAGAAGAGCAACTTCTGTTTTATTTTCATATTGGTGTAGTTGACATAGTAAAACTCAGGAATCCTTGTTTAAGAGATAAACAGGATTCACTAGGCTCTTTGGCTAGACTTTTGGAGTACTTGAAACCCTAAGCCTTCTCCCCCTGAGCACTAAGTTCTGCAGAGTCAGTTCATTTAACCTGATAATAAAGTTATTTCTTGAGAGATTTCAACCTTTAGATTAAAGAATCTTTCTCTTTATCTCTACAAACTTAGACTTCATATTGGCAAACACTATGGTTTCTTAGCTTGAGGCTTTTCTAATTGCTTACAGAAGAGTTGATGTTCAGCTACTTACAAAGTCAAATTTGGAGTGATTTATTAGGTTTTTTTTCATAATTCTGCATTTTATGTGAAAGAGGGATGAAAATTTAGAGACTAAGAAGTTTAATTTTCTGAAGTTTTTGTATTTAGAATATGGATTCTTAAACTTTTTTGTATAACATGACCCCCTTCAACAGTTGTATACAGCTTGAAAAACTCAGAGTAATTGTTTGTAAATATTTAAGAAAATATAGAATTCCAAAGAAAATAAATTATATTGAAATTTGTTATTGTTTAGTTATTTCCAGTTATGTGTAACTGTGATTATTTGGGATTTTTTGTGGCAAAGATACTGGAGTGATTTGCCATTTCCTTCTCTAGCTCATTTTACAGATGAGGAAACTGAGGCAAATAGTTAAGTGACTTACTTAGGGTCACACTGTTAGTGTCTGAGGCCAGATTTGAAGTCAGGAAGATCCTGACTCCAAGTCCTGATACTCTATTGACTAGCCACCTAGCTGCCCTATTATAATATTGAAATATAGCGATCTAAATGTAAGAAAACCCCCAAAATCACAGACCCCCTTAAAATTTCTCCATGATTTTCTGGGGGGGGGTTAAAACTCTCTCATTTTGCAGATGGGATTTTTTCCCCTGAAAATAAATATGCTTTTGGAGGAGGGGAGGAAACATTAGGAAGTTTATTTTTTACTGGGGGGGACCGACCATCAGAGTGCTTTTAATGTGATAATTGAAAATTATACTCTCACAAGTAATAGTTATATATTAGTGTTTTGTTATAGTAAAGTAATTCTGGATTTGAAGTCAATAGGATCTGATATCTATCTTGGCTCTGCTGACTGTCTTGATGACCTTTGGGAAATCACTTCCTTTCCCTTGACTTTAGTTTCTTCCTCTGTTAAAATAGAGGCTATCCTTTACACCTCTACCTTTTAATGTTATTAGGAATCCATGCACTCACTGAATGCATGTTGAATTCTAATATTTGTGCAAGTTTTTACTTTTTTTTTATTCTAGAGCATTCTAGTTTCCTCTAGTACATTTCTCTTTTCATCATTCCAAAAAAGGCACAACATTAATAAATTAGTGCTTTTCCTTCTCAGGATTTTGATAAACATCAAGATTGAATTTCATTTACCTTTTATTTTTTTCCTCTTCCTTTCTCTCAATCCCTTTAACTAGTTTGGCAATGTTTCTCAAACTGTGTGTACATTGGAATCCTGGAATTTCCCTGAAGTACTCCAAGAAAAGGTTTTCAGGGAAAAAAAATTATGCTGGCTTGACAAGCTTGCTTTACCATTTTAGTGTTCCCCATTTGCCAATCCCTGGTCTATAGCCACGTTAGGGATAATGAGCTCTGGCTTCACCAGGATCCAGGACATCAACTCTAGCTTTCACTGCTTTTCACTCTTGAATTTCCTCTCTAGCCCAAAAGCATCCCCTGAGCTCTCATAGAAGAAAAGAATTTGAAGAAGCAGAAGTCAAAGAAGGATTTGCTATTCCTTCAACCTTCCCCACACTCCCAGGGAATTTCTACATAGTGGCAGCTAATTGGCTTAGTGGATAGGAGTTAAGACCTGGGGTTAGGAAGACTGAAGTTCAAATTCAGTAGAAACTTATTAGATTCAGTGTGATCCTGGACAAATCAATTAACCTGTCTTTGCCTCAGTTTCTTTTATTATTGAATGAGAATAATAATAGAATCTACCTCCAGAGCTGTTACGAGGCTCAAATGAAATAATTTGCACATAGTAAGCACTATATAAATGTTAGATATTATTAAAAGTTGTATTACTACTAGTACTATTATTATTAGAAGTAGCAGTCACTTTCATTCTTGAACATGAGATTTGGAAGAGATATTTTAAAAAATTGGAAATACAGTCGAGCCCATGAAATTCATGGTAATAGCCTCAGAACTTTATGTCCCCTAAACCTAGTCTATCATTTAGCTCTGTCTCTATTGCCCCAATTACTCTCCCTTTTTTTTTTTTTGATTTTTCTCCAAATCTCCATTTCATTCTTGGGAAACAATTTTTCATCCTCTCCATCCCCTACTTCCTCTACCATTTTCTGTGTTTACTTATTCCATATTTCCTTCTGCTTCTCCATCTCTCCCAATTAGGTTTGCCATAGAGATGCCCTTGAAAGTTAGAGGAAGAAGAATCTGTAGAGAAAGTACTCTTTTATTTATCTTGCTATCCATGTTTTCTGCTGATCCTTCTAGTGGATTCTTGAGAAAATAGAATTGATCTCATTCCTTCTAAGTTCCAAATTTACTTAAGGTCAATTGTCACATCTACTTTGCATCACAATCATTCTCTTCATTGTTTTTCATGGAATAAAATAAGAAAGTATGATTCCTAGAGATTCTCCTTTAAATTCTACCGTAGATTTAATTTAAAAGGTGATTGTCAAGAAATATTAGGTTTTAGTTCTATCCTTCTAGCTCTTTCTGCCCATGTTTATTCTCTCTGTGTCTCTGACTGCCTCTCAAGTTAGGAATATACTTGTCAATGGAGCTTTAATATTAAATAGGATTTTTGAATTTGAATATTTTAAAAATTAGCCTTTTTTTTCTGTTAGCATTAGCAGGCCTTTAAAAAGATTTTGCTTCAAAGGTTTCACTGAACTTTGTTTAAATGAAATTTTGGTCCAGTGAAAAAGCTTGAGACCATTAGGCCATGATATAAAGTGTAAGCATATTTAGTGATATTCAACATTGAAAGTTCTCACACTTTGGCACCCCCCCCAGCTACCTTCCCAGTCTTTTTTTTTCTTCTCCTCATGTTTCCTTATACTACAATCAAGCTGGAGTACTCATTGTTCTTGTAACAATATACAGTTTTCTTTCTTACAAAAATATACTGTTTACTCACATTTTTCCCTTCTGGCCAAATGTTCCCTTCTATATCTCCACCTGACAAAAAATCTAGCTCACTTTTTTTAGGCTCAGATTAAATTTTATCAGAAAGCCTCCTTTTCCTTATCTCCCTCTAACATCCAATAGTAATGTCTCCATTCTCTAGTTTCTATTATGCTTTAACATATCTAGCTATATTGTTTTTGTAACTTTTCAGTTATTTTTGTAAATTTGTATATTTATTTTTGTAAATTCCTTATTATTCCTTCCCACACTATAGGTTTCCTGGGGGCAAGAAGCATGAATTATTCATATATGTTCTCTAGAATAGCTAGCTCAGTACCTTATGGAAATAAATATTTCTTGATTTGAAAGTCAGTCCTATAAAATAAGAATCTCCCAATTTTCAAGCCTTGAACACCTAGATGATGCTGTAATCTGAGCTACTTTAAAAGGTTCCCCCCCCCCCAATACTCCATTTCGGCCATTTAGATCTCCTCTGTAAGTGACATGCCAAGTATTTTGCTCACATCTGTCAGCTTCCCTGAGTGGATAGAGCACTTGCCTTGGAATCAGAAGGACTGAAGTTCGAATCCAGCCTCAGACACTTGTGACTGTGTGACCTTGGGCAAGTCAGTTAACCCTGATTTCCTCACATCCAGGCCATCTCCAGTAGTCATGATTCATATCTGGCCACTGGATCCAGATGGCTCTGGAGGAGAACATTAGGCATTAGGCTTATGACTTAGCACAGCTTCCCGCTCTCAAATCTAATTCATGTGCTTGTCATGGCGTCACCTCCTTGATGTCATGGTCTTTGGAAGAAGACATTATCTCATCATCATTAGATAAGCATCATCATTAGAATATTTAAAATTTTCATTTATGGTTTTGTTGTGTGCTTTTTTTTTAATTTCACTAGTTGTAAAAAGAATGCCAGGCAAAGAATTAAGGCCCAGCTCAACACTGCAAAATAAGGTCAAAAATAAAATTCATGTCTCATGTGTCAGATCATGGAGTTTTGTACAATTCAAGTTAGGAAATTTGGGTTCCAATTCAATTCTGAAATTTATTTAATTTGTGTGACTGTGGACAAGTCACTTAGACATTTAGACATTCTAGGGCTGTTTCTTCATCTATGAAATAGAATAAAAATTTCATAGATATTATCCTCATAAGGTTGGTTTTTTTTAATCTATGAGATAATCCAGGCAAAACAATATATAATCATTTTTTATATATATTTTTTTAGTTTTTTTGCAAGGTAATGGGATTAAGTGGCTTGCCCAAGGCCACACGTCTAGGTAATTATTAAGTGTATGAGACAGGATTTGAACCCAGGTACTCCTAACTCCAGGGCTGGTGCTTTATCCACTGTTCCACCTAGCCACCCTATTTTTTACTTTTTATTTTTCAATTGAAATTTTATTTTCCAATTACATGCTATAGTAATTTTTCAGCATTCATTCATTTGAAAATTTATGAGTTACACATTTTTTTACAAACCTGTGTTCCTCCCCATGGTGGTAAATAGTCTGGTAAAAATTATACATGTAAATTTGTATTTAACATATTTACATCTTAGTCATTTTGTGTATGAGAAATTAGAACTAAGGGGAAAGAAAGAAAACCATGAGATGAGAAGGAAAAACACAAGAGAAGTTTTTAAAAAAGTGAACATAGTATGCATTTAGATTCTGTGGTTCACCCCCCTCTGGATATGGATGGTATTATCCATAACAGGTCTTCTAAGGTTGTCCTTGATCTCTGAACTGCTAAGAGGAGCTGTAACCATCATAATGGATCAACTCACAATTTTGTTACTAAAATGTACAATATTCTCTTGGTTCTGCTTCCTTCACTTAGCATCAGTTCATGTAATTCTTTCCATGCTTCTCTGAAGTCCAACTACTCATGATTTCTTATAGAACAGTAGTATTTTGTAACATGCATATATGATAACTTCTTCAGCCATTTCCCAGTTGATGGGTACCCTTAGCTTCCAATTCTTTGCCACTATAGAAAGAACTGCTATAAATACTTTTCAGTAAGATTTTCTCTTTTTTATGATTTCTTGAGGATATAAACCTAGTATTGGTATTGCTGCATCAAAGGGAATGATCAGTTTCATTGGTCTTTGAGCATAGTTCCATATTGCTCTCCAGAATGGTTGGATTAGTTCACTACTCTACCAAAAGTGCATTAATGCACCAATCTTCCCACAACCTCTCCAAAATTGATCACTTTCTTTTTTTTGTCATCTTAGCCAACCTGATAGGTATGAGGTGGTACTTCATAGCTGTTTTAATTTGCTTTACTCTAATCAGTAATGATTTGAAGTATTTTTTCCATATATTATATATGATTTGAATGAGGGGAGCTGTGCTAAATCATAAATTTTAATTTCTTCATCTGAAAACTGCCTGTTTGTAGCTTTTGACCATTTATCAATTGGGGAATGACTTGCAATCTTATAAATTTGATTCCAATCTCTATATATTTTAGAAAGAGCCCTAGAAACACTAGCTCTGAACAATTTATAATCCTTACAGTGCTATATAATTATTATCATGAGAAATCAATTCTAAAGAAATATTATAGAGGATCCCTTAACTTTAGGGAGAAGTAGAAACTGGTATTCTGGAGATTGAATCAGGAGTCAAAAGAACAAGATTCCTGTTAGATTTCATTAGAATATAGATTTAGAACTAGAAAGAATTTTTGCATCTAAGCCATCATCTTTTTGGTGAGGAAACTGAGATTTGGAGAAGGAAAGTATCAAAGACCTAATCCTAGGTCCCCTTCCTCTGAAGCCAGTCCTCCCAGATTATGCTGATGCCTCCAGGACTTTACAACAATCACATCTTTTCTCTGGTCTGGAGAATCTTTCATCATTCCCCTTTCATTAGCTCCATTCTATGAAGCAAAAGGAGAAGGAATCAGGTTAATAGCAGCTTTCCTACATTAGAAGTATGTGAATCCCAAACATGAACAGAAATCCTAAATGTAGTAACCAAAGTTAGGCATGGCTTAAAACCTGTGAGCCCTAGGGAAAAAATTCCAACCTCTAAGGGAAAGTCAATCATCAAATGGAAGGTCAGAAGTGTGGTCTAGGAAAAAAAATCTCCTACTTCTTAGTCCTCTAGATTTCTTTTATATAGCCAACCCCTGCTTCACAGAGACACCTGCTGGCTATAAAAATATTACCCCTTCATTATTACCCTTTTGCTCAAAACTTTCTCTCTTGCAGATTGCTACACAACTCCACTCTTGTTCCTAAAATAGTTAGTGAAAAATATAAACATAGCTTCTGAAAAGTCATATTATAGATTGAATTCAATTAACTATATAATTCTTATATAGGGAATGATAATGATCTTAATCTTATCATAAATAAGAGATTGTAAAATATCAGAACTGAAAGGAATTTAAAGATTAACTGATCCAACTTTATTTTTAGAAGAATAAATTGAGTCCCAGGGAAGAGAAATGATTTGCCAAAGATCATAATGCCTTAATGGAAGAATTGTTAAAATTAATCCTTTTAAAAGTAGACGATATTAGGATAAGAGTAGGGGAGAAGTCCCTGATAAGATTTACATATAATGTCATTTAGGATTAGATTAATGTAATTTATTTCAAGTAATAGTGTTAATATTGGTGGTTATGTTTCAATTTTTTTCAGGTTTCTGGAAACTATTAATGAATTTTCAATTGATTTGCCAAAAAATTGATATTACTGAAATTAATTAAGCACTTTGTATATCCAGGGAATTTTAAGTAGACTTTGTGTTAGATGGGGATACAATGACAAAAACAACAGTTCTGACTTTCAAAGATCTTAAATTCTACTCAGAAGTTGGGAGGGGAGTAGATATATGTATGCACTATCAGATGTAATTCAGTATAAATGACTTGAAGATTAATAATTAAGCAATCACTAACAACTGTTGAGGATTGAGGAAGAATTTAGCACCTGAAGTAAGGTGAGGCTTCTCAGAGAAAGGAGGTAAGGTGAGAATGTATTTCAAAACACTTTTTTTTTAGTTTTTTTGCAAGGCAAATGGGCTTAAGTGGCTTGCCCAAGGCCACACAACTAGGTAATTATTAAGTGTCTGAGGTCACATTTGAACTCAGGTACTCCTGACTCTAGGGCCAGTGCTCTATCCACTGCACCACCTAACTGCCCCATAAAAAGATAATTTAAATGGGGAGAGTGGTCTTTTTGCTTAGATCTCCTATTTTTTCTTTGGAATTCAAATAACTTTGAGAACAGTTTAGTTGCCAACATCTAACATTCTGGTTAAGCCCTTCCTGATTTCTTACCTCCTTCACCCTGAGGTGATATTTGTTTCAGAGTATTTTGTCTATTTCCTTTGTCCATATTACATTTTGTTGTGGATTTTGTTCATTTATGTACATTTATCCCCACTTTTGGTGGTGGTTGTTCATCCTTCATTTTTTTGAAGAGGACTGGGTGATATCTTGACTTATCTGAATTTGAGAGCAATGACTGGACCCTTTTTTTGGTTGCTTGTAGATAGTCAAAAAATGTTTGCTAATTTGAATTGGTGGTTTTGTTACAGATAGCAGTTTTAGCACATGCTTTGGGTATGAAAGAATAATTTCCATGGATAACACTGGCAACTTATAACTAATTTTTTATAATCTTTCTAAATGTTTATTCAGTATTCATGTAGTCAAAAACAGAGTACCTGGTGTTCCTTTCTTGTGGAAATTCTTCATCCCTTTGAAATCTAGATGCCTGCATGATCCACTCAGGTAGAGGTAAAATTCTTTCAGGTAACTAATAAAACATTTTTGCAAATTACTGCTCTGTTTCATGAAATTATGTGACCTGAAAGAATTAATGAGGATACCTTAGATTATGTTGGATATCTGCTTATGTCTGGTAATATCTAGAAGACAATAAGAAAGTTTTTTGTGGATCTTAAAGACATATATTTGAAGCTGGTTATACTTTTTTGTTTATTATGTTTATTTAGACCCCTTCCTTAACTTGTATTTTAATTTTCTTTTTGTATTTCATTAATTTCAAGAAATTAAATTTTCATCATTACAGTTATGCTTCATTATTTCTCCCAACTGAAAACATTTCTTGATGATGAACTTTTGTACTATGGCTAGAAATGTCAAAGAAAAATAATAATAATAACAGTCTTTGGGGAAGGAAATAAGACTTTATTAAGTGCCTCCTGTGTGACACTTAGCACCGATCTAAGATCTTTACAAATATTATCTCATTTGATCCTTTAGTGGTAAAGCATGTCTTGAAAGAGGAAGTTAAATATACTCATTTACACAGAGTACATATTTAGTACAGAATTTTTTAACTTTTGTGGTTCTGGAAAGGATAGCAGTGCTTCTTTTCTTTTATTTTTTCTGTTTTTGTTTTTGCAGGACAGTGGCATTAAGTGATTTGCTCAAGGTCACACAGTTAAAGAATTATTAAGTGTCTGAGGTCAAATTTCTTCCTGAGTCCAGGACCGGTGCTGTATCCACCAGGCCACCTGGCTGCCCCAGCGGAACTCTTTTTGACTAATATGAGTGAGTCTGACAACTTGTCAAATGGTAGCAAGGTGACAGATTGGATTCCTGATATTAGACTTGGAATCCTGTCTCAGACACTTTTTGACCCTGAACTTCTCTGAGTCTGTTTCCTCCTTCAGAAAATGGTATTATAGCACTTATTTTACTTGATTGAAGGGGTAAATATTTCTTTTTTTTCCTTAATTTTTTTTATTTTTTTATTCTCATTTTGTACAATTTTTTTTACATTAATAAAATATTCTTGTTTAAGAGTAAACAAAATACCCCCTCCCCCTCATGAATATAGAATTGCTTGAGCAATAAAGTAAAGGGGAGAGAAAAAAAATTAAAAGTAAAAAAATAATATTAATAATTGTAGGTATGGCCAGGTGGCACAATGTACAAAGCACCAGCCCTGGAGCCACGAGCACCCAGGCCCACATCCAGCCCCGTAGACCCAACAATCACCCAGCTGTGTGACATGCAAGCCACCTGATCCCCACTGCTCTGCAAAAACCAAAAAGAAGAAAAGAAAAAAGAAAAAAAAAAGAAAAAGAAAAAAAGAAAAGAAAAGAAAAAAAAGACCCAAAATAAAATAAAATAGTAATAATAGTAGGGGTGGGTGGGTGGCAGACAGAGCATTGGCCCTTGAGCCAGGAGCACCTGGGTCCAAATCTGACACCCAAAGATCACCCTGCTATGTGGCCCCAGGCAGGCCACCCAGCCACACTTGCCCTGCACCCTCCCCCAAATAATAATAACAAAAAATGTGCTTCAGTCTTTGTTCCAACACCAACAACTCTGTCATGGGTAGATCACATTCTTGATGATAAGTCCATCACAAAAGTTACTTCCATATTTTTCCAACACTGCCATTGCTGATCGCAACTCCCTCCTTTCTTATTTCTTCACTACCATGTACTATATTTTCTCTCTCCTTTCACTCTGACTCTGCTGTAGGGTAGCTGAGTGGCGCAGCAGACAGATCCCTGGTCCTGGGGCCAAGAAGCCCTGGGCCCCCACACCACACTTTAGGCCCAGAATCCACCTGGCCCCATGGTCCTGGACAGGCCTTCCAATCCCAGCCACTTGCAAGAAGTAAAAAAGAAAATGTGTTATATCTGACTACTCTCCCCCCATGATCCATCCTCTCCTACTTTATTCATATCCCCACCCCTTTCCCCTGCTCCCCCCCTCCTTCTTACTCCAGTTGTCTATACCCCATTGAGTATATATGCTGTTTCCTCTCCTAGCCACTTCTGAGGCGAGCAAAGGTTCCCTCATTCCCCCTTGCCTTTCCCCTTCCATATCATTGCAATAGCTCATTGTAATAAAAAAAATCTTATGTGAAATATCTTGGACTATTCCCCCTCTCCTTTTTCTTTCTCCCATTACATTTCCCTTTTTTCTATTGACTCCATTTTACACCATATTTTATCTTCGAATTCAGCTTTCTCCTGTGCTTCAACTATAAAAGCACCCTCTACCTGCTCTATTAACTGAGAAGGTTCATATGAGTATTATCAGTGTCATTTTTCTATGCAGGAATACATGCAGTTCATCCTCATTAAGTCCCTCATATTTCCCTCCTCTCCTCCAATCTCCATGCTTCACCTGAGTCCTGTATCTGAAGATCAAACCTTCTGTTCAGCTCTGGCCATTCCAAAAGGAACATTTGAAATTCCCCTGGTTCAGTGAAAGTCCATCTTTTTCCCTGGAAGAGGACAGTCAGCCTTTCTGGATAGTTCATTCTTGGCTGTATTCTAAGTAAGCTCTTTTGCCTTCTGGTATATTGTATTCCAAGCCCTACGAGCTTCCAATGTAGTTGCTGCTAAGTCCTGTGTGATTCTGACTGTAGCTCCACGATATTTGAACTGTGTCCTTCTGGCTGCTTGTAATATTTTCTCTTTGACTTGGGAGTTCTGGAATTTGGCTATAATATTCCTAAGGGTTGGTTTTTTTGGGATCTCTTTCTCCAGGGGATCAGTGGATTCTCTCCATTTCTATTTTGCCCTCTGCTTCTAGAATATCAGGGCAATTTCCTGTAGTAATTCTTTGAAGATGATGTCAAGGCTCTTTTCCTGTTCGTGACTTTCAGGTATTCCAATAATTTTTAAATTATCTTTCCAGAGTCTGTTTTCCATATCAGTTGTTTTTTCAATGAGATATTTCACATTTTCTTCTAATTTTTCATTTTTTTGGTTTTGAAGTATGGATTCCTGATTTTTGGTAAATTCATCAATCTCCCTGAATTCTATTCTTTATCTGAAGGATTTGTTCTCCTCAGAGAGTTTTCTTATCTCTTTTTCTATCTGGCCAATTTTGCTTTTTAAAGCATTCTTCTCCTCAATAGCTTTTTGAACTGTTTTATCCATTTGGCCTAAGCTGGTTTTTAGCATGCTATTTTCTTCAGCAATTCTTTGGATTTCCTTGACTAAGCTGCTGACTTCATTTTCATGTTTTTCCTGCATCTCTCTCTCCTTTCTTTTCCCAGGTTTTCTTCCAACTCCCTCATTTAATTTTCAAAGTCTTTTTTGAGCTCTGTCATAGCCTGAGCCCAATTTCTGTTCTTCTTGGAGTCTTTAGATGCAAGAGCTTGTGCTTCCTCATCTTCAGACTGAGTATTTTGATCCTTCTTGAGCTCATATGCAAAATATTTCTCAATGGTCTTCCTCTTTTGGGACACTCCCACAAGGGTCTCAGTGTGTGAGGCTCTGTCCTCCCTCCCTCCTGGTCTGTGAATGACCATAAGTGCCCCCCTCTGCCATGGGGCTGAGGTGGATTGGCCCTGCTGTTCTATTGGGGGGCCTAGACTGCGATCAGGATCTGAATGTGTTCAGAGCCCCAGAGTCCTGTTCCAGGGGCAGAGGACAGAGCTCTGCAGTCTGTCTTCACTCCCCTCAGCAAAATGGGCTCATGCCCTGGGGGCTCCTGCTTACTGGCTCTGCCTGTTTCTGTTTCCGGATCTGGGTTGCCAAAAAGACCAAGCTGCTGTCTGTGTGCCCTGAGGGCTGGATTCCACGTGCTTGCTCTGGCAGAGGTCCCCCACTGTTCCCCCACTTTGTGCCCGGTGCTCCCCAGGCTGCAGCTCAGGAGACTACCCCGCTGCTGTGAGCTGGGGCTCCCAGTGCCCTGGGGCTGCCTCCAGGAGGCTGAAGTACTTTAGCTCTGGTGGGCCACCCCTCCAGTGGGCTGCCCTTCCAACCTGGGGAGCAGAGCCTTTTTGCTCTTTTCCAGGTTACCTTGAGTAGAACTGCCTCACTGGGTCCCTTTGTGGGTTGTGTCTCTGGAAAGTTTAGTTAGAGTCCTTAGTTTCAAAGTTTTATCAGAGAGCTCCTAAGACTGGATCCCTTCTTGTCCCCATCTTGGCTCCACCCCTCGGGGTAAATACTTCTAAAGAGATTTGAAAGATATAAAGTATTGTATCATTGATAGCTATTACTATTGTCCTAAGATCCTACTTCCTTTGAAAATAACCTGAAAAGAGTTATCCAAGGGTTATGTATGACTGATAAAAACCACATCCAGGACTATAAACATATTGTTAATGTTTTCATTTTGCTCTTTCTTTGGGTATACAGTCTCTCAACATCAGAGTTCTTCTTTCAGAGCTTTATCCCAAAAGAGCTCCTCCCAGTTCTCAAAACCTGTAGTTCTGAGAATTAAGGGTTCTGTGACCCAGAGAGACTGCTCTGCTAATCTTGAGTATATCACTGAAGAAAAATCATCTCCAAGTTGTCATTGTATTATCAGTTCCTATACCTCTAGGTGAGGTTCAGACTGACTTCCTGGACTCACCTGGACCAGCCTGGTGATAGATAGCCACAGCCACTGATGTATCACTGTTCCCCACTCTTTCACATGCAGACCTCTACCCAGGGCTTCCAGGATGCCATTGACAGACTCACTGAGGATAGAATTGTACTAAATTTAATAATCCCAATCCCTCACATAATAAGTTTCACAACTAAACATTTTTAGGGTTGTGGATATTCTGTTTTATTAATTTGATACAATCAAGAGAGCAAGGCTTTGGTGGTAGTCTTATCTGCAGGGTTTTTACCACCATATGGGTTTTCTGGTATCCTTTGTTAACAGAGAGATAGCATTGTTGCCATATCTTTAAGCCCAATGATGTGTTTTGGTTGTTTTAATGATCATTCTCTGACTTGTATACCAGCTTTGTAAGACATTTAGTCTTTAGATGCAGTCCTTTTTGATTCACAGTTTTCGTTGGTACTGATCATGTTAATCAATACCTTCTCCTAGCTCATACTATTTTCTTTGCCAATTCTTTTTTCTTCTAGCTGGAAGCATTTGCCTAAAGCTAACAACATGCAATGTTTTCCTTAGGAACATAAATGCTCATGAAAATCAACCCCAAATTTTAATAAGATAAAAATCACTGTACTGGTTCACATTTAAAGGAATTGATATGCAAGACAGTTGCCTTGAGGGTAGTATGCAGATGAAAGGTTTCTAACCTTTGGATCCCAAACTAGTGGACTAGGGAATGCAGAATTATCTCAGGATTGCTGATAAATTTGTATTCAAATGTACAAATAAAATAAAATAAGCAATTTTACCCATATTTGTATTATTTCTTTTGCAAATATAAGGCATAGCATTGTCATTTCAATAGTAATTTTTTTTCGTCCTCCCTTATGATTTTAATATTTTTACTATTCACTAATAAGGGAGTTGTTGATTTATTATCAATGGGGCATCTATAGAGTTAGCTTAGAAGGAGACAGTGCTTCTGGTTATAAAGTTTATACAGATTCCCTAGGGTTTTCTAGTTTTTTTCCTTGGATGGGCAGGTCAACCTGGCCCAGGAAAGTTGATTTGAAGAGAGGCAGATATTGGGCATTGGGAATGTATTAAGTGATGATTTAATTTTTCGCTTGTCATAGTGGAAGTAATATTGGACTAGGATTATAGTTTCAATTGTGCTATTAACTAGCTCTATAACCTTGGATAAGCCAGTTCCCTTTTGACAGAATGACTCAAATTCATCCTCTATAATATGGAAAGTTGGAATGGAGATCCTATCAAAGTCCTAGCTCAGCTATTTATTACTTGAATTACTTTGAAACAACTGATTTGGCTTCAATTTCTGCTCAATTCTATGATACTTTCTAGATCAAGCATTCAATGAGTTAAAAAAGAGGAATGTACCATGTTTCAGCATAGTGGAGAAATCAGTGGATAAAAGATCAATTCTGAAAATGCCAAAAATAGAGAGAATTCAAGACACATATGGCCATATACAAATGCTCAAGTCTAAAGAGAATGAATCAATGATATTAGTTCAGAAAGCTCCAAGCAAGGAACTTTTGTCAATGTAGGTCCACACAGAAAGATAATTCTTGCCCTCAAGGAACTTACACTCTAATGGAAGGATATATTACATAAAAGAACTGAGAGGATAAATGATTTGTCCAGTGTCACAAAGCTAGTATATTTCAAAGAAAGTATTTGACCCCAGATTTTCTTAGCTCCAAGATTAATTCTCTATCCACTTTGGTGCTTACTCTTTATACTACTTCAAAAATTTCTCATTGACTGTGTTGATTGCAGTTGAATGGGAATCCTACAGATAGGATTTTTTAAAGAAGTTCATGAGCTCTGGGTTACGATGGTGAGTAGCAGTAAAATTGAAAACTTGACCCAGTTTCTTATATCCAAAATGATACTTAGCTTTTCTCCCCTCAGTTTTAAGTCTTTCATATCAGATATCTGTGAAGAAATCCTGGCATTTCTTTGTACATTTATTTTTAAAACAGTTCTCAGAGCACCGGCCCTGGAGTCAGGAGTACCTGAGTTCAAATCTGGCTGCAGACACTTAATAATTACCTAGCTGTGTGGCCTTGTACAAACTACTTAACCCCATTTCCTTGCAAAATGTCAAAAAAAACCCCCACAAGTTCTCGGACCCTCCGCTAAGAAGAATGAGTTTAGTTCTGTCCTTTTCTCCAGGAAATGTGCAGCTTGTGCCATTGAGAGGGCTATTTTTTTTAAATCTACTAAAGATAGATTTATTACTTGTATTATTCTAAATAATTCAAAGAAACAGAAATATATTCTGCCCTTGAAAGTCTTTCTATCTGATCAAACCATTTTCTATTTAAAAATTACACAATAAAATTAAAAAATTAACAATGTTTAGGTAATATTTTGATTCATCTGGTGTAATTCTAGATCCTTAAGATTATAGCACAAATCATTTTCCTAAACCATCCTATCCCTTCTAAGTTAGAGGCTCTTAATCTATGAACTTTTTTAAAAAAGTATATATTTTGATAACTGTATTTCTTTTGTCTTTTTCTGTTTTCTTTATTTTTTATTTACACATTACTAAAATATTCTTGTTTGAAAGTAAACATAATACCCCCTCCCCCCCAAAATATCTTTGTTTTGATACCATCAACTCTGTCTTGGGTAGATCACATTCTTTATCATAAATCCATCACAGAAGTTTCTTCCATAATTTTCCACAGTTGTTGGTTGCTGATAGCAGTTCCCTCCATCCATTCCTCCCCAATACCATCCATTATATTTTCTCTCTCTTTCCACTCTGTCCCTCTTCTAAAATGTGCTGTAGGGTAGCTGAGTGGTACAGTGGATAGAGCACTGGCCCTGGGGCCAAGAGGCCCAAGCCCACATATACCACCCCAGAGACCCAGCAACCACCCGGCTGTGTAGTCCCAGGCAGGCCACCTAATCCCAGCACCTTGCAAACAGGGTAAAAGAAAATGTGTTATATCTGACTATTCTCTCCTATGATCTACCCTTTCCTCTATCACTCACATCCCCCCCTTCCCCCGTCCCTCTTCTCTCCTTTTCCTCTAGATGTCTATACCCTATTGAGTGTGTATGCTGTTTCCTCTCTGAGCAATTTCTGATGAGAATAAAGGTTCTTTCATTCCCCCTCACCTTCCCCCCTTTCATACCATTGCAAAAGCTCATTGCAAAAAACAAACAAACATTTTTATATGAAATGTCTTAGCCTATTCCACTCCTCCTTTCTCTTACTCCCAGTACATTTCCCTTTTAGCCATTGACTCCATTTTTACAGTATATTATATCTTCAAATTCAGCTCTCTCCTGTGCTTCATCTACAAAAGCTCCTTCTATCTGCTCTATTAAATGAGAAAGTTCAAATGAGTATTATCAGTATCATCTTTCCATGCAAGAATACATGCAGTTCATCATCATTAAGTCCCACATAATTTACCCTTCTCCTCCACTCTCTATGCTTCACCTGAGTCCTGTACTTGAAGACCAAACTTTCTGTTCAGCTCTGGTCGTTTCAACAGGAACATTTGAAATTCCCCTGTTTCATTGAAAGTCTGTCTTTTCCCTTGGAAGAGGATGTTCAGTTTTGCTGGGTAGTTGATTCTCAGTTGCATTCCAAGCTATTTTGTCTTCCAGAATATTATATTACAAGCCCTTAATGTAGTTGCTGCTAAGTCCTGTGTGATCCTTACTGCAGCTCTATCATATTTGAATTGTGTCCTTCTGGATTCTTGTAATAGTTTCTCTTTGTCTTGGGAGTTCTGGAGCTTGACTATAATATTCCTGGGGTGTGTTTTTTTGTATCTCTTTCCAGGGGAAATTGGTGGATTCTCTCAATTTCTATTTTACCATCTGCTTCTGGGATATCAGGGTAGTTTTCCTGTAGGAAATCTTTAAAAATGAAGTCAAGTTTCTTTTCCTGATCATGACATTCAGGTATCCCAATAATTTTTAAATTATCTTTCCTGAATTGTTTTTCCAGATCAGTTGTTTTTTTCCATGAGATGTTTTACATTTTCTTCTAATTTTTTCATTCTTTTGGTGTTGATGTATTGTGTTTTGATTTCTTATAAAATTGTCAGCTTCCTTTATCTCCATTCTACATCTGAAGGATTTTTTTTCTTCAGAGAGCTTTCTTATCTCCTTTTCCATCTGGCCAATTCTGCTTTTTAAACCATTCTTCTCATCAATAATTTTTTGAACTGTTTTATCCATTTGACCTGAACTGATTTTTAACATGTTATTTTCTTCAGCATTTTTTTTGGATTTCCTTGACTAAGCTGCTGACTTCGTTTTTATGTTTTTCCTGCATCTCTCTTATTTCTTTTCCCAATTTTTCTTCTATCTCCCTTGGTTGATTTTAAAAATTTTCTTTGAGCACTGTCATAGCCTGAGCCCAACTTCTATATTTCTTGGAGTCTTTAGATGCAGAAGCTTGAACTTTCTCATCTTCAGATTGAGTATTTTGATCCTCCATGGGATCATAGACAAAGTAATTGTCAATGTTCTGGTTCCTTTTTTTCCCTGTTTATTTATTTCCCCAGCTTGTTCCTGATTTTGGGCTGCTTCCTGAGCTTTTAAATTTTATTGCACAAGGACCTCAGTATGAGGCTCTGACTACTTTCCTGGTCTGTGAATGACCACAAGCTCACCCCTCTGCCAGGGAGCTGAGAGGGGCATCCTTGCTCTATTGGGGGGGTGGGGCTAGACTGCAATCAGGATCTGAATGTGGTCAAAGCCCCAGAGTCCTGTTCCAGGGACAGAGGACAGACCTCAGAACTCTCTCTCTCTCCACTCCCTTACCTTTGGTAGGCTGAGCACTCAGGACAGCTGCCTGGAGGCTCCTGCTGGGCGACTCTACAGGCCTGCTTCCATTTCCTGAATCTGGGTTGTTTTGGCCATGCTGAGTGCCATGACCTCACTGAGGGCCTGGGCTTCACAGAGTGCTGCAGCTGAGCTGAGAGCCTGGACTTTGTGCTCTCTATGTCAGAGGTCTTCTCTTGATCTTCCAAGTTGTGCTCAGTGCTCCCTGGGGTGCAAGTCAGGAAACTGCTTCTGCCACTGGGAGCAAGCACTCCCAGGCACCCTGTGGCTGTTCCCGGGAGACTGAAGTTCCTTGTATCTGGCAGGGCTGCCCCTCTAACACCATGGAACAGAGTTTTTCCACTATTTTCCAGATTACCTTGGGCTGGAGCATTGCTTCACTGGATCTTTCTGTGGGTTCTGGCTCTTAAAAATTTAGTTAGTCATAATTTTAAGGGTTTTGAAATATTTTGGAGAGAGCACCTAAGAGAGGCCCTTTTCCTGCCCAAGAGGGCAAGTTTTGAGATCAGCTTCTGTTTTATAAATAGATCCCTCTTGAATAGTAGATCTAAATTTTCATAGCTTATTCTTTCATGATTTATATTTCAGTTTAAGGCATCCCAGCTTTATTGCACTAAATTTGTACTTTGGTTTTTCTACTTCATTGTTGGCACTTATTTGTAAATGAGGAATCATAGAGCTAAGATGGAAGAAAATGTTTTCTGAACTTGACTCTTATTGTACTGTATTTGCTATGTTGTTCTTAGAATTTCCGTTTCTGTTTATCTACAGAATACTCTTTAGAGTGGGAAGTAATTCAAACATTTATTAAACATCTGTATTGTGCTAGGTACAAGATATCATCATCATCATCATCATCATAATAGTAATAATGATAAACTAGCATTTATATGACATTTAAAGTTTGACAACTCTAGGAGACAGGTACTATCACTATCCCCATTTAAAGATAAACCAAAGCAGACAGGTTATAATGACTTACTCAGGGTCTTACAGCTAGTAAATGCCTAAGACAGGATTCAATGTGAGGTCTGACTCTAGATTAGCTAAAACAAAAACAAAAAAAATCCCAAAGAAACAAAGCAAAACAATCCCTACTTTCATAGAATTTACAAATTATTGGGGGAGGGTGCAAAATACTAGGAAGTGTAGGGAAGATCATGAAGGGTCATATGGAAGTGCCTAAAGTGCCTTTAGGGTATAAACAGATGTAGTTATTTTAATTATAGGCATGTCTGATAATGTGTAACACTATTTGGAGAGAGACAAACATCGTAAGTAATATTAGTAGACAATCATAGTTTTGAATTTTAAATAGGACTATTTAGTCATTACTTCACTTAATGCTTTTTTTGAGATGATTATTATCATTATTACTATTATTCTCATTTCAAGAAGAGGAAATTCATGTTTCAAAGATGGAATGACTTGTCCAAAGCTTCCATAGTAAGAAGCAGAGCAATTTGCTTAGGGGCATAGTATTGAGAGGGACAAGTGCAAGAAGAGGTTGAGGAAAGAGAAATAATTGTGTTAGAGATGAAGTGGTCAGAGACATTTCCACCAAAGAATTAGTAGGTTAAAAAAAAAAAGAATTAATAGGTAGCCAGGTGGTGGACCTGGAGTCTGGAAGACTAGAGTTCAAATGTGACCTCAGATACTTTACTAGTTATGTAACCCTTAATTCATTTTTGCCTCATTTTCCTTCTTTATGGGGGGGGTAATAAAAAGTACCCACCTCCTAGGGTTATTGTAAGGATTAAATGAAATAATATTTGTAAAATGCTTTGCCATCTGTTAAGTACTATATGACTGTTATCTATTGCTACTAAAACTACTACTATTACTACTACAAATTCCACTACTATACTACTACTCCTTCTATAAGAGAATGGACATTCATCCACAGACAAGTGAAAAAATAAAATTGTGGCCTAGAGAAATTAAAAAGTTAACTGAAAATGATAGTATTGGAAAATTACTCACCAATTCAACTAACATTTCAGTTCATAACTCCATCATGAAGACATTCATATTATCTTGTGTTTATTTTGTAAATATTTTGCAATTTTTAATATACTTATGAACATACTTAGTATACATATGAACACATTCAAAATCTTTTAGAACTATAAGAATCTAGGATTGGAATGCCCTCACCTTACAGATACAAAATTTAAGGGCTCGAGAGACAGTCATTTGGCTAAAGTTATAAAGCCAGGCTGCAGCATTTGAATTTTTTCCTTTAACAGCTGGAAATTATTGGTATATTGAGCACCTACATGTTGGGGATGGGCAATTAATATGCAATTTAATGATTTTGGAAGATTGTTCAGTTGATTGTGCCTAGTTTGGAATAAGTTAGAGAAGAGGCCAGAGGTGGAGGGACCAATTAAGGACAACTCATGGTGGTCATAAAGGAGTTGTACCAAGATTTACCAAGGTTTTCCTAGAATTGTTGAAAACTGAACCATTTCAGCTGGGCTCCACATCAGACCCATAGAGAATCAAATTCTGGGCCATAGCATGCCACTCAGAGCATCGACCAAACACTTATTATGTTAGGCATTGTGCTAGGCCTGATAATATAAAGACAAAAATGAATGTCTTTGCCTTTTTAGGATTTTTCCTTTATTCAGGGAAGATGGCTTGTGATCAGATAAGTATATTGAAGCATATTAAAAAATTTGCAAAATATTTACAAAATAAACAGAAGATAATTTGTAGAGAGGGAAGCACTAGCAATTGGAGGGGAACAGGAAGGACTTTATGAAGGAGGATGCATCATGTTTGACCCAAGGGTTGATTGAAGGTATGGGATGTTGTGGAGGGCAATCTAGGGAAAGGCATGGAAATGATGGGTACCATCCTGAGCCAGAAACAACAGGAAGTTCACTTTGGCAAGTTTGAAAAGAGTACAGGAAGGGGATTGATGTATGAGATGGAAGGGAATGTCGGAGCCAGGTTATGAAGGACTTTAAAAAAGCTAGCTGAGGATTGTATTAGAAGAAAAGGAATCCTCTGGAAGTTTATTGAGGAAGGAAGTTACAAGGTCAGATATGACTTTTAAGAAATTAATTCACTTTGGCAGCTTTGTGGTGGATGCACTGTAGAAGGAAGGACCCTGAGTAGAGACCAGGTGCAATGCTCTTGATACAGTCTGGGGCAGGTGGGAGCCCTGAGTTAGGGTGGTATGCCTGTGAGTGGAGAGAAAGGACTGGATGAAAGAGGACTTGGAAACTTGGAATCAACCCCACTTGGTACCCATTTGGTTATGCAGTGATTTGCTGAAGTCTATAGCTCACGGGCCATGCCATGGCTTATAAAATGGGGTTTTTGAGTGGCTTACTTCAGAGTCCCAAGGAGAAAAATGCATTTTAAGTATGACTGGGGTTTGAAGTATTAAGGTTCAAAGTACATTTCTCTAAGTCTTCTCTGACAGAAACAAAATGGATTCTAGTCTCAGAAAATGGGGTTCTCCATTTTGGAGTTTTGGATTTGAATGTTTTTCAGTAAAGGAAAACTAATTATCTCTGGGAAAATTTAAAACTTGAAGAGTGGAGTTGAGATAGTAGGTAATGAATAATGCAAAAAAAAAGGACGTTTAAATTTTTTTTAAAGTATCTGTAATGTTTAGCCCAGCTGCCTTACATAGAAGGGAAATCAAACTGCCATGAGAATCCAAATATGTTTTTGGATCCACTTCATTATTATACTAGTTGTATGACCTTAGGCAAATTACTTATTCTCTTCTTCTGTGAAATGAGTACGATTATACCACTTAATTCACAATGTTGATAGGATTAAATGAGATAACCTATATAAAGACTTTTGTAAACCTTAAAACTTCATAGTATATAAGTTGCTTTGTAAAATTTAAAGCTCCATTCTTTTGTGAGTTATTATTTTTTATTATATTGTTACTGTTGTTATTCAAAGCTATATCTAAAACCAGAGTTTCCACCTCAAAATATAATAATAGCTAGCGTTTATATATCCCTTAATATAAGTGCTTTATACATATATTATCTCAATTGATTCTGGCAACAACTTAGGGAGTAGGTTCTATTATTACCCCCATTTTATAGAAGAAAAGACTGAAAGAAACAGGTTAAGACTTGACCAAGATCACACATTAAGTATTTGAGGTAGGGTCCATGATGCCATGAAAACACTCAAATTGTTTCTGAGTAAGGGGAGACTGTGCTAAGTCACCAGTCTAACTTCCTCCTCTAGAGTCATCTGGGTAGCCAGATATGAATCAGGACAACTGTAGATGGCCCTGGATGTGAGACAGTCAGGGTTAAGTGATTTGTCTAAGGTCACACAGCTAGTAAATATCTGAGACTGGATTCAAACTCCTGACCTCCTGACTCCCTAGCCTCAGTGCTCTATTCACTGTGTCATATGAATATATCTATAGCTATATATATATATATATATATACATGTATAACAATAAGCAAACATTTATTAAGCTCCTACCCTATGTGAGTCACTGTGATATGCCCTGGGAATACAAAAAGAGACAAAAGATAACCCCTGCCCTCAAGGAGTTTACAACCTAAAGGAGGAGATAACATACTAACAAATATACAGAAAGCAAACTATGATTATTGTGCAATTCAATGGTGTTCTGCTCTTCATGACTCCATTTGGAATTTTTGAGATATGAGAATGGTTTGGCTATTTCCTTCTCCAGCTCATTTTCCTGATGAGGAATTGAGGCAAATAGGGTAAAGTGACTAACCCAGGACCACCTAGCTTGTAAGTATCTGAGGCCAGATTAGCATTCAGGAAGATGAATCTTCCTGACTCCAGACCCTGAGCTCTATCCACTGTACCACTTGGGAAGGTTCTGGAATTAAAAGGGATTGGGAAAGGCTTCTGATTGAAGGTGGGCTTTTATTGAGATTTAAAGGAAGCCACAGAAGTCAGTAATTGAGTGGATAAGGCAGAGCATTACAACCATGGGGTACAGCCAGAGAAACTGTCTTGTTTATGGAACAGCCAAGAGATAGATTGAGATGAAACATTTCTTTCCAGCCTTCCCTCCCCAAATCTGTTGGAAAAGAACAATAGCAAAAAGACATACACACGAGTGAACCTAGACTTTTAAGCAAATCCGATTTGACAGTATTCTACAAAAAATTAGGAGTGGTTTTCTGCCCTACTCCCTTTTACCTCCCTTCATTTTCCTGCCCAGACATTTTAGTAGTCTTGCAAAAAAGGAAAACCTCAATTTAGAGAAACTTGACCTATTTCAAGAAAGGCATACATTATGACTCACTATTTCAACTTCATTGTTTCAGGGCAGTAGTTTCTTCTAGGTCTTTCCAGAGTACAGTTTCAACATCAAAATTTTATTTTTGCTATTCTTGGGGACATTTGCAGGCTATGTGGATACTAAAGATTTCATGGCTGTGTTTGCTTCTATAATATGACTATCTCCTAAAGAAGGGGTGAGGGGTGGGAAGGGAGAAGTCGGGGTGAATCAAGAAAAGTAACCCCCTTTCCCAATTCTGAGTAACTTTACTTCTCAGAAGAAGATAGCTAGTATTTCAGTAAGCTGGTGTTTAATTTCATTTTTACATTCCCAAGTCTTAATTCATCAAATTTGAATCACTCTTAAGTAAAGATATTTCCTCCTAAATGAAAAATGTTGGCCAAATCTAATGAAAAATGATAGCCAAACTATCATTTAAAATTTTTTCTCCTCTTTCATCTTTGCATTGCACTTAGAGTTGAGGACTTTGGTTTATAGAATAATTGATGTAAATTATTAGATCATCTAATTCAATTCCTTCACTTACAGATAAGTAAACTGAGACCAAGAAAAGTGATTTGCTTTAAATCACACAGATATTGGCACACTTAGGATTTAAACTCAGGTCCTCTAGACACCTAGCATTCCTTTTTACTGTAATTTCTCTTATTTACTATATATCTGACACTTGGCAAATCACATTACCTCTTTAGGTCAATCTTTGGTCTCTTCCAGCTCTAGAGTATATAGCCCATATTCTCTCTATGTAAGAAATATATGCTGATAAATGATTAGTGGTTTATATCCAGGTTTGAGGAAAATCCTTATTAAGAAAACATTGATCTTATGTCTGGCTCTAAAAGAATTTAAACAGTAAGTAAAATAGAACTTTATTAGGGAACAAAAGTCAGAACCAATTACAGGTGTTCAAAAACCCATATAATTTTGCAAAATATTATGCTCACATTTAACATTCTACCTGAGGCAGACAGAATTAAAATTTTATGTAAACCAATAGCAGATTTTTAAGAAAGCCACAATTCTCCTAAATAATTTTCTGTAAGTAATGTATATGATTTTTAATATTAGTATCATGTAATAACCTTAAGGTAGGAGCCAAGTGTTTTAGGTAAAATTTGCATATTGGTAAATATGGAAATTATAAACAGGAAACAGAAACTATCCTTCCTAAAATGGGTGAGATGCAAATATTAAAGCAACAGGAGAAAGTTTTGTTGAAACACTCAATATCATATAAATTTTACCTTGAAATTTGCAAATTGGTCTAAAATAGATGATTGACTTCTTACTAATTTGCTTGAAGGGATCATCCAAAACTAACAATATGTGAGCTGTTTGAGAACCAACACCTAGATAGAGTAAAAAATTAGTGCATTATCCTATCATAAAGAAAAGTCATCTTACAGGAAGTGTGGTATATTGAGCTATGCTTTCGTGTCTTCTGTGTAAATGAGAGAAGCAATAAACATTTCAGACTGCAGTCCTCTGTCTCTAAGAAATTCAAATGTCAAATGCAAACCCGAGCAGAAAAACTATAATAAGAGTGCTATTGGTTATACATTAACATAGCCATGTAAATAAGTTTATGGACCTAGATCTCTAAAGGAACCAAAGATAATTTTTTTTAAATAAAAGAAAATAATGACTTTCCAACACTAGTGCTCTTTTTCTTAAGGGATGGAAGATCTATGCTTTTTTGGAGATGAGGATCTTTTTTTTTTAAATTAACAAAAACAAAGACCTAGTGAAAATTTTGGAGCCTGATTGAACTTTAGGGGTTTAATTTACCTTATATATGATCATGGTCCTCTTGCTTTTGCTTTGTCTCTTCAGCCTCTAATAAACTATTTTTAAAGGGTGAGATAGAAAAAGGGGTATGTTGACATTATACCTGTTGTACTTTTAAGTTTAATCTGTATTATTGACATTTTCTCCAATATTTTATTAGTCCCCAAATCAGCAAAACAAAAATAATCTTATTTATATTCTTTTGTCAATTTCCAAGTATAAATAAACATTCTGGAAATTTAAGTGCCAGATGGCTGTAGCATACTCTTGGATGGAAGTATCAGGAAACCGAAAAGACTGGAGAAAATAACTACTCTCTCTAAGGATGAATGTAATTTATATAGACCCTGCTGTACTTGCTTCTTTCATGATCCAGTCCTTTCTCACTTGGACTGATTCCTCTTTTCTCTGGATAATTCCTCCCTTCTCCCATATATTAATTACTAATTCTTAACTATTCTTTTGTACTTTAGTTATCCTTCCCGTGGATATTTCTTTGAAATGTTTTTGCCATCACTTCACTATCATATTTTTGTCTAATCTTGTTGCTTTCTCAAAATGAAGTTTACTACTTCATTAGAAGTCAAAATATTTGCAGAAAATTTTAAGTAAAAATAAAATTTAAAACTTAAAACTTCAACTTTATCCCATCACATATTTGTTCTATCTCCCCTTTGGGGATGTATATAAAAATATGAGGTGCTGCCAGATGTAACACATAAATGCATAATCATGTACAAAGGAAAGGAATTTGAATAGAATAATTTATTTACCTAGTTGCTTAGGTTAGGAAGTTGAAACTATAAGCAATGGCAAATTCAGAAAAGCAATGTTTAAAGCATTAATCTTTCATACTTTGTATAATATTGTAGTAAATCAAAGATGTTTGATTAATTGAAGTAAAAAGCTTCAATTAAAAAAAAACCTTTATGTTCACCTGCTCTGGTTATAAAAATTTGCTATGAATGAAAGGAGGTACATGGTTATAATAATATCAATACTGACCTTTCAAGAACTCAGA
Organism: Macrotis lagotis; assembly: GCF_037893015.1. NCBI lineage: Eukaryota > Metazoa > Chordata > Mammalia > Peramelemorphia > Peramelidae > Macrotis > Macrotis lagotis. The sequence goes on from NC_133665.1 coordinate 38,894,326, forward strand.
CTGACTTGACATATATGTAATAATATGGGATGTTCAGGGAGGACTAGAATTACTGCTGTGAGAGCTTTTCAGGCTTACTCATCCACATTTGCTGTCCACCTGTCATCCAATTCTCACCTGTGGCTCCAATAAACTGTAGTATGAGCATCACTCACAGCCCAGTAAAATTGTCTAGGTAGAAGGCTTAAACTAGGTTGAAGGTAATCATTTAGCCTCAAACCCATCAGTGAATTAAGGGGATTTCTACTCAAGCATGTGAAGACTTCTGGTGGAATAGGTGGATGAAAACATTTTGTTCCAATGATCATGAAGGCAATTGAAGAGGTTTAGAACTTGATCAGAAAAGTCAGTTTATCTATTCCAACCCGTATCATTGCTAGTTGTTTTTACTTTTGTGTTACTACTCTACTTTGATCATTCTAGGAGTAAGAATGAGGCTGATGATTTATTCATCTCTGTTTTACTTAAACCCAATTTATACACGTCAAGGTATTACTCCCAAGGGGTCATTGGTCTTCTTTGAAAACGAAGGACAAATAATATCAACTATACTTTAGTACTGTGATGGAATAGTTACAGGGGCTCTTGGTTTGGGGGAAAAATCATCATTGATAACCTTTGAAAGAGCAGTTTCGGTGCATTAGTAGGAATAGAGGTGAAATTTAAGGAGAAAGATTAAGTAGTGGAGGTTGAGTAAAGTGAGATAGTGGACAAGGGTGTACTAAAGACCTTATATGCTATTCCCAAATTCTGCTCCTAAAAAGCTTTGTGACATTGGGTAAGGATCACATCTAGTTATTCTAGTACGTGGGACAATTGTTATTGAAAAGGATCTAGAAGGGGTGGCTAGGTTGCACAGTGGATAGAGCACCGGCCCTGGAATCAGGAGTACCTGAGTTCAAATTCAGCCTCAGACACTTAATAATTGCCTAGATGCATGGCCTTGGGCACATTTGCCTTGCAAAAGCCTTAAAAAAAAGAAAGGAACAACAAGAAATATCTAGTATATCTGGAAAGACTTCAGGATATGTCTTGGTGGCAGAGAGGGAGACCTCAAGACAATTAAATTCAAACCATCCCATCAAAATTGAATCTAATTCACTGACAAAGCTAAAATGCAGTTTTGTAACTGGGAGGGACTTTAGAGATGATACTGTTCAGCCCAGAAGGAGGTAGAATGGTACAGAAGGATTAAAGGACCTCTCTGCAGCTGTGACTTGGGTTAAGTTACTCAGCCACTTTAACTGGTGCTTTCTTCATCTTCATTCACCCATGCACAGAGTTGGAGTAAATGACCTCCAAGGTCTTTTCCATACAGACATCTTTAATCCTTCAATTTCTTCATTCTTTTTACTGAGAAGGTAACTAACCAAGTTCTCATAGATAGAAAGTAGATAGAGCACCAGGTTTGGAATCAAAATATCCATGTCTATATTCTTTCTCTCTTACCTGGCTGTATGACCGTGGACAAGATAATTCCCCTCTCTGGGGTTTGGTTTCCTAATTTCTTAAATAAGTGAAACGAACTTAATTACCTCCCAGCTTCTTTTCTGTGCTAAAGTTGTGATCCAAGGATTCATCCTAAATAGCAAAGAGCTGAGAATTCAAATCTAGATCTTCTAACTCTCTAGTCAAACTTTATTCCCACTTTATCATGCTTTCTCTAATTCCTAATCCTGTTTCGGAAATTGCACTAATTATCATATTCAAGATAAGGAAGCAGTTCTACTTAAATTGGAAGCAAAATGAGGCAAGCAATGATTACCCCAGAGGAAATTCTCATTGTGAATCCTTATCAGACATTGAAAATTATTTCTCTTATTACCAGACCTGGAGTCAGAAAGGTTGTTGGACTTCATCTAAAAACATAACATTAGATACAGTGAGTTGGTACATGGGCTCTGAATTCTGGAGGACTTGAGTTCCAACTTGGTCTCAGACACTAGACACTAGTTATATGACCCTTAACAAGTCAATGCTTCACGCTCCACCACCACTCCCCGCCATAAAGAGAAAAGAAGAATGTAGCATTAGTCAGCTAGACAGTATAATTTATAGAGTATACTATATAGATAATTACTGGTGTTGTGACTTTTCATTTTCCTCATCTATAAAATGGGAATAATATCTATCAACTTCTACCTTACAGGGCAGGGATGATGAGAAGATAAAATAATTTTATTAATTTTTTTGTTATACAAACCTTAAAATTTTGCTATTATGGGGTAGCTAGGTGGCACAGTGCATAAAGTACTGGCCCTGGAGTCAGGAGTACCTGAGTTCAAATCCGGCCTCAGACACTTAATAATTACCTAGCTGTGTGGCCTTGAGCAAGCCACTTAACCCCATTGCCTTGAAAAAACTAAAAGAAAAAAAAATCCTATTGTTACTACAATTAGTACTTCTAGATTAACTATCTTTTCTATTTAATAAAAACTGTTTTCATTAAATAGGAAAGATGGAGTTAAAAAATATTTATGTGACCAAGTCTTGCTTAATAATTAAAATGTTAATGATCTCTGAAGTAAAGTAAAACATATTTCCTTTGACTGAGATAAACACCCCTGGGAATGAACTGTACTTCAGACTTAATCAGTGTCGATTTTAGATATAGCTCTCTTAACAGGGACTTCTCTTTGACTCACCTCTCCTGCACTTAACAAAATTAAGTAAATCAGCATTTGGCAAGACTATAAACTATTTTCTAACTTTTTTTCCTGAGTCATATGATACCCTGAAATCATTAGATTTATAAAATATTCTCTTCATTTGCTCTAGAATTTAAAGACCCATGTTCTTTCTTGTTACTATGAAAATAGCATCCAGGAAACTAATTCAAAATGTTCTTCCTACTGGTGATATGTATCCTTGATTGTATTTTTTCCCATGATTTTTTTTTTTTGTGTTTTTGTTTTGTTGTGTTTTTTTTTTTTTTTTGCAAGGCAGCTGGGTTAAATGAGTTGCCCAAGGTCACACAGCTAGGTAATTATTAAGTGTCTGAAGCCTAATTTGAACTCAAGTCCTCCTGATTTCAGGGCCAGTGCTCTATACACTGTGCCACCTAACTGCCCCTCCTTAGTTGTTAAAACTCTCTCTCTCTCTCTCTCTCTCTCTCTCTCTCTCTCTCTCTCTCTCTCTCTCTCTCTCCCTCCCTCCCTCCCTCTCTCTCTTTCTTGTTATTTTTGTTGAGACAAAGTCTCAATGTTTGCATGCAGGGAGGTCAATAGCAAATATAACAACTATTTTGCTAAGTATTAGGAAGTTTTCAAAGATAACTCAAACCCAATGCGATCTCCCCCCCCCATATAATAGTTAATAATTATAGTAGGATGATATAGTATATATTGGATTTGGAATATCTGAATTCCAATCCTGACTTTGACAGTTATTCTGCAGTCTTCCATTTTTAAATCTGTTAAATGGGGAATAGTAATAATAATAATAATAATAATAATAATAATAATAATAATAATAGAGGGCTGCAACTCAAATAATTTGAAACTCAAATAAGATAATATATATAATATAGTGCTTTATATATAATATATATAAAGCCTTTATATAACAAATATATATATATAAAGCACTTTGAAAATGTTGAAGTGCTACATAGACTTTTATTATTGATTATTGTTATCATTGATATATATATATATATATATATATATATGTATATGGATCATGATAATAATCACATGAGAGGCACAAAGTCCCACAATATATATCTAAACTGGAATGATTAGTCCTTGCCAAAGGAAATAAATTTGTCCTTCTAGATAGTGACAATTGACATGTCTTTTTTTAAAAAAAATTTATTTGTTTTTCCAACTAATCATTTTTTTGCAAGGTTTTGAGTTTTACAATTTTCCCCTCCCTTCCCTCCCCCCTCCCTTGGACAGAAAGCAATTTGATATAGGCTCTACATTTATAATCGTGCTAAACATAGTTCAATATTGATCACAGGCATGAGTCTTGAGAGGTGGTGGGATTTCAGCCTTCTGAGATGCAGTTCTGGGGTAATACAGATATAAGATACCACATCAGCAAAGGCTAGTAGGCAGGAATATTCAGCCTGTGTAAAGGTCTAGTTTGGCTGAAGTATTGATTATATGGAGGAGAGGTCGATGAATAATATGAATGGGATGGGATGAGTTAGTCCAGGGAGGAAGAGTGTTGCCAGACCGTATAGGGATTGGGGCATATCTTCAAAATACTTTTATTTCATAAGACCAAAGGAAAAGGTTGCCAAATTCATATTGTAAAAATTATTTATATTTATAAATAGTCATTTAGGTTTATTGGTAAATAAACCAGAAATGAAGTCTTTTGACTTCCCTCTTACTAATATGTACAGTTGTTTTTAACAAGGGAAATAGATTAGCAATTGAACCCATGGTTCTAAAAATGATATTGAATTATAGATACTAGTTAGAATCTTTGAAGGTGAGATCCAAAAGGAAGCTTATGAGTCATCTAATCTATGTCTTTCCTTTTCCCATCATTTTTGCTCTTTAGGTCTCAGTTTCATTATCTCTAAAGAGCAAAAATGATTTACCCAAGGTCACACAGCTAGGTAATTATTAAGTGGATAGAATTGGGATTTGAATCCAGATCTTTTGTCCTTGAGTCCTGTGCTCTTATCATAGCATCTTGATTCACTGTAATTGCTTCTTTATGGGTGACCAAACTTGGTATATTCTTCACACAGAATCTGAAGTTGTTAGTTTTTAATACAGTGGTAAGAATAGAAAATGGTAAGAAAATGCAAATAACATTTTTGTGTTAAAGTGATAAGCTATGGGAGTAGAGGTGAGGCAAACAAAACTCAAATGGCAGAGATGAACTGGAAGAAAAGATGTTTCCATATTCATATAAGTTTCCTTTGGAGGAAGGAGAAGTTTATGAGTTGAAAAAGGATGAAAAATTACAAGATCAAATGGATAGAGGTGCCATTATCATCTAAGTCGTATTTCATTTAAGAAATTCTATGCTGAATTATTCCAAGTTGCATAAATGATGAAACTTCAACTGGCATTCAGGGTCCTTCTTGATCTGACTTCAACCTATCTTTCCAACCTTATGCCCAACTATTCCCCTTTCTGCAAACAGTGATCTAATCAAAGCATAATACTTATCTCTGATCTCACTTCTACCCCAGGTGAAAAGTTCACTCTCCTCCCTGAATTTGCAGTGTAAAAAATATTTTATTGATGTGATTTTCCTTTATTATACCTCTGTTATTTCCCATTGATTTCTTCTCCATTCCCAACAGCATAGGATCTTTCTTGCAACCAATAGGTACAGGAAAGCAAAACAAATCTATACATTGACCTTGGATGAAAAATGTGTGCTTCATTCTGTACTTTAAGTCCACCAAAACTAAGAACTTGTAAAACAAATCGGAATTCTCTAATTGTAGTTTTACATTTTACTATATAGTTGTTTTTAAATTCTCTTACCTACTAGATTTAAACTAATCACAGTTTAAAAAAAGAAACAACCATGGATTTTGCATGTTTTAAATCACATGAACCCAAAATAATAGATGCATGAGCATATATTGGCACAGGGAACTTGGATGCTTTGTTAAAAATAGATGAAGCTCAGAGCAACTTGTCAGTATTTAGATGACAGAGGGAAAACTATGTCCTCTTGTTTAGGTCATATTATAGAGACAGAAGTTTTAAATCACTGAAAGGTTAAAGGAGAAAATTTAGGGAGAGTGGGAGGGAGAAGCTCCATTATTTAAAGTGCTTTTCAGCAGTTGGTTAGATTAAAGGATTTTCTTCTGTCTTGGACTTATTCTGTCTGACCTAGAAGAGTCAAGATTTCCTCTTTAGAAAAAAGGAGATTATTGAATGTCAACTGAACTAAGATGATTTCCATGCAAGGTCATTGTGGTATATAAATGTGGTATATAAACCTTAACAAACAATAAAACTGTTTTCAGCCCCCCCGCCCCAGGCAGTGAAGTTTATACATAGAATCTTTGGTTACAGTTGGGTATTATTGGCAGGAACTGTTGTGTTTTTGTCTCTTAATTTTGTTTAGTCCTTAAAAAATTGATTTTATCCACTGTCAAGAAGGATCCCTGATGTGGGACATCCAATGTTCATAATGAAATACTGTTTGAAGAGCTATGGATTAAAAATATTGGTTATTCTTGTTCTGGGACATCAAGAAATTGGGAAGAGTAAGAGGATAGCTTTTTAATTTCAAGGTTGCTAATGCATTTTTTGTATTAATTGTCTTCCCAAAGAATGGAGTTGTTCCCTGGGCATGATAAATTTTGTGAGCTATATATCCACATTTTCAAACTCACATGGATTTTGGGATTGAACATTGCTATTTCTTAACTTTGTTCTTGCTAACATCTTGACAAAATTTGGCACATTCAGGGAGAATGAGTTCTTTTAATAACAGAATAGTTTTTGATAAGGTTGATGGCCATAATGAAGAGAGAAGAGGATAAGTATTTTGATTAGATGAGGCTAATTTTTTTTTGCTAACAATGCAAGCTCCAAGCAATGTTATTATGTGGAAGTGTGGAGGTACGTGTACAGATTAGAGTTGGTTGGGGTATGAGGGAGGTATATAGGAAAAAGAAGAATGAGATCTGAAAACAGAGGTGCCTATCACTATCTGAATGGTCATTAGTTAGATTCATTAGTTTGGTCATCATACATCTCAGGAAATATTATTCGAGGACATCAATTCATCTAAGATCATCCAGTTCATCAATAAAATTTTTTTGAACTCATGTATGGTTTTATGTATAAATTATTTCCATGTACCTATAATAATAATTATGCATATTATAAAATTTATTCAAAAATAAAAACTTAAAAGATGACTAAAAGATGAAATATTTGATCTAGAGCCAAATATGATGAATTTTACTCTTCTTACTAATGACACATTTAACAAACTAATTATGAAATCATTTAGTCATTTCCTCCTGCCCTAGTTGAATTGAAAACTTATTTAAAGTTTAAAGATTTAAGGATGAGAAAAAAGGATAAATTAGCCAAATGTTTGGAAATATAAATAAATTCAAGGTAAAATAATTTCTGAGATATTCCTAAGGAATAAATACAGTATTAGATTATCTTTATAATTCAAGATAGGGATAATTGATTAATTCATTAATTGCAGAATGCTGAGGTTTCAGAAAGCCTTAAATATCCAAATCAGTGGAATTTGATGAATGAATTGAAAAGAAAAAAGTGAATAAATGGATCCAACAGATTATGTTGGACTTCACTGTAACCATTTAAATCTCTTCATAATATCTAACACATAGAAGATGCCTAATAAATAGTTGTGGCTTAAATGATTCTTTTGCATAATTAGATGTCATTCGACAACAGGTGCCCTATTAGAAGTAACTTTCTTTCCATTGTTTCTGTATCCCATAAAGGATGCATTAATGAACAGTATATATTCAAAAAGTAAATTAAGGCAGGAGAAAGAGATAAAGAGAATGAGTCATCTACAAATGGAATATTCTCTCAATAATTGACTTTTAGTTTATTAATAATAGATATTAATGAAACTTTTCTAACTTACTAAGTCAATTCAATGCATAGCTTTGATTAGAAAAGTTCCAAGGGAAAATATTAACAGTGGGTCCCTTGTCTTCTGAGAAGAAAGAGCCAAATTCCACATTTAAAAAACAAGCAAACAGTAATAATTTGACCTGACCTCAAAGGGTTGTAAGAGCCAGGAATTCTTTTCCCAGATGCTTATCTATCCAGTATTGACCTCGAAGTCTTTACCATTTACCCTCAGGACTGCTGTGCAAAGTGTTTTTCTGTTCAGTATTGACTAATAAGTTAGAATCTATAAATTAGGAGTGTTTTCTAATCAAAATGCTTAATTCTTTTCACTTTACTTGCAAGTGACTAAAAGCAATAATGGTGAATTTTTAATAATGCAAGTAAAAAGTGATTTTTATACCATATGTTTCTCTTTTAGATCAGGGCAAGACCTATTGCAATAAACCAATCTGGAATAGGTTATTCTCACCTACTTGCAGCATGACCTTAACCCTGCTGCTTAACTTTTCCTGCCTGTGTTTTATCATCTAGTATGTCATTTGGTCTTGGACTCTGGAATCCTTTTAGAAGCCTCAAATGAGCAACATATGACTATAATTCAATTCAACAAGTATTCCTGGCACCTATGATAGACTAACACTGTGTGAGATTCTGGAGGAAAAAAAGTACAAGACAGGTTACCCATGGTGAACTTATATTCTTTTGGGGAGAGTAAGTATACACACATACATACATACATATATATATATATATATATATTAAAATCTATATGTATGTATATATATAGGTAATCTTATAATAAATACAGAATTATTTCTTTTGAGGGGGAGTAATAATTGGGGGCAGAGGAATCAGAAAGACCTTCTTATAAGAGATGGCACTTGATCTGAACCTTGGGAAAAGATAGAGATCACAAGGCTGCAGAGGGAAAATCTCCAGGCACAAGAGACAATATATACAAAGGCACAGACACTAGAGATTTAGAATGTTGCATTGTGTAATATTAAATAGGTCAGTTAAACATGGACTGAGAGTGATTAATGAGTAACTAGTCTAGAAAAATAGGTTGGAACCAAATCATAAAAGGTATTAAATGAAGGTGGAGTTTGTATTTTAATCTAGAGAACATCATTTCTTCTTGAGGAGGGAAATGTCATGAACTGCACTTTAGGAATATTAATTTGACAGCTGTGTTATAAAAAAGTGTATTGGAGAGAAGAGATACAGGGGATACAGGAAAACTCATTAGGTTTTTGGGATGTATCTAGGTGAAAGGAGATAAGGACATCAATTAGAGCAGTTGCAGTGAGATGGGAGAGAAGGTGATAGATGTGAGAAATGAGACAGAATCAGCAAGACTCTGCAATCAATTGGATATGTGAGATGGGAGTGTTGAGTGAGAGGGAAGAGTCCAGGATGAATCAATAATAGATTGTGAACCTGGGTGACTGGAAGAATGGTCTCCTTGGTAGAAACAGGATGAAGGGCACTGAATTAGGGAGAAAAATAATGAATTATTTTTACTGAAAAGCAATTAAAATAAAACCTACACATTAGTACCAGCAAATGGAACACAGGATTTCATTTGAACCCTGTTTGATTTATTATTCTATCAGCACTCTTAACAAATTGACTGTTTTTCCCAAGAATCAGATATTTTATGACTTAAAAACTTCTTCCAACTTCTTCCTTCCTATTGGACCAGCTGAAAATACATTTCTAAATATTTTCTCCAAGTATGGTAAGCCAGTCCTTTTTTGCCAAAAATCCTTTTTTTCCCTTTTCTCAGTAAAGAGAGAAATAAATGTGATTCTGAATATTAGCTTATGAATTCTACTGTGATTAAAGTTTAGTGATAAGAGACTATAAAATAACTATATATTTATATATTCATATTTATATAAAGCTTTGGGGAAGAAATTGCTGGCAACTTCTCTAATCTACATTTAATAAATATTACTCATTTAGCAGTTAATGGTTTCGATTTTCAAAATATATTTACTTTGCTTTAGAGTCTTTTTTCAAAAAAATGTTATTTTGTTGAGATTTTTTTAACATCTTATTGATTTTCAGATATGCCCTTTCCTCCTCTCTTGCCCAGTGAGCCATCCCTTGTGATACAGATTTAAAAGGGGGTTGGAGGAAAGGAGAGAGGCGGAAGGCAGTGCAACAAAACTAACCAATGCTTCACTTGTGTCTGGAAGTATAGGAAATATTCAATACCCATGGTCTTCAACCTCTTCAAAAAAGGAAGGGAGGTACATTTCCTTAACTTTTCTCTGGAGCCAAAATTGGTCATTGTAATTATATATTTTCTTTTTTTTATTTTATGTTGTCATGATCATATGAATACTGTTTTTCGGGTTCTGATTTATTCAATCTGCATCAGTTCATAAAATGAAACACCATCGTTCAATGGGAGCTCATCAGATTTGGCATTGGATAACCTAGGCCCAAATTCTGATCTGGTACCTGGAACCTCTGTGACTGTGGGAAGATTGTTTCAGTTTTCTAGGCCTCAGCTCTTCCTCCAACAAAACGAGGGAGCCAGCTTTGATCTCTGACATCCTTGCCAGCTCTAAATGTGTAAATGTACAATTAAAAAAAATAGATGAATATAGCTTACTTTTCCATGGTAAGGTCTTATAGTTTAGCTACAGAGAGTTACTGATCCCCATTTTACCTCTGGTGTACAGAAAATTACTAAACCCCAATCCACCCCTGATGAACAGGAAGGAGAGATGAGCAGGATTGATCTTATGTATATATTTAAAACAACTTGAGTATTTAAAAGAATCGCTGAACATCCTTGACTGGTCCTGGCCAGACTCTCAAGGCCATACTTGATTAACATTGCCTATCTCTTCAGGAACCAACCATTCCTGAATGGCTCAATCCTTGGACAATGTGGAAAATTTGGTTTTATTCTACAAAAAAATTGTCAAGAAACCTTATTTGTTCTCAAGTGAAATAAGATCTAATTATACCTTAGTCTAATAGGAGTCTCACCCATGGAGAGGATGCTCTGCCTGTGACCTTCCCAATTGGGATTCTGGAGGCTATACCCCAGGACTCCGCTGCCACTGTTGATGCAGATGTTGAAGTTCCCCTGATTCAGTGATGTTTTCTCTTAATATTTATGTTTATGTAGGCTTTGCTGTTCTTTTTATTATAATGAATACTTTTTGATTACTTTTGCTGTAAAATGGATTTATTTCTGTTTTACAATTACTTTATTAAATATACTCTTTATTTTTGTTGTGTGAATGTGTCATTTTGTAGGAGCGAATTGAAACCAAAACTCATTAATCAAACAAAATTGACATCACAAACAGGATTGCTGTACAAAATGCCGTTTATTAGGGAAAATATAGAAAAAAAAAGAGATATGTATATACTAGGTTGAGAAGATTTACAATATTCATCCCTTGCTAGAGAATGGGTATATGGTACCAGGCCATGTGAAGATGGGGAAGCCATATGAAACAAGGGTCCCCCTCACAAGTGACTGAATGTTTGAAGCAAATAACTATGGAAAAAGGCAAGGAAATGGCAGGAGTCTGTAGAAGGGGGTGGGTGCTATTAACAGCCTATCATAAAATATAGGATCAGAGAGATAAGGTTGTGGAAGAAAAGATGAATTTGGGAAAGGAATTACTGAGTAAATTATCTATTCTACAATGTTAGCACTTTATTTTAGGAGATCAGGTATGCAATTATCAGAGTGTAGCTGAAAAAGCTGCCATTAGAATGCAACAGTTTAAATATAGGAAGAAAAAAGGGAAGATTGATAAAAGGAAAGTTCATACTATGGCAGGAGATGTAGACACATATGATTTGGCTTTGGTTGGAGCAGCCTGTTATAATACTGGATACAAAAATTGATAATGACATTGCTGCTTAGTGAAGCACACAAACCTCTGGTAGAAGTTTTGGACAAAATCTCCCAATTAGAGAACTTAGGCAACTGTGAGTATACTGAGTGGTGAACATGCTACCGGTTAGTCTCAAAATAAGTACAAAAATAAGTACAAAAATAGAATGTCCGGAAAAGATTTGTTTACTGCTCTGCTACAAGCAGGAGTGGATAGGAATAAGATTGATGGACTCCCTACTCCTAACTTGTTCAGGTTGAATAAGGAGGAGAAGAAAGGACAAGAAAGTAGAATAGGGAAATTAGGGCCTCCATTGGTACCCTCCCTTTACCCAGGTTCCAGGTACCAGATCAGAATTTGGGCCTAGGTTATCTGACACCAAATTTGACCTGTCTTAAAGGAGAATAGTAGATAGACCAAAACCTGGTTAATGGAGATTGGACAGAGGGATTATCAGCCTCTCATAAGGTTAATTAATTATAAATTGGGAAAATGGATATACAATTGTTACAGTTTGTTTGTTTTGGATACTGAGGTGAGACCTCTGGTATATGACAATCCTAGTATATTTAGAAATGGAATGTCTGTTATAATTACAAGCTTGGGAGGAAAATAAATTTAGGTAAGATAAGTTAAAATAATGATGAAGATAGGTCAATTGCCTAGAAAGGAGTATTCAGTGATGATTGTTCCTTTTCCCTTGGAGTACATGTTAGGAATTGATGGTTTAAGGAGTATGAATCTAAATTTACCGGATGAGAAATCAATCTTTTTTGTATTAAAGAGAATATTTGAGTTTTACAATTTCCCCCCCCAATCTTACTCCCCCCCCCCCCCCGGAAAGCAATCTGTCAGTCTTTACTTTGTTTCCATGTTTACATTGATCCAAATTGAGTGTGATGAGAGAGAAATCATATCCTTAAGGAAGAAACATAAAGTATAAGAGGTAACAAGATCAGACAATAAAATATCTCATTTTTTCCCCTAAATTAAAGGGAATGGTCCTTGAATTTTGCTCAAACTCCACAGTTCTTTATCCAGATACAGATGGCACTCTCCTTTGCAGGCAACCCAAAATTGTTCCCGATTGTTGCACTGATGGAATGAGTGAGTCCATTAAGGTTGAACATCACCCCTATGTTGCTGTTAGGGTGTACAGTGTTTTTCTGGTTCTGCTCATCTCACTCAGCATCAGTTAATGCAAATCCCTCCAGGCTTCCCTGAAATCCTCTCCCTCCTGGTTTCTAAAAGAACAATAGTGTTCTATGGCATACACATACCACAGTTTGCTAAGCTATTCCCCAATTGAAGGACATTTACTTGATTTCCAATTCTTTGCCACTACAAACAGGGCTGCTATAAATATTTTTTTGTACAAGTGATGTTTTTACCCTTTTTTCCTCATCTCTTCAGGGTATAGACCCAGTAGTGTTATTGCTGGGTCAAAGGATATGCTCATTTTTGTTGCCCTTTGAGTGTAGTTCCAAATTTCTCTCCAGAAAGGTTGGATAAGTTCACAGCTCCACCAACAGTGTAATAGTGTCCCAGATTTTCCACAACCCTTCCAACAATGATCATTATCCTTTCTGGTCATATTGACCAATCTGAGAGGTGTGAGGTGGTACCTCAGAGAAGCTTTAATTTGCATTTCTCTAATAATTAATGATTTAGAGAAATTTTTCATATGGCTATGCATTGCTTTGATCTCCTCATCTGTAAATTGCCTTTGCATATCCTTTGACCATTTGTCAATTGGGGGAGAAATCAGTCTTGCTAAAGTACAAGGACCATCACAATCCATAAATTTTTAAGTATTCAATGGAATCAGGGACATAGAAAAATATTGCCCAAGAACCTGTAAATAGAACTATGACTATTTAGCTGTAAAAGTAAGGTTTTAAATAACTCATTAGATCTGGTCAAAAGGAGTATGTGTTAAAATAAAAGAAGAAGAAGAAAGGGGGGTGAATAAAGGCTGAAATATGCTTAAATAGTATATTAAGAGAAAATGCAAGTTATACAGTCTGAATACTGGATTTAAAGTCCTATGAAGGAAATAATGAAAGGGGTGCAAAGAAAAATGAAGAGGCATAGACAAGGTTAGTTATTTTTTTGAAGGATATCAAATTTATGGAAGCTAAAACATGTAGAATGAAGGTATGAGCAAGTTTGACTTTGTATAAATAAAACATTAGTTTTGGAAGTTTTAAAAATTGATTTAAAATCAATGTAAAGTATAAAAGAATATAGAGAGCTATGAATCAACTAATAAGTTATAGAATTTCTTCTGGGATTGTTCAACCCAGATTTGTACTAAATTGAGATGTGTTCTTAAAAGAGATTGGGGAAATTTTAAAAAATTGAACATTAGACTGCTATCTGTAGGAAAGAACTCCTTTTCAACAACTATTGCTGGCTACATATTAAGTAATAGTAGAAACTGAACAACTCCCTTTAAATCATGAAGTTCTGTTAAGGCCCCAGATACCTATTATGAGCTGAATAAATGGGTACTTCAACCTCTCATAAGTTAGGACATGCACAATGGTACATACAGAACAGAGTTAAACCAGGAAAATCTGGCATCTCACAAGTGTCTGAAATAACCTCAGTATAGTCTCCACTGACTATTCCCCCGTCAGAAGTCCATTTCACCAATCAAAGGGAATTAAAGATTTAATGCCCTGAATCCTGAACAAAAGAAACACTCTTGATTCATAGATGGCTCTGCTAAATATTTAGGACAAATTAGGCATTGGAACATCGTAGCGTATAATCCAGTGGCTAAGGTTACTTTAGAAAGTACAGGCAAAATGTGACCAGAAAGGACAATGATCAATGTTGGAAGGGATGTGGGAAATCTGGGACACTAATACATTGTTGGTGGAGCTGTGAATTCATCCACTCTTTCTGGAGAGCAATTTGGAATTACACCCAAAGGGCAACAAAACTGTGAATACCCTTTGATCCAGCAATACCACTACTGGATCTATACCCTGAAGAGACGAGGAAAAAGGGTAAAAACATCACTTGTACAAAAATATTTATAACATCCTTGTTTGTGATAGCAAAGAATTGGAAATCCAGTAAATGTCCTTCAATTGGGGAATGGCTTAGCAAACTGTGGTATATGTATGGAATACTATTGTTCTATTAGAAACCAGGAGGGATGGAAATTCAGGGAAGCCTGGAAAGATCTGAGCAAGAAACATTGTACACCCTAACAGCAACATGGGGGTGATGATCAACCTTAATGGACTTGCTCATTCCATCAGTGCAACAACCAGGGACAATTTTGGGCTATCTGCAATGGAGAATACCATCTGTATCCAGAGAATAAATTGTGGAGTTTGAACAAAGACCAAAGACTATTATTGCCTTCAATTTAGGGCGGGGAAAGCCTGTTACCTTTATTATGTAATTTTGCTATCTCTTATACTTTATTTTTCTTCCTTAAGAATATGATTTCTCTCTCTCATCACATTCAACTGAGATCAATGTATACCATGGAAACAATGTAAAGACTAACAGACTGCCTTCTCTGGGGGTGGGGGAAGGGAAGCAAGAATGGGGAAAAATTTGTAAAACTCAAAATAAGTAAAATCTTTCTTAAAAAAAAAAGAATGTACAGGCAAGCAGTCAGTGGGCAGAACTGATGGCTGTATATCAAGTTTTGAAACAGGAGAAGGGGAGATAATGTCATATTTTTATAGACTCCTGGACAATAGTAAATGACCTAACCACTTGGATGCCTGTGAGGCATGCAAAAAATTGGAGTCTCATCCATGGAGAGGACACTCTGCCTGTGACCTTCCCGATCAGGACTCTGGAGGCTGTACCCCAGGACTCCCCAGGCACTGTTGATTCAGATGTTGAAGCTCCCCCAAATTGGTAATGTTTTCTCTTATTATTTATGTTTATGTAAGATTTGCTCTTCTTTTTATTATATTAGGACTTATTGGTTACTTTTGCTGTAAAACTAATTTATTTCTACCTATTTTATAATCCCTTTATTAAATATATTTTTTAATTTTGTTGTTGTGAATGTGTCATTTTTTAGGAGAAAAATTGAAACCAAAACTTATTAATCAACCACTTTTATTGCACAAATTTACATTTTTTTGATTTTTGTTTTGTATATCATGAATGTACCAGTTTATTTTGTTTGACACTTTCCCAGACGAAAGGCATCCATTTTGTTCTCATTCCTTTCCAATGACAAAAAGGGCTGCTATCAAATCAAATACTTTAGTAAAAAGTACTTAGCACAGTGTTTATATGTAATAGGGAATATATAAATTATTACTCCATTCTCTTTTCTTTTTTTTGTTTTTTCAAAAGATTAAATATTTTTTATTAATTAAATTTATTTTTTTATTCTCATTTTGTACAAATGTTTTTTTACATTAAAAAAATATTCTTGTTTACAAGTAAACAAAATAACCCTCCCCCCATGAATATAGATAGACTTGCTTGGGCGAAAAAAGTAAAGGGGAGAGAAAAAAATTAAAATTAAAAAAATAATAGTAATAATTGTAGGTATGGCCAGGTGGCACAATGGACAAAGCACCAGCCCTGGAGCCATGAGCACCCATGTCCATATCCAGCCTCGTAAACCCAATAATCACCCAGCCGTGTGACATGCAAGCCACCTGATCCCCACTGCCCTGCAAAAACCAAAAAGAAGAAAAAAAATGACCCAAAATAAAATAGTAATAATAGTAGGGGTGGGTGGGTGGCAGACAGAGCATTGGCCCTTGAGCCAGGAGCACCTGGGTCCAAATCTGGCCCCAGACACCCAAAGATCACCGTGCTATGTGGCCCCAGGCAGGCCACCCAGCCCCACTTGCCCTGCGCTCTCCCCCAAATAATAATAACAAAAAATGTGCTTCAGTCTTTGTTCCAACACCAACAACTCTGTCATGGGTGGATCACATTCTTTATGGTAAGTCCATCGCAAAAGTTGCTTCCATATTTTTTCAACATTGCCATTGCTGATCACAACTCCCTCCTTTCTTATTTCTCCATTACCATGTACTATATTTTCTCTCCTTTCATTCTGACTCTGCTGTAGGGTAGCTGAGTGGCGCAGCAGACAGATCCCTGGTCCTGGGACCAAGAAGCCCTGGGCCCCCACACCACCCCTTAGGCCCAGAATCCACCTGGCCCCATGGTCCTGGACAGGCCTTCCAATCCCAGCCACTTGCTAGAAGTAAAAAAGAAAATGTGTTATATCTGACTACTCTCCTCCCATGGTCCATCCTCTCCTCCTTTATTCACATCCCCACCCCTTTCCCCTGCTCCCCCCTCCTTCTTACTCCAGTTGTCTATACCCCAATGAGTATATTTGCTGTTTCCTCTCCTAGCCATCTGTGATGAGAGCAAAGGTGCCCTCATTCCCCCTTGCCTCTCCCCTTCCATATCATTGCAATAGCTCATTGTAATAAAAGAAAATCTTATTATATGAAATATCTTGGCCTATTCCCGCTCTCCTTTTTCTTTCTCCCATTACATTTCCCCTTTTTTTCTATTGACTCCATTTTTATACCATATTTTATCTTCAAATTTAGCTTTCTCCTGTGCTTCAACTATAAAAGTTCCCTCTACCTGCTCTATTAACTGAGAAGGTTCATATGAATATTATCAGTATCATTTTTCTATACATACAGTTCATCCTCATTAAGTCCCTCATATTTCCTCCCTCTCCTCCAATCTCCATGCTTCACCCGAGTCCTGTATCTGAAGATCAAACCTTCTGTTCAGCTCTGGCCATTCCAACAGGAACATTTAAAATTCCCCTGGTTCATTGAAAGTCCATCTTTTTCCCTGGAAGAGGACATTCAGCCTTGCTGGGTAGTTCATTTTTGGCTGCATTCTAAGCTCTTTTGCCTTCCGGTATGTTGTATTCCAAGCCCTACGAGCTTCCAATGTAGTTGCTGCTAAGTCCTGTGTGATCCTGACTGCAGCAACACTATATTTGAACTGTGTCCTTCTGGCTGCTTGTAATATTTTCTCTTTGACTTGTGAGTTCTGGAACTTGGCTATAATATTCCTAGGGGTTGTTTTTTTGGGATTTCTTTCTCTGGGGGACCGGTGGATTCTCTCCATTTCTATTTTGCCCTCTGCTTCTAGAATATCAGGGCAATTTTCCTGTAGTAATTCTTTAAAAATGATGTCAAGGCTCTTTTCCTGATCATGACTTTCAGGTATTCCAATAATTTTTAAATTATCTTTCCTAAATCTGTTTTCCATATCAGTAGTTTTTTCAATGAGATGTTTCACATTTTCTTTTAATTTTTCATTTTTTTGGTTTTGAAGTATTGATTCCTGATTTCTGGTAAATTCATCAATCTCCCTGAATTCTATTCTTTATCTGAAGGATTTGTTCTCCTCAGACAGTTTTCTTATCTCTTTTTCTATCTGGCCAATTTTGCTTTCTAAAGCATTCTTCTCCTCAATAACTTTTTGAACTGTTTTATCCATTTGACCTAAGCTGGTTTTTAGCATGCTATTTTCTTCAGCGTTTTTTTGGATTTCCTTGACTAAGCTGCTGACTTCATTTTCATGTTTTTCCTGCATCTCTCTCCTTTCTTTTCCCAGTTTTTCTTCCAACTCCCTCATTTGAATTGCAAAGTCTTTTTTGAGCTCTGTCATAGCCTGAGCCCAATTTCTGTTTTTCTTGGAGTCTTTAGATGCAGGATCTTGTGCTTCCTCATCTTCAGCCTGACTGTTTTGATCCTTCTTGGGCTCATTTGCAAAATATTTCTCAATGGTCTTCCTCTTATTTCTCTGCTTGCTCATTTTCTCAGCCTGGGCCTGGTTTTGGGGTGCTTCCTGAGTTTTTGGGACACTCCCACAAGGGTCTCAGTGTGTGAGGCTCTGTCCTCCCTCCTGGTCTGTGAATGACTATAAGCACCCCCCCCTCTGCCACGGGACCGAGGTGGGGGGCCCCTGCTGTTCTATGGGGGGCCTAGACTGAGATGAGGATCTGAATGTGGTCAGAGCCCCAGAGTCCTGTTCCAGAGGCAGAGGACAGAGCTCAGCAGTCTCTCTCTCTTCACTCCCCTCCCTCAGCTCAATGGGCTCATGCCCTGGGGGCTCATGCTTACCTGCTCCAGCTCAGCCTGCTTCTGGTTCTGGGTCTGGGCTGCAGAAAGACCAAGCTGCTCTCTGTGTGCCCTGAGGGCTGGGCTCCAAGTGCTGGCTCTGGCAGAGGTGCCCCGCTGTTCCCCCACTTTGTGCCCAGTGCTACCTGGGGTGCAGCTCAGGAGACTCCCCTGCTGCTGTGAGCCCAGCTCCCAGTGCCCTGGGGCTGCCTCCAGGAGGCTGAAGTTCTTTCACTCTTGCAGGCCACCCCTCCGGCCCGCTGCCCCTCCGACCCCGGGGAACAGAGCCTTTCTGCTCTTTTGCAGGTTACCTTGAGTGGGAGAACTGCCTCACTGGGTCCCTTTGTGGGTGCTGTCTCTCGAAAGTTTAGTTAGAGTCTTTAGTTTCACGTTTTATCAGAGAGCTCCTAAGACTGGATCCCTTCTTGTAGCCATCTTGGCTCCACCCCACTCCATTCTCTTTTCTACTACAAACATGTTAGCATATATGGGACTTTTCTTCCTGTCTTTTCCTTCTTTGGGATATATGGCTAGAAGTCTCTCAGGCCAAAGAGTTAGTCCCTTAGTATAATTGCTTTTGGGGTCTTTTTGGAAAATATCTAGTTAAATATAGTGGGGATTTATTATCTCTATGTCATATTGAAATCATTGCTGTTTTAAAAGTCTCTGAAGATGCCCTGTCATCAAAAAATCTAATACTAACTTTGTAGCTTGTTTTTGAAATATTTTCCCCTTCTGACTGATGATGATTGTTGACAAACCCGTGGTAGTGCTCTCGTTTATTTGGGACTAGAAGAGATGGAAGGAATATTACCCTACTGGAGTGCCTCTGAAGGAAGATTCCCGGGGTCACCCCAAGTGCCTTAAGGGTCTATAGGAGGGTGAATCACTAGCAACTCTTCTAAGCAGTGCTTCTATTGGGTGTGCTTTGTGAAAAGAAGTTGAGCCTGGGTGGACAAAAAGCCACAGTTTGACATATTTCTTGATGAACCAAAGGCCTTGGCCTAGATAAAAGAACTTCAACCTATAAAACCTTAAGGTTTTCTCAGGCCCAAAAGAGCTGGAAACTATTAGACCTTTCCACATGTGAAAGGAAATAGGAAGCCCTGAGGAGGGTCCAAAAAGAAGGATTCAGAAGATGAGGACAGAGTGGAAAGAAAACTCAACCACTTTTGGACAGACTGTTCCAAAAGAATTGAGACTGGTTCTAATTTACTGTACTAATTATTCTCTGTTTATTTAAAGGAATACAGGATACTCTATTGTGTGGAGGTACAATTTTTTTTTATTTTTTAATATGGATTAATGTAGTTTGGACAGTTAGGTGGCATAGGGGATAGAGTAGACAAACTGTTACAAAAGAATTGAGACTGGTACTAATTATTCTCTGTTTATTTTAAACATACAGATACCCTTTTGTGGGGCTATACATTTTTTTTTATTTTTTAATATGGATTTTTCTAGTTTGGGCAGCGAGGTATATAGTGGAAAGAGTGGACACTGTTCCAAAAGAATTGAGGCTGGTACTAATTTACTGTACTAATTATTCTCTGTTTATTTTAAGGCAAACAGATACTCTAATGTGTGGATGTACAATTTTAAAAAAAAATATGGATTAATCTAATTTGGGCAGCTAGGTGGCCTAGTGGATAGTGTACCGGAAGAGTACAGATTCATCTTTCTGAGTTCAAATCTGAGCTCAGGTACTAGCTGTGGGACTCTGGGTAAGTCACTTACCTCTGTTTACCTCATCTGTAAAATGAGCAGGAGATCTCAAATCACTTCACGTTCTTTACCAAGAAAATTCCAAATTGGGTCATGAAAAGACAGATATGATGGAAATGACTTACCAGCAACAAAGTTTATGTTTTCTTTTTCTCTCCAAGTCCATGCTGAAGAGTAATGACAGTTTATTTTCTCATCAAACATTTTATGGAACGGTGCTCACAGAAGCTCCCATTCAGAATATAGAGTTTCCTTTTTGGATGATTTTGGAGGAAAAATTAATTTCAAGTAACATAAATAGTAAGGAAAAGTTACAGATATGATTTCAAGATTAAGATTTGACTTCCAATAAATGAAAAAGAACATGAAAGTATATCATATTAAAAATGTAACCTTTTAACTGATCCTCATTTCTCCTGGAGGACAATCCAAAGGGAGGGAAGGGAATAAACATCTATTGAACACCAACTATGTACCAGACTAAATGCTAATTGCTTTACAAAAATTACTTCATGTGATGTAGACTGAGTAATACTTCATAAGTTACCTTTGCTTCATAAAGTTCTCAGAATTTGTTATTTTCCTTAGAAAAGAAGATATGAATAGATAGGTGGCAAAGTGATTGGGAACTGGTCTGAGAGTTAAATTAAAATCTAGCCTCAAACAATTACTAAGTAATTACCTTGGACAAGTCACTTACCCTAATTGCCCCCCCCCAGTAAAATAAGATATAAAGAAAAAAATTGTTAGTCTTGTTGAGTTTATTCTCCAAAAGTGTATGTGTATGTCTTTTTACAAGGCGAATGCGGTTAAGTGATTTGCCCAAGGCCACACAGCTAGGTAATTATTAAGTGTCTGAGGCTGGATTTGAACTCAGATACCCCTGACTCCAGGGCTGGTGCTTTATCCACTGTACCACCTAGCCGCCCCATATGCGTATTTTTATATTTGAAAGTATTTTCACAGAAGTGTAGAAGTAAGGACCTTGGTGTCCATTTAGATCACCCATTAACTGAAATTATAATATGCTAGCTTTTGTTGAAGACCTTGGATGAGGGGATATCCCTTAATTCCTGATGAAGTCTGATCCACTTTTAGACTCTCCTAACTGTTAGGAAATTTTCTATAACATTGAGGATATATTTGTCTTTTTGCATTTTTCATTCATTGTTCCTGGTTCTTTTTCCTGAGTTCAAATAGGATAAATTTAATAGTCCTACAGACTTGAAGACAGTTTTCTTGCCCCTTTAAACCTTTTCTTCTCTAGGCTAAAGATCCCTAATTCCTTCAGTCAGTCTTCATATTTCATGGACTCAGCTCTTCATTGCTTTCCTCTGAATTCTCTGTACCTCATAAATGTCATTTAAACTATGACATCTGGGACTGAACAGAATAGTCATGTATAGAGTACAGAGTATTGATTATCTCCTTATTACAGGAAACTATGGCTCTCTTAGTTCGGTCTAAGAGTACATTTACTTTTTGGACTACCACTTCACATTGATAGATTATGATGAGTTTGTGGTCCACTGAAATTCTTGGATCCTTTTTCTGACAAATAATTTAACCATATCTCTCCAATCTTGTCCTTGTGAACCTGATTTTTTTTTCAATCTAAGTGTAAAACTTTAAATTGTTCTCTATTGAATTCAATTTATTAGAGTCATCCCATTGCTCTGTCCTGTTGAGGTCCTTTTAGAGACTGTCATTCAGTGTGGTATCTCCCCCCTTCCAATTTTGTCATTTGTACTTGGACCAATATATCCTCTATGTCTTTATCCAAATCATTCAGTTGATCTAAATAAAGTTGAACGCATCTATATCATAAGTAATCACAGTTTGTGGTAAGTTTGTTGTCGAATTGAATTGGATACTGAAACGTTAACAAATTGAATTGGATACTGTAACCTCCAACATAATTTCAGGATAATTTAGCTTGGAGAGCAAGAATTTAGATAAACACTGAATTACCTTTCTATTTCCTACCAAATTCAAGTCTCTAGAATGAAAGATCAGACCGTAAGAAGTGTTCTTGCTAGAAACACTCCTTAGATAATGACCTCTTCTCAGAAGTCCCTCCCATAATCAATCTTTGCATTATATGCCTCACAAAGTTTTGATAATCAGAACAGAAATCCCAAAATTGTGTTAATTTTCAATGAAACTAAGTTTAGGAAGTATTTGAAATTTTTATCAATTATAATATCTAGAATTTTTCTGGTAATTCTGTGACTTATAGATTTTGAACAAGAAGGGAAGGATTTTTAAGATCATCTCATGTCTAAATGAAAAAACTTAAGTCTAGAGACGATAAGTGACTTTTTCCAGTTCATCCAGATAGTAGATGACAGAGCTTGAATTTGAACCCAGGTCCCCTAACTCTAAAATTCTTTATTTTAAAAAAAGTTTATTTTTTTTTACATCACTATAGTTTTCCCCTCCTCCTTCTCTTCCTTCCAGAGAGGGAACAATTACTTTTAAAGACAAAAAGGTTAAAAAGTCAACATAACTTAACACCATCCAATACTCCTTTAACTGTGCCATGTTGTCAGTAATGGAACTATAGAATCTTGGTGCAAGTAACCCCAAATTTCAAGTAGTAAGGGCTTATTATCCAAGATAATTTATGTTTGAGTTCTTCAAGACATGACCAAAGATTTTTATTTCCTTCTTTGTTAAAAGAGATTTCATTTCTGTAACATGTGTCCTAGAAAAAGACCTCAAAGCTAAATTAGTTGGTAGACTAAAATATTTTTTGATTCATAGCACTGCCAGATATTGTTTTATACAGTTGGAAAGAGAAAAATTAATTTGGAATTCAGTTTGAACCTGGCTTGAATCTTGGTGTAGCCATCAAATAACTGCGTGATCTTGGCCAAAAAAAAGACCTGTTTTCTGGGCACAAGTTTCAAAATGAGGAACTGGAAGCCTTTGAGGTCTCTCAAAATCTATGGTTCGCTCTTTTCTACACTTTCTGAAGAAGCTAATGGGAGTGGCACAAGACTAAGATGCAGCAGTATCTTTTATTTCATGTGCAATCCTGGCCAAATTATTCATTGTGAAATGACCAGCTTCTTTTTAATTAATTAGTTAAGCTGGTCCTTTGAAAGTAAACATAGTCTCTTTTCTTGGCCAGCATTTGAAAGTTTTCCAGCTGGTAGAAACCTGCCAAGAGATTGTGCTCAGCTGACCTAGCCTTTGAGAATCCAGAGTCACCTGAATGGGAGAAGGAAATAATAACTACTTTTGTATTTATGTCAAGAAATGGAGTCATGAAGAATCAGACAGAACTAAAGAATGATTGAAAAACAAGAATACGCAAAAAATGATTAGTAAGCATATGTTATGTGCCAGGCTCTGGATTAAACATTGGTGATACAGAGAAAGGCAAAAAAACAGTCCCTACCCCTAAGGAGTATAGGGGTAGACAACATGCAAACAATTATGTACAAACAAATTCTATACAAGATAAACTGTAGATCATCTCATGTGCCAGCGTTAAGGGGCACTAGGAAAGACTTCTTGAACATGGTAGGATTTTGGCTGAATTATGGAGGAAGCCATGGAAGTTAGGGGGTTAGATGGGAAAGGAGAGCATTCTAGGCTTGGAGGACATTGATGAAAATTTATAGAATGAAGTGATGAAAAGTCTTATAGGAGGGATGGTGAAGAAGCCAATTTCCATATTGTGGAGGATATAGAAACAAGTCAAGTATAAGAAAATGGAAAAGGAAAGAAGAGGCTGGGTTAGGAAAGGTATCAAAAACCAAACAGGATTTTGTATTTGGCCTGGAGGTAATAGGAGGCCACTGGAGATTATTGAATAAGGATGTGACTTGGTCAAACCAGAACTTAGAAAGATTACATTGGTAGCTGAATAGAAGATGGACTGGAGTGAGTAGAGATTTGAGGAAGGAAGATGAATCAGAAGGCTTTTGCAAGGGTCCAGACATGGGACCAGTGGAGTTTTTCTCATGTCCAGTTGTCCCTCACATTAGAGTTATTGCAACTCATTTCTTTTCTTCATACTTGAATATGGCAAATTATCACACTGACATTAGATTCTGCATCTAATGTTTGTTATAATAGCTGCTACCAACACCATGACCCTGCCTGGAAGGCCTTCAGGATGTGAATATGTTCCTTGCCATATTAAATATATTATCTAAATCTGAATATTTAAAATATGATATTATTTAAAATCAGGATTACTGGAATGTATCAAGGCTCAAGACTAAACTTTACTGTCAGATATATGGCACCAAATTCATACCTCAACCCTTGTTTTGTAAGCTGTTAATGACCCTCACTGAGACAGAAAGCCTTGGCACATGAAATTGTGTCTGCTGAACTTGACACCTTGTTTTGAAATGTAAGACTTGTGAAATGTAAATATATTCATTTTTATTGTTACTTGTCCTAGCACCAGGAAAAAAAAACTAATATACCTCAAAAGTTTAAGGCCTCTTAAAATGTGCCAAAAGGAAAAGATAATTTTTTCCTTATGTATTTTAGTGTAGATTCATAAGATGTTTGTGTTGGCCTTGACACATTTTTAAGGAAAATACCTTTGTGCTCCTACTTCAGTCTTTGACTGGAAGGAACAGTGGAAATTGAAGGACACAGTCAAATTCATTGTAACGGAACATAAGCTCCCCAGCCCCTACAGTGATATTGGCACATAGGAGGCACTTAGTAAATGCGTGTGAATTGATTGATCGATTGCTTTGTATATCTATTAAGTACAAATTATGGTAATGGATAAAATGGAAAGATTCTGTAGAAAATTGGAATCTACATAGGGGGGACAAAACTGAGATAATCTAACAATAATTGCAAAACACAAACAACTAGTATAAAATTCTCCAATAAAATGACACGTATAAGAGTGATATTTGTAAATTGCTGTATAAGAGTTCATAAATTCATAGCACAAGAGACATTTTCATAAAGTTGAATCATGAAAAAAGTTCTGAATATTCTTTCAAAAATTAATTTTATAAACATATATTCTATATTCTTTCCCATAGCCCCCTTAATTGAACAATTATAACAAAACTTTCAAAATATCTAATTATGCATATTCTAGCAAGATAAATTTCCTTACCAACCATATCCAAAATCTTTATGTTTCTTTCTGCATCTTACATCTTTGAAAGGAGGTGAGTGACATGTTTCAGCTTTAATTTTCTGAACTCATGGTTTATCATTGCTTTGACCAGTTCCAAAATCTGCCATAGTTGTTTTTCTTTATAATGTTTTTGTCATATAAATTGTTTTGCTCACTTTACTCTTTATCAGTTTGTAGAAGTCTTTCTATTTTTCTCTGAAACTGATATATATTTCTCATGTCACAATAATGTTTTAATTATAGTTATAATTTGTTTAATTATTCCCCAGGAGATGGGTATTTCTTTCAGTTAGAGACAACTACAAAAAGAACTGTTATAAATATAAATGGATAAATATGTTTGTACCCATACCCTTTTTCTCTTTCACAGTTCTCTTTGGGGAATAGATACGTCCTAGTAGTGTGTTTCTTGTGACCTACATATGCTCATAACTCATAACTATCTTAGTAGCTACTTATCTGAGATACAATTTAATTCTGCCCCCTACAAAAAACATATAATCACATAGTGATTTGACCACAGCTAGAACTCAGGTATACTGATTTACAATAGAATGTTTTTTGAAATGAAGTAAAAAATATGAGAGAAGTAGTGTATAAAAGTTATTGGAAAGAAAAATTTAGATGTCCTCAATAAAAAATAGCAAATTATTTCAATTTCTTCAGTATTGTGCTTAAATTTTTTTTGAAAAAAGGTCATTTGAGGAGCCACATAGAAGATTATTTGGATCAGAGAGAAATTGAGTGAGAGAATTCAGTGGTGAGGCTTCTGAGGGCATGAATCTGTGAGGAATGAATGTGATGTCTATGGAAAATATAGTAGAAGGGGAGAATATGATCATTAGGGGAGCAATCTCAAATTGCAAGTTAAAGACAATAGCTGAAATTGTAAAGTTATAATTCTGTAATCTAAAGTTGTCTTTGGTAAATGGAAAAATTGGGAAGGGTTGCTTTCTTCAGGGAGGTGAAATAATTCTGTTTTTTAATTGTTTTTTTTAGATAACTAGCTAATTGTATTTAAATGTAAATGAAATTAAAGATAGGGAATCCTGAGCATTCTCTACATAATTTGGACTTTTCCAATTTCAGTAAGGAATAGAAAATAAAGCAATCTAGTTAACAATTGTCCCAGCTCTTCTATATCCACCCTGTATTATTCTATTTTTGACATAATTTTACTTGGAATACTAAATGTCTCTATATTTTCCTAGGTCAAATATTTGGCATCAGTTCTGCTTCTGGCATTGGCTTTTCAAAATACAGCCAGTCAACAGAAGATGATTTCTTGAACTAAATGACATACTAGTAGCATGTATTTAATTTTAAAAAATGAGTTACCCGAGACTTTTGCCCCATTGTGATAGACCAATTTGAGACTTTCCTTCTTTGTAAAGTTATAAGATGACTTTGATCTCTGAATTTCCTTCCACTGTTCTAGGATCAATAATAATAATAATAGTAATAGTAATTAATATTTATATAATTCTTTAAGTTTGAGATAACAGTTTATAAATATTATCTATTTGATAATTTAAATTTAAATATTTGATCCTCACACCAACCTTGGGAGGTAGGTGTGATTCTTATGTCTATTTTACATATGAAGGAAATGAAGCTTAGAGGTTAAGGTAAATTTGCTAATGTCATATAGCTACTAAGTGTTTGAGGCACATTTGGACACATCTTCCTGACTCCAGCGATAACAATCTATCTAATAGACTACCTCTCTGCTCCAAGATGACTGTGGTGAGTTAGAGAGTCTTATTTGTAAAAACCTCTTTACTTTGACATAAAGTAATCATGTCATTATGAGAACCATTTGGAAATTTGAACTTTCTTTAATGTTCTGGAAAGTGGGAAATTAACCACTTTCCTAACCTTTAAATGACTAACTGAATTTTCTGCAACCTTTCCAGATGAGGAAGGAAAATTAAATACCATAGACAAAGTTGACTTGAGGATAGGCTAGAGAAATTGTGCTACACCCTTAACCATATTCTTTGTTAGGGGAAAAAAAAAAAACAAAATAAAACTTCAGTAATGACTTGTGTTCCTTTATTTCAACTTGGCCCAAGTCTAAAGGGGGAAGAGCAAGCTTCTTGGAAACTTACTACAGGACTTTTGTCTCTTGTACTGTTCCTACAAGCTGACAGTTGTTAAACTTGACTTTAAAGATTGTCATTAAATTCTGACTACTTAATCCATTTAAAATTAGTTTTATTAAGGGTAGAAAAATATAATTAAAGCTGGACTTCAGAAAATAAATCTCTTTCAGAAAGGCTAAGTAATAATTAGTACTATAACAATGATGATCACTCTGATGCCTGCCTACTACCAGCCAAATTGACTTCTCACAAAAGAGACTTTATTGTAGAATTGCCAGAAAGCAAATGTTTGCAATGATCTCTATCAATTATAGCTTACTAACTTGGAATACATGGTAGGATGACCAGTTTGAATTGCATAGTTTTTGAAAAGAAATACAATATTAATCCATAGAGCAACTTGAACAAAATGTTAACGAGATATTTGCAAAGCTGGTGAAGTAGCTCACATTAGCACAAGATTTTAATGAATAGATAAAACTCATAATTAATAGAACTTTATTTTCTTTTTTTCTATTTTGTTTTATTTCCTCATTTTTTTTATTTGCAGGTCATCATTTTCTCCTCTCCCTTTCATTCATAATCTTCCCTCTTCATAGAAAAAATAAGAAAAACAAAAGTCATTTTAAACATGGATAGTCATGCAAAACAAATTAGTGAATTGTCTATGTCCAAAAAAAGTCTCAGTCTGTATTCTGAATCTATCATTTTTTTTTCAGAAAGGTGTACAATATGTTTCACTATGAGTCTTTTGGTATTGTAGCTGATCATTGAATTGATCAAAGACCAAGTCTTTCATCTGTTCATATTTAAAATATTGTTTATTAGCTAATTATTTTCCTATTTCTTCTCAATTCCCTTAGGATGAGTTCATACAAGTCATCACATCAATCATTCCCTTCAATTTTTTTTTCATTTTTTAAGGCAATCAGGGTTAAGAGACTTTCCCAGGGTCACACAGTTAATATGTGCCTGAGATTGCATTTAGAATCCTAATTCCAGAGTTGGTGCTCTATTCACTGAGTCATTTAATTCCATCCGCTCATTCTTCATCTTTCATCATTTTTAAAGTATCCATCACTTTTGTATATCATAACTTGTTTAGTCATTCTCTAGTTGATGAAATCCCCTTATTTGTAATTGTCATCATTAAAAGAACCACTATAAATATTTTTGTATATATGAGTCATTTTTCTTTTCTCTGATCTTTTTTGAGGGAGAAGCATCATTAGATCAGTAGGCTATGACCCAGTTGTTAGTAGTTTTGTGGGTATTATTGCCCTCCAGAATGTCAGGACCAGTTCACAGCTTTACCAACAGTGTATCTGTTTTTCTTGTTTATCTCTAGCATCAATAGTTTTCCTTTTTTATTTTTCCAGGTTTTTGCAAGGCACTGGGGTTAAGTGGCTCGCCCAAGGCCACACAGCTAGGTAATTATTAAGTGTCTGAGGTTGGATTTGAACTCATGTACTTCTGACTCCAGGGCTGGTGCTCTATCTACTGCGCCACCTAGGTGCTCCTAGGTTTTCCTTTTTAAAATCAATTTTGACAATCTGATGGGTGTGAAGTAGAACATCAGATTTATTTTAAGTTATATTTCTCTAATTATTAGTGCATTAGAGAATCTTTTTACATGCCTCTTGATAGCTTTTTCTGAAAACTGTGTTCATATCCTTTAACAGTATGTCAAATCAGAGATAAGTCTTATTCTCATAAATTTTAATCAGTTTCTATATATCTTAGAAATGAGATCTTTATTAGAGAACCTTACAGAACCTTATTTACTTCCTTTCTAATTTTAGTTGCATTGGTTTTGTTTGTATAAATTTTTAATTTTATATAATTAAAATTCTGCATTTTACTTTCTGTAATCCTTATCTCTGATACTATACTCCTATTTTTCATATTATCCTTTCTGTCTAAATTATTTCCCCATTTAGGGTTTGTTTTATATTTTATAAGATAGTGGTTTGTACTTATTTTCTGTCAGATTGCTTTCCATTTTTCCCCACAGTTTTTGTCGAGTAGTGAGTTCTTGCTCCAGTACTGGAACCTTTGAGTTTATCAAATATGAGGCCACAGTATTCATTTATTTCCATATACCTAACCTGTTCCATTGATATCCTGAAAAAAAGAGGAGTACAGAATCAAATAAGAGGATTACAGAAACTAAAAATTAAAAATGTATGCAACCAAAACCAATGCTTTTTAGTATTTTTAGAATGAATGTATCTTGTCAAAGGCTTTTTCTGGAGGGTCAGCTAGGTGACACAGTAGGTAGAACACCAGCCCTGGAGTCAGGAGGTCCTGGGTTTAAATCCGCCTTCAGACACTTAATACTTACTTAGCTTAGTGTGACCTTGGGCAAGTCACTTAACCCTGTTGCCTTCTAAAAACCAAAAAATTTCTATAATCTTTTAATATAATCATATGGCTTTTGTCCTTCTTGTTCTTTATATGGTCATTTGCATTTATAGTTTTCCTAATTTTTAACCACCTCACTATCATAGTTTTAATGTCTAATTTTCCCCGAAATCCATTTACCTTTTCCTTTAGCAATTTAGTTGTGATGTCATTTGGTGCATTCAAGCTAAATATTGCTATTAATTCAGTTTAGTAAGATAGAATTTTCTGTTTATCTCTTTTGATTAATACTACTTTTACTGTTGTTTTGTCTGAGGTAATACTTACTACTCCTAACCTTTTCTTCATTTGAAGTATAATATATTCTGTTCCATCCTTTTGCTTTAACTCTTTATGATTCTTATAGAAAACATAGTGGGACAGCTAGATAATGCAGTGAATAGAGCACTGACCCTGAAGTTAAGAGGACCTGAGTTCAAATTGGACTATAGACATGTAACTAACTTGATGACACTGGGCAATAACCCCAATTGTCATCCACAATGTCCCCCCAAAAAGAAAAATAATGTAAACAATATAATGTTGGAATCTGGTTGCTAAGGGATTCTAATATCCTGTTTTTTATGGGTGAGTTAATCCCACAACTTGCATTTAGAGCTGCAAAGTTACTCATTGCAGTTTCCTTACATCCCATTCTTTTATACTTTTGCTTTTCTTTCTTTCCTTGACTTTTTTTAAGAATTGATTTTTTTTGCTTCAGAAATACTTCTCTTAATTCTCCCTTTCTCTTATAAACCTCTTTGTTTTATTCCATTTCTCTTCTATTTAAAAATTCTGTCCTGATTATTTCATCAGGAATGTTAGAAAGCTCTCATATTATTTAAAAATGTTTTCCCCTCTGTAGAATTATATTCACTTTTGCTTATTAAATTTTTGACTACAAATCTATATTGTTTGCCTTCTGGAATATGTTATTCCAAGCTGTCTGATTCTTAAAGTAGTAGTGCCTAAATCTTGTGCAATACTGACTGTTGCTCCTTGGTAGTTAATTTTTT
The DNA here is from genome assembly GCF_037893015.1 of Macrotis lagotis. NCBI lineage: Eukaryota > Metazoa > Chordata > Mammalia > Peramelemorphia > Peramelidae > Macrotis > Macrotis lagotis. Next base: position 38,925,246 of record NC_133665.1, read on the forward strand.
TTTTCTTTCTGGATTCTTATAATGTAATTTCTGAATTTTGAGTGTAGTATTCCTGGAATTAAGTGGGGAGAGAGGTCGATTTTTTTAAATTTCCTCTTTTATCTCCAGTTATAAGAGATATGGCCAGTTTTCTTTCATGATTGAAATATGATGTTGAGACATATTTTTGGTCATCACTTTCAGGTAGTCAAATGATTTTTAATTTCTTCATCAATGTGTTTTCCAGGTTAGCTGTTTTTGCTATGAGATACTTTACTTTTTTCTTTTCTTTTTTCAGCCTTTTGGTTTTGTCTTAATATTTCTTTATATATAATGGAATCATTTATTTCTATTTGATCAATTGTAATATTTAGGAGTTTTTTCCCTTGGAGGAGGTTTTTGTACACCATATCAAAATGTTAATTTTCTTTACATATGTTTCTTTCATAGTTTACATTTTTTTCTATTTTCTCCCAGTGTTCTCATTTCTTTTATAAAATAACAAAATACAACCTTTTCTCCTCTTAAAAAAAACACTCTTGCTGTACTGCTTCTAGCAATTCTCAGATTTATGCTTAACTTGTGTTTTTCTTTTAGGCTTTGAGTATGGATAGATGTTTTGAAGTCATTATTTTCTTCTGAGTTTGTTATCTTGAACATCTTTGTCTTCAGGAGTGTGTTATTAAATATTTAACAACTAACTTCCTGGAAAAATTGACACAACACACTTAAGTTTATGCTACATTAATGACATTTTCCCATCTCTTTCTTAAGTCTAGACTATAAATAAAAACAATTCCTGATTTGAAGTGTTTGCCAACGTCTGAGATGAAAATGTTCACACTAGAAATTCCACAATCAGTTATGAGTTGCCTATCAACATAATCACTACTATTTGTGGAAATCTTTCCTTGCTAATTTTTTGTCCTAAATCCTAACATTTGTATCTTCATTAGACTTGACTCTGCACATTCCTGGTAGGAAATGTCTGAACCAGGTTATTTTGTCTTGAGTCCTTCTAGGACTTTCTTGGGAGCTGGGAGTGTGGGGGGGTTGGGTATTGAGCTTTGCATTATTCCATGACTTCAGGTGCAGGCTAGGACCTGCAAGTTTATATTGCTCCCAAAATATTAAGATTTGTGGCAAAATCTTCTTACACCTTTTCTATGCTCTTTTTTTCTTTTTTTTTTAAATTTATTTCTATTAAAGATATTATTTGAGTTTTACAATTTCCCCCCAATCTTGCTTCCCTCCCCCCTCCCCCCACAGAAAGCCCTCTGTCAGTCTTTACTTTGTTTCCATGTTGTACCTTGATCCAAATTGGGTGTGATGAGAGAGAAATCATGTCCTTAAAGAGAAGAGAAGTCTAACAGGTAACAAGATCAGCAATAAGATATCTGTTTTTTTCTAAATTAAAGGGAATAGTCCTTGCACTTTGTTCAAACTCCACAGCTCCTTATCTGGATACAGATGGCACTCTCCTTTGCAGACAGCCCAAAGTTGTTCCCGATTGTCGCACTGATGGAATGAGCAAGTCCTTCAAGATTGAACATCACTCCCATGTTGCTGTTAGGGTGTACAGTGTTTTTCTGGTTCTGCTCATCTCACTCAGCATCAGTTAATGCAAATCCCTCCAGGCTTCCCTGAAATCCTCTCCCTCCTGGTTTCTAAAAGAACAATAGTGTTCTATGGAATACACATACCACAGTTTGCTAAGCTATTCCCCAATTGAAGGACATTTACTTGATTTCCAATTCTTTGCCACTACAAACAGGGCTGCTATAAATATTTTTGTACAAGTAATGTTTTTACCCTTTTTCCTCATCTCTTCAGGGTATAGACCCAGTAGTGGTATTGCTGGGTCAAAGGGTATGCACATTTTTGTTGTCCTTTGGGCATAGTTCCAAATAGCTCTCCAGAAGGGTTGGATGAGTTCACAGCTCCACCAACAGTGTAATAGTGTCCCAGATTTCCCATATCCCTTCCAACAATGATCATTATCCTTCCTGGTCATACTGGCCAATCTGAGAGGTGTGAGGTGGTACCTCAAGGAAGCTTTAATTTGCATTTCTCTAATAATTAATGATTTAGAGCATTTTTTCATATGGCTATGGATTATTTTGATCTCCTCATCTGTAAATTCCCTTTGCATATCCTTTGACCATTTGTCAATTGGGGAATGGATTTTTGTTTTAAAAATATGACTCAGTTCTCTGTATATTTTAGAAATGAGTCCTTTGTCAGAATCATTAGTTGTAAAGATTGTTTCCCAATTTACTACATTTCTTTTGATCTTGGTTACATTGGTTTTATCTGTGCAAAAGCTTTTTAATTTAATGTAATCGAAATCATCTAATTGTTTTTTGGTGATGTTCTCCAACTCTTCCTTAGTCATAAACTGTTCCCCTTTCCATAGAAGTGACAGGTAGACTAGACCTTGATCTTCTAATTTGCTTATAGTATTGTTTTTTTATGTTTATGTCCCGTAACCATTTGGATCTTATCTTGGTAAAGGGTGTGAGGTGTTGGTCTAATCTAAGTTTCTTCCATACTAACCCAATTATCCCAACAATTTTTATCAAAGAGGGAGTTTTTATCCCAAAGACTGGACTCTTTGGGTTTATCAAACAGCAGATTACTATAATCCTCTCCTGCTTTTACACCTAGTCTATTCCACTGGTATACCACTCTATTTCTTAGCCAATACCAAACAGTTTTGATGACTGATGCTTTATAATATAATTTTAGATCGGGTAGAGCTAAGCCACCTTCTTTTGCACTTTTTTTCATTAAGCTCCTGGCAATTCTTGACTTTTTATTTCTCTATATGAATTTACTTACAATTTTTTCTAACTTGTTAAAGTAATTTTTTGGGATTTTGATTGGTAGGGCACTAAACAGATAGTTTAGTTTTGGTAGAATTGTCATTTTTATTATATTAGCTCTACCTATCCATGAGCAGTTGATATTTGCCCAGTTATTTAAATTTAATTTAATTTGTATGAGAAGTGTTTTATAATTGTTTTCAAAAAGATTCTGATTCTGTCTTGGCAAATAGACTCCCAAATATTTTATATTGTCTGAGGTTACTTTGAATGGGATTTCTCTTTCTAGCTCTTCCTGCTGTTTCTTGCTAGACATATATAGAAAAGTTGAGGATTTATGAGGGTTTATTTTATAACCTGCAACTTTCCTAAAATTGCTACTTGTTTCCAGTAGTTTTTTAGATGATTTCTTGGGATTCTCTAGGTAGACCATCATGTCATCTGCAAAGAGTGAGAGTTTTGTCTCTTCCTTCCCAATTCTAATTCCTTCAATTTCTTTTTCTTCTCTAATTGCTGATGCTAACATTTCTAATACAGTATTGAATAGTAGTGGTGATAATGGGCACCCTTGTTTCACCCCTGATCTTATTGGGAATGCGTCTAGCCTCTCCCCATTGAATATAATGCTTGTTGATGGTTTCCAGATAGATATTGCTAATTATTTTAAGGAACAGCCCATTTATTCCTACACTCTCTATTGTTTTTAATAGGAATGGATGCTGTATTTTGTCAAAAGCTTTTTCAGCATCTATTGATATGATCATATGATTTCTGATAGGTTTGCTGTTGATATAATTGAGTATACTAACAGTTTTCCTAATATTGAACCAACCCTGCATTCCTGGAATAAATCCTATTGGATCATAATGTATTATCCTAGTGATGACTTCTTTTCTATGCTCTTTAAATTCTATTCTGGGTTTGTATTTGAGCAACGTACCTGTAGGTTTTTCTCTGGTTGGAAGTTCTTCTAATTTGTTCCTGCACTAATTCACTATTAGCCAGCTGGAAAGGTCTGAGGATTTACAGTGATAGAACTTTAGGCTTCTCTTTGGTCAGAAATTTTAACTTAACTTGGTTATTCCAGACTTCAGAATGAGTTGGAGGTAATCCCCTCTTGTTTTTCTATCAGTTACATGCAACTATGATTTGTTTCTGAACTTTTTCCTAGTTCAGCACATAGTCTAGGTCTCATGACCACTTTTTACCCTAGAGTACTACTTTTAGGCACCCATCCCCTTCTAAGTAAACCTTGCTTCTGTGACTAAGTGGCACAGCTGCCGATTAGCACCTGCTCCTGTAGCTTGTACAAGTTTGAGAACATTCAGGCAATTTTCTTGCCCTGGTCCTCATTTAATTCCTGGTCACTTAAAATCTCTGTGCAATGTGCTCTTTGCCAAACCCATTGCCAATGTGTGTAATTTACCTTTCTGTTGAATTCTTTTGACCAACCTAGACAGGGAAAAAGAATGTTTTTTTTCCCTTGACTTTCTCAATCTTTTGTATTTTCTAAAAATACTGGGGATTGTGATGGAGGAGTTGGACTATAATTCCTCCTGCTATCTACTATCTTGCTTCTCATTTAACATATAGAGGATAATTTGCTTTTAGAATCTTTTAAAAATATTTTCTATAGAAGGTTAAGCTCAATATGATCTTGGTTATGCTGTTTTGTTTAGCAAATATTGTCTTCATTGGTAATATACTATATATTTATATATTTAAAATATATATAATATATATATAATATATATAATATATATATAATATATATATATATATACCTAATTAGTGAAGATGGATTTGATGCCAATAGTCTGGATATCAACATTTCCTGGAATTTCTCTTTCTTTAGATTTCAGTGTATATAGAAATTTAAGGAAAAAAACACTTAGGTGACTATGTAAAAACACTTTCCCAAGAGACGAAGCAGTTTAGAAAACTGGGAAGAACATTGGCTTAAAAGACCTGGGTTCAAAATCCAGATCAGAAACTATTTCTGGTAGTCTCAGTTTCCTCACTTGTTAAACATGGAAAGAAGGATGGTTAGTCTAGATGAGTTCCGAGGTCCCTTCCAGTTCTAAATCAATAATAAATAAGGGGGTATATTTATTAGATTACCCTATCCCTTCCCTGCCCCAGTTCTTTTTTTAAAATTTTTTTATTTATTAAAGGCAATGGGGATGGGGCAGCTAGGTGGTGTAGTGGGTAGAGTACTGGCCCAGAAGTCAGGAGTACCTGAGTTCAAATCCAGTCTCAGACACATAATAATCACCTAGCTGTATGGCCTTGGACAAGCCACCTAACCCCATTTGCCTTGCAAAAAAAAATTCTAAAGGCAATGGGGTTAAGTGACTTGCCCAAGGTCACACTGCTAGGAAATTATTAAGTGTCTGAGGTCAGATTTGAACTCAGGTACTCCTGACTCCAAGACCAGTGCTCTATCTACTGTTCCATCCAACTGCCCCCCTGCCCCAGTTCTTGACTTCCTACCTGGTTTCTGACCCTCAAATAAAACTACTTGGAACTTAAGAGGGTTTCTGGTTCAACCGGCTCCATTCTTTCGCTTTACATATTTAAAAAATGAGTTCTAAAACAGGTTAAATTATTTGCCTGAAGTCAAACAGATAGTAAGAGTAAGAAGTAGAATTTGATTCCATTTCCTCTGATTTTAAATCTGGTGCAAGTTGTATTTCATCAGACTGAAATACAGAAGAATAAGTTAGGGTATAATTGAAGTTTGCTTAAATCCAATTCATTTATTGAGTGCTTAATTCTGGGTAAGGCAAATAAGTGCTGGAAAAAGTCTCTGACCTTAAGAAGCCTATATTCTTGACAGGGTGTTGGAATGGGGTGGGGAGAGAAAATAAAAAGTATATGTGAAATAATGCAAAGTACTTTCAAGAAGAAGAGTACTATTACTAATATTTAATGACAATCTTTTCTTTTTCTCTCCCTAGTATCAAGAGGAGAATAGACCCTGATGTTCCAAAACAGGGGCTATAGAAATTGATAGAACATACCAAGCAGGAAGTAGATGGTTTATTTCCCCTGTTTGACAATTAAATTCCTTTCATGTTCATGGGTTTGTGAAAATAAGAACTTTTTCCTCATAGCATCTATATCATATTTTTTCATTGTTTTTCTTTCTTCACTAGTTTTTTTTTTTATTTTTCTGTGTGGGAAACTGGATTGCAGAATAAAGAAAAAAACCCACAACCTTTTAGGAAAGGTTTAGTGAATGATGCCTATTGTAGAAGGATATTTTTTTTTGCTTTAAAATATCACACCACATTAATACAGAAGTATTCTTGACAATACTTCTCTATTATTTCAGGAATCTTTACAAAGTTTCAAATATTTTATTGGCCCATATCATTTAAATCCTCTTGTTCTCTCTTCACACCAAAGCAGTGCTCAGTTCTTGTTTCTCTCTTTTTTCCTGAGGCAGCTTTGGTAACAGTGTCACCTTTTGTCTTATATTGTCTAGAATCAAATAATTTTCTTAAGGTAATAAACAGTAAGGTTTATTTCTGTTTGTAGAGTACAGCTGTTACAGATGGCATTGATAATATGGGGGGAGGGCCTTGGCAAGTGGGATTGACTCGAGAAAGAAAGGAGACTTTAAGTGACACAAATAAAAATAAACATGCATTATGAAAATGGCAAACAAAAAATTCCATGGGGAATACATTTCATGTAGGAATAAAGCTGAAAAATTAGCTTAAAACCAAGAGTGGAAAGAGACTTGATTTAGAAACCTTCATACTGCAAATATGTGCAAAATGGTGAAATATGTCTTTTTTATTAGAGAAGCTTGAAAGATCATTTAGTTCATCCCTTTCACTTTACATTTAGTTCACCTCAAACTATTAGGGATCTTGTTTCTAAAAACAAGAGTTTAAAAACAAAAGTTTCCTTCTCAATAAACAATTCTCTCATTTCAAGGGGCTCACATAACAAATCTAGAAATTTCATACCACAGTTCACGCCCAATCTCTTATCTCTTGGCTAGACAGAGGAAATTAGGAGGGCAGCCAAACTGTATAATCTTTGAAAAGGATGAATTCAAAAGATCAAATGAAAAATAATTTGCTATTATTTTCAATGTAAAGAAAACATGGTATGCAGAATATCATGATGCATTTTTGAATCTGAGAGACTAGAATTCAAATGATTCTTAATTCTGTGTTCCTGAATGAGTCAATTGACCTCGTTGTGGTTCTCATGACTCTCTCTAGGACTTATCTATTAATTCTAGGACTTGATGGTTCAAGTTTGTGGAGGGAGTCCTTTTCAGATATTCCCTATATTACAGAACCTTAGTCAGCTAGGTAGCACAATGGATAGAGTGGTAGATAGCATGCCAAACCTGGAATCAGGAAGACTCCTCTCTGTGAGTTCAAGTCTGGCCTCAGATACTTACTGGTGTATGACTCCAAGTAAGTCATTTAGCCTTCTTTGACTCACTTTCCTCATATCAAAAATGAACTGGAGAAAAAAGTGGCAAACTACTCCAGTATCTTTACCAAGAAAACTCCAAATAGGGGTCACAAAAAGACATAACTAAAATGATTTAATAACAGCTATATCCCTATAAATACCCACACACATTTGGGTATATATTTTTGAGAGACAGAGAAACAGAGAAAGAGAATGAACAAACAAATGGTGCTATTTCTTTGAATGCATAGGCAGTTTTTAACCCAGGCTTTTAACTTTCCCTACATTCCCTAGATTTCGCTAACTTGCCATGATCAGTGACAATATTTGTTTATTTCCAAGAAAATGGCTTCTTCTAAGTGGCAGTAGAAAGCCAGATCTCTTGTCTTCCAATGAAGTGCTCTTTATTCTTTAAGCCATATAACTTAGAAAAGGAACTGGAGATATAAAAATGCAATAGCTCTTTCCAGATGTCTTCAGAAATAAACAGAGCAATTAGTGTTGTTTGGGGCATTAAAACAACTCCAACTATGAAATAAAAAGTATCTTTCAAAGTGTCCAATGATATTATGTTCAATTATACAGCTTTTGAGTTGAACTTTAATCTAGCTCCTCCTTTTAAGCAACCTTGATCTCTTAATAGAAAAGAATTTGTTTTTCTTGCAGTATTCTTCTATATTCTGATGATAATTTCTGCTATGAAGTGCTCTTTCAATATTCCTTTGAAACTATAAGCTTTCTCAGAAGACAAATGGAATTTTAGGGTTTTCATTTTAAAACTTCTTCACATATTTTTACCTCTTGTGTTTCCCTGTGTAGGAATTCCAATTACTTTGAGTCCCCAAATAATAATTCTTTAAAGCCTGATGTTCTTAGTAAGAATTTTAGAGGCTGTATCAACTACTGCCATCCAGGAGAAAAAAAAATTGTTTAAAAAGAGATTTTTTTAGAATTGTGTTTTACTACACAATTTTACCACACACACTAAGACCACAGTGTTCTCCTGCACAGCAAAGCCACTTAATACATATCAAATCAGGACTAGTATGATTTATGCTTTTTCCTAACAGGCGGCAAAAATACATTTGTGTGTGTGTGTGTGTGTGTGTGTGTGTGTGTGTGTGTGTGTGTGTGTATGCTACCCTGAGACAGTTAGCAAAGAAGATGCACCTTCAAAATCTTAGTGAGGAAATTAGATGGAGTTTAAGATTCCTAAAAAAAAGAGTGATAATGAGTATCTGACTTCATTTTATTAAACCTATAAATAAATCTTATCTCCTCCCTCCTCCAAGCTTGAAATGCATTTCCTCCTCACCTCTTCTTAGAATCTTTAATTTTTCTCAAAGCTCAATTCAGATTCCTTTGTTTAACTTAATTTGACCCCTCTAGCTGTTAACAATTTATTTAAATTATGAATCACATCCTATATGTTTACATGTCACAGTAGAATATGACCTTCTTCAGGATTCAAACCTACATCTTGTTTCTTTATGTCCCCAAGTACTTCCATATGTGGTGTTTTGTTCCAAACAAGCAATTTATAAATGCTTGAGTTGAATTCAATTGAGTTAAATATTTTTATTGTTTTTTAATGGGGGGGCTGGGGGAGGAGGAGACTAGAGTTGGCTTTAAGGTCACAAGAAGTACAGAGTTAATATTTTGTTCTTCAGAATGCTCAGGAAACAGGAATTTAATCATCATGAACCAGTGATAGGAATATTTCCATAACATGAATCTGAGGGGTCTAAACATTGTTGTAGTTGTCAAGTGGAGTTTCTTAACCTTTTTTTCTTCCTCTCTTCCTTTTGATGTTTTGCTATTCTCCCTTTAAATATGATTCTCAGTTCAACCTTCATGATCTACTCACCTCTCTGCCTTAACCCTTGGGGTGGGGAATTAGTATTAAGGCATATGTCCTGGTTTGGAGAATTTGTTTCTCCTGAAGTGTCCAAACCCTGATCTTTTATCTCACTGATATGGGTGTTCCTTGAATGCTTAGAAAATATTAGTGTGCATTAATCCAATAGTGATTTAGAGTATTTTTTAATATAGCTATAGTCTGGTTTTCTTTCCATGAGAACTACTAATTTATCAATAGGAAACTGCTTTAATTATATCTAATTTGAATCAGTTACTTATGTATCTTAGAAATGAAAGAAGTCTATCAGAGAAAATTATTACTGCAAATATTTTTTCTTTATTCATGTCTTGCTGGAGATTAAGGATCAGAGGACTGTCAAACAAGGTTATCTCTGCTACATCTTTAAGATCATGTATGGTTTTGATAAATGCATAAGAGATTCCTCATAAGAATATAGTTTCATAGGTACTATTTATTCTATCAAACTGTTCTTTTTGTTTTATCAAATCTATTTCTTCATATCAAGTGATTTTTTTCTAGTCAATGCTGTGATTAATAATAATTACTAGCATTTATAATAAGGCATTCAAATTTGTAAAATGCTTTCATGTACAGTCATACTTGATAATACAGGGAAGTAAGCCAATGAGATCTTGTTTATATTCTCTGCATCTTTCAAATAATAGTATGAAATAAAAAATGCAATCTACTGAAGAATATTGCTTTAACATGCCTTCCTGTTTCATGTAATACCCATCAAGGATGACCTTTGATATGTGAGTAGCTGATTCTCAGTCATTTTATCTTGATGAAAAATTGGTATCTAGATCAATGATTGTTGTTCTCTGTAGTCTTTATTTTGTATAAATAAGGTCTGTGAGCTTTAACTTCTTTAGGTAACCTTGTCAGTTGGTCTCTTAACATCTCCCAATTGGATAACCTCCAATGTAGATTTAGTCTAATCTCATTACTTTTCCCATCTTTGTTCTCAAAAGTGCCATTTTTACCTTCTCTATAAGCACAACCAGCACTATGGTTTTAGAGTTCCAGTGTGGGGGCTGCCATTTTTTTTTATGGTAAAAAACATTTCTTTAAAAAAACTTTAAAAGTATTTTTCATTTATTGTCTATTTGTTACCCTTTTGTTTTTATACTTAATATCTTCAAGATGATTTTGCTTGATGGCATCTCTCATCAAGATGTTTGGGTTTTTTAAAACCTGGTTTTATCTTTCATTGTTTCTTTTTTGTTTTAAGAGGAAACTTTGTGTATAATCTTCAAACATTCTTCTTTCTGAAATTTTACAAACTACTCCATACTGTAAACCCTGTGTAGCCTTTGACTATGATAAGAAATATTTTGGAAGGTTCTTTTGATTTCATGATTGCAGATTATTTGCAATCATCACCTACCCTTTCTTTCATCTATATACTTCATTTTTCATATCAATAACTTTAGTCAGGTTGGAGTTGATTATGTTATACATATCTTTTAAAACATTTTCTAGTTTTATACTAATTTTGATCAGGTTTTAGTTATATCCTAGTCATGGATCAGTACTTCGATAAATAATAAAATAATTTTGATAGCCACATTAGTAAAATGAATTGAAGTGGAGGGTACTGAGTAGGAGGAATATTCTTTAGAGGGCATTTTATGTGCTTAAGCTTGATGTAAGAAGGGCCTGAACTTAGGTAATGGAAATAAGAATTGGAAAATAAAAGAGAAAATTCAAAGGAAAAAGCAATATGATTCTAGAGTAAAAGGGTGCAGAAGAATAAAACAAGATTGTTTCCAAATTTTAACCCTTAGTGACAATTTCAGATCTACAAGGAGATATAGAATGGTGAATACTGAGAAAAAAAATACTAGATTTGATGATCAAATAGATAACTTAAATGATAATTGAACCCTCTATTCTTTAAGACTAGAATTTCACTGGGATGGGGTTAATAGGAAAGAAGGGAAATCTTAAATTATATCATATATATATATATATGTATATATATATACATATATATATATATATATATAGCACATATACCAAAAATTAAAATATAGCCAATAAATTCTGCCTTGCTTGATGTAGATTTCAACATACTTCAGATGTACACTAAGCTTTTTAAAATCTGAAGACATTTTTGCTTTTATATGGTTTTCTTTTAGACATGAAGCCAAAAAAAAAGAAAACAATTTTATTTTTATTCAAAATGAGAATTTGGCACACCAGAGAATGCACACCAGAGGTGTGTCAAACATGTGACTGGCCAGATACATGCAGCTTACAACAGTCCCTAATGAAACCCAATCCAGATTAAAATGTAATTCCTGTCCAGTTTTAATGTGGTGATGTATATGCAAACACACATAAAAATAAAGCATATGCTTCTAAGTCAGTATGTGTTCTACAGGGATCCTATCATACAATTTAGTAATATGTTTCTGATTGAGTTTGACACCATTATGGCAGACCATCACTTTTCTTGTGAAAAAAAGTGTTGTTGTTTATTTTCCTCCTTGAACTTTCAGATAGCCAGATATCCTTGAAAAAATGATTCTTTTAGATTATTTCTATAAATTTCTCATTCATATTTGTGTTTAAAGATAAGACTAAAATTTGTCTTTTTGTCATTTTACTCCACATATTACAAGTAGCTTTTCCCTTGGTTAGAATTAATTACAGAGTCCTTTGTGCCTATATTTGTGGTTGTTATAGAACAGATAACACTGGCAAGTTTGTTTTGTGAGTAAGAAAATCAAAGAATCTTTAATTATAGAGATCAGAAATAGAATATTATGGTTTCTATTAAAAACCAAAACCAAACACATAAAATTATGGTATCAAATTGAATACAAAAGTTTAAGGTAACAAGTTTTTAAACTAAGATCTATTTGCATATATTCATTGAATGAATTATTTAAAGCATACCAGTTTTCTAACAATGACTTACTATTTAAAGCAGGTATGGAAACACTGGACCTAGACTTGGATTTAATTGATCCCTTGTTTGATACCATTCTGGTTCCTGCCATTACAAATAAAAGGGATAGCCGTTGTGGACTGAGAACAGCCTAGGAAGCTTTCAAAATAGACTCATTAAGGCAGAACAAGATGATGGAAATAGCAGAAAATAGTTTAGGGAGTTCCTCACCCCACCCCAAACAATATACTCAACTTTTCCAAAATTATCTAGAAAATGTACCAGACTGACTTTTAAATAAGAAATCCAAGAGGAAAAAAATTCACAAGTCATTTTTCCAACTCAGCTCTGCAGACACTAATGATGGAGTCTGGCTAGAAATGTATTTTATTGAGTACAAAGAGAGACTGTGTCCCAGGACAAGTGGTCCTAAATTCAGCACAGAGGAGCCTAGGGTATAGTAATAGGGACAAATTCTATTAGACTGTAAGTTCTTCCAGGAAAGAAATGTTTTAATTGACCAACTAGCATCTTTCTTGCACTCTCAAGTGACAAGTTTGGGATAGACTAAGGAGGGCATCCACACTTATGGGTAGTATTCCAGGATGAAGAGTAGTCAGGGTTATAAACTCTGCATCCGGCAAGGAGTAAGTGTAGAATAGCAACAATGTGGTTCAGACACTTGAAGCAGAACAAAGTTTCAGTTCCAACTTCCAGGAGAGTCTACAGAGGAATAACTATGGCAAGAATGTCAGACCAAAGGGAGTTCTATAGTTTTGTTGCTTTAAAATCAACAGTGCTTCCTAGTTAGCTGACACTGGTTGAATCCAGCAACCCTACAAGTGTATTGATCCAAACCCAGATCAGGAATTTGCAGAATTCAGGCCATTTTGTTCTGGATCAGAAAGTTTTCAGGTCCCAGTCTGAGCTATTCTTGAGACCCTAGAATAATGTAACACTTAATACCCCAAGAAAACAGCAGGAACTACCTAATCATCCCCTTCCTCTCCCTTCCAAATAATCATGGAATTTAGTCTTGACATAAAATCCAAAGTCAGGAAGCAGGCTGGAAGAATTAGAGAATAACAACAAAAATAATTCAACCTAGAAGGCTATTGTGATGACTAGTTCACTCAAGACAAAAAAATCAGAAGAGATATCTTCTATAAATAGTGATGAACAAAGTATCAAAGAAAGGCATGACTTAGGTGCAAATTCAGCTAAAATTCATGGAAGAGATAAAACAAAAGTTTTTTTAAAAAATGTTTTCAAATTACTTTATAACTGGAATGAGAAATGAGAGTTATGGAAGACAGAAAGGTAACTAGTTGGCACAAAAAGTACATATTCTTGCCTAGGCAACAAACTATCTGAAAATTAATGCTAATTTTCTAAAATTAGTGCTAATTTTCTAAAATTAGGTAGAAAATTTTTTCAAAGATTTAATTTTATTTGTTTTGGGGTGGCTAGGTGGCACAATGCATACAGCATCAGCCCTGTAGTCAAGAGTACCTGAGTTCAAATCCGACATCTGACATTTAATAATTACATAGCTGTGTGGCCTTGGGCAAGCCACTTAACCCCACTAGCTAACACAAATAAATAAATAAATAAACAAACAAATAAATAAATAAATATTTTGATTATTTGGAGTTTTACAACATTTCCCCTAATCTTGCTTCCCTCCCCCCAACCCACCCACAGAAGGCAATATGCCAGTCTATACATTGTGTCCATGGTATACATTGATCCAAATTGAATATGTTGAGAGAGAATTCATATCTTTAAGGATGAAAAATAAAGTATAAGAGATAGCAGAATTACATAATAAGATAACCGTTTTTTTTTTCTAAATTGAAAGTCTTTGGTCTTTGTTCAAACACCACAATTTTTTCTCTGGATATAGATGGTATTCTCCATCACAGACAGCTCCAAATTGTCCCTGATTGTTGCATTGATGGAATGAGCAAGTCCATCAAGATGGATCATCACCCCCATGCTGCTGTTAGGGTGTACAGTGTTTTTCTGGTTCTGCTCATCTAGCTCAGCATCAGTTCATGCAAATCTTTCCAGGCTTCCCTCAATTCCCATCCCTCCTGGTTTCTAATATAACAATTGTGTTCCATGACATACATATACCACAATTTATTAAGCCATTCCCCAATTGATGGACATTTACTTGATTTCCAATTCTTTGTCACCACAAAGAGGGCTGCTATGAATCTTTTTGTAAAAGTGATGATTTTACCCTTTTTCATAATCTCTTCAGGGTATAAACCCAGTAGTGATATTGCTTGGTCAAAGGGGGTGCACATTTTTGTTGCCCTTTGGGTGTAATTTCAAATTGCTCTCCAGAAAGGTTGGATGAGTTCACAGCTCCACCAACAATGTATTAGTGTCCCATTTCCCACATCCCTTCCAACATTGAACATTGTGCTTTCTTGTCATATTGAACAGTCTGATAGGTGTGAGGTGGTTCCTCAGAGATGCTTTAATTTTCATTTCTCTAATAAATAATGACTTAGAGCAATTTTTCATATGACTATGGATCATTTTGATTTCCTCATCTATAAATTGCCTTTGCTTATCCTTTGACCATTTGTCATTTGGGGAAATGGCTTCTTTTTTAAAAAATTTGACTCAGTTTTCTGTATATTTCAGAAATGAGTCCTTTGTCACAAATACTAGTTGTAAAGATTGTTTCTCAGTTTACTACATTTCGTTTGATCTTGATTACATTGCTTTTGTCTGTGCAAATGCTTTTTATTTAATGTAATCAAAATCATCTCGTTTGTTTTTAATGATGTTCTCCATCTCTTCCTTAGTCATAAACTGCTTCCTTTTCCATAAATCCGACAGGTAAACTACTCCTTGATCTTATAGAATGCTTATAATATGTTTTTATATAAATCCTGTATCCATTTGGATCTTATCTTGGTATAGTGTGTGAAGTGTTGATCTAATCTAAGTTTGTTCCATACTAACTTCCAATTTTCATTGTTTAATCGAAGAGAGAGAATTTTTATCCCAATAGCTGGACTCTTCAGGTTTATCAAACAACAGATTACTTTAATCATTTCTGGCTATTTTACCTAGTCTATTCTACTGGTCCACCACGCTGTTTCTTAGCCAATATTAGAAAGTTTTGATGACTGATGCTTTATAATTTTATATCTGGTAGGGCTAAACTACCTTTTTTGCACTTTTTTTTTCCATTGAATCCCTGGAAATTCTTGACTTTTTATTTCTCCATATGAATTTACTTACCACTTTTTCTAACTCATTAAAGTAGTTTTTTTAGAATTTTGATTGGCAGGGCACTAAACAGGTAGTTCAGTTTTGGTACAATTTTCATTTTTATTATATTAACTCGATCTATCCATGAGCAGTTGATGTTTGCCCAGTTCTTTAAATCTGATTTAATTTGTGTGAGAAGTGATTTGTAATTGTTTTCAAAAAGTTTCTGAGTCTGCCTTGGCAAATAGACTCCCAGGTATTTTATATTGTCTGAGGTTACTTTGAATGGAATTTCTCTTTCTAGCTTTTCCTGCTGTATCTGGCTAATCACATATGGAAAAGTTAAGGATTTGTGAGGGTTCATTTTATATCCTGTAAATTTGCTAAAGTTGCTAATTGTTTCCAGTAGTTTTTAGATGATTTGGGGGGATTCTCTAGGTGTACCATCATGTCATCTCATCTGCAAAGAGTGAGGTTTTGTCTCTTCTTTCCCAATTCTAATTCCTTCAATTTCTTTTTCTTCTCGTATTGCTGAAGCTAAAATTTCTAATACAATATTGAATAGTAGTGGTGATAATAGGCATCATTGTTTCACCCCTGATCATATTGAGAATGCCTCTAGCCTATCACCCTTGAATATAATCCTTGTTTATGGTTTCAGATAGATACTGCTTATTATTCTAAGAAATAGTCCATTTATTCCTATGCTCTCTAGTGTTTTTAGTAGGAATGGGTGCATGTTTTTTGTCAAAATCTTTTTTCAGCATCTATTGATTAATATATGATTACTAACAGTTTTCCTAATATTGTACCAACCCTGCATTCCTGGGATAAAACCTCCTTGATCATAATATATTATCTTAGTGAAAACTTGTTGTAATCATTTTGCTAAGATTTTATTTAAGATTTTTGCATCTATATTCATCATGGAGATAGGTCTAGAATTTTCTTTCTCTGTTTTAACACTTCTTGGTTTAGGTATCAGCACCATAGTGGTGTCATAGAAAGAGTTAGGCAGAGTTCTGTCTTTCCCTATTTTTCCAAAGAGTTTATATACGATTGGAACCAATTTTTCCTTAAATATTTGATAGAATTTACTTGTGAATCCATCAGTCCCTGGAAATTTTTTTCTTAGGGAGTTCAATGATGGCTCATTGAATTTCTTTTTCTGAGATAAAGTTGTTTAGGTATTTGATCCCCTGTTCATTTAACCTGGGCAACTTATATCTTTGTAAATATTTGTCCACTTCGCAAATATATTGGCATAGAGTTGGGCAAAATAATTCTGAATTATTACTTTAATTTCCTCCTCAGGAAGAGGTGAGTTCTCCTTTTTAATTTATGATACTAGCAATTTGGTTTTCTTCTTTTTTTAATTAAATTGACCAGAGGTTTTTCAATTTTATTGGTTTTTTCATAAAACCAACTCTTAGTTTTATTTATTAATTCAATAATATTTTTGCTTTTGATTTTATTAATTTCTCCTTTAATTTTTAGAATTTCTAATTTGGAATTTAATTGGGGGTTTTTAATGTGTTCTTTCTCTAATTTTTTAACCTGGGCAACTTATATTTTTTATAAATATCCATCCATTTCACTTAGATTGTCAAATTTATTGGCATAGAGTTGGGCAAAATAATTCCAAATGATTACTTTAATTTTCTCTTCATTGGTGGTGAGTTCACATTTTTCATTTATGATACTAGTAATTTGATTTTCTTCTTTCTTTTTTAATGAAATTTTATTGTTTTTTTTCATAAAACCAACTCTTGGTTTTATTTGTGCAATAGTTTTCTTGCTTTCAATTTTTATTAATTTCTCCTTTAACTTTTAAAATTTCTAATTTGGTATTTCTTTCTCTAATTTTTAGTTGCATATTTAGTTCATTGATTTCCTCTTTCTCTAATTTATTCATGTAAGCATTTAAAGATATAATATATCCCCTAACAGCTGCTTTGAGTGAAACCCATAGATTTTATTGTGTTGTTTCATTGTTTCATTTTATTGTGTAGTTATCTAGGATGAAATAATTAATTCTTTCTATAATTTGTTATTTGATCCATTCATTCTTTTTTTATTTGAATTAAGCCCTTTATTTACTGTTATAAAAAATATTTAGTCAAACAGACCAAAACCCATGTCATCATCAGACTCCTTGGATTCTTCTTTTTTTGCTTCTTCTTTCTTCTTCTCCTCAGCTGGGGCAGCTGCACTAGCAGGAGCAGCACCTCCAGCAGGGGCAGCACTACCAACTGCTGGGGCAGGTCCACCAACTCCTACATTGCAGATGAGACTTCCAATACTGACATTAGACAGAGCCTTTGCAAATAATCCAGGCCAGAATTGTCCAACATTCACACATGCTGCTTTAATGAGGGCATTAATTTTATCTTCCGTGTCCGTAACTTTGTCGTCGTGAAGGATGAGGGCGGAGTAGATGCAGGCGAGCTCGGAGATGGCCATTTCGGGGAATGGAGGAGAGTTGTTTGTAGTGGTGCTAGCTGCCGGCTGAAGTGGGGTCACTTCAACACAGCCTTAGCTTCTGAAGAAGAACCAAGCACCTTACAGACAACTGAGGAGAGGGCCATTCATTCTTTAAAATGAGGTTATTTAGTTTCCAATTAGTTTTGGGTCGATATCTCCCTGGCCCAATATTACATATGACTTTTATTGCATTATGATGTGAGAAAGATGTATTCACTATTTCTGCCTTTCTGCAGTTGATCATTTGGTTTTTATGCCCTAGTACAAGGTCAATTTTTGTGTAAGTGCCATGTACTGCAGGAAAAAAAGTGTATTCCTTTCTATCCCCATTTAATTTTTTCTATATGTCTATCATATCTAGATTTTCTAACAATCTATTTACCTCCTTAACTTCTTTCTCATTTATTTTATGATTAGATTTATCTAACTCTGAGAGTGAGAGGATGACTTCTCCTACCAGTAGAGTTTTGCTGTCTATGTCTTCCTGTAGTTCTTTCAGCTTCTCCTCTAAGAATTTGGATGCTATTGCATTGGGTGCATACATATTCAGTATTGAAATCATTTTATTGTCTATAATATCTTTTAGGAGGATCTAGTTTCCTTCCTTATTAAAATTAGGCAAATTCATTAATTTAAAAAAATGCAAAAAATAGAAGCACATGACTCCATGAGACAACAAGAAAAATTAAAACTAAGTCAAAAGAATGAAAATACTGAAGTGCAAGGAATCTAATAGCAGAAAAAAATTGACCTGGAAAACAGAACAAGGATAAATAAATTAAGGCATTAGACTACCTGAAAAACCATAACCAAAAGGAAAATCTTAAAAGTGCATTAACAACTTAGAATGAATATGTACATATTCATACTTATGAATAGACTATAGCAGTAACAATTTCCATTGATTAATAGCTCATATCCTCAGTCCCCTCCTCTTCCCATTTAGATCCATGGAGCAGCTGGTTAGGGAAAGAAATTCCAATAGGATTGTCCTTTCTAGCTTTCTCTTGGTCTTTCCTTCCCAAAAACCACTGAGAAGAGACTTTCAGGAATCAGTGCAGGGAGAATCTATTAGACTTGCCTTTTTTGTCCCCTCTTCCCCAAAAACTCAAGCAGCTGTGGGGCTAATACAGAGAATAGGGAGAATTCCTACCACTTTTCTCTCTTTACTGTCATTGGTTCCTTATTCTCAAGACCCTTCTTGGTTTTCCCCTGCTTTTCCTTCTCTGGACTCATATTTCAAATGTGATCTGATTGTGGGAAGAATACACTGGAACTGTATTTGTACCTTAGTCCTGGACAGGATATCTCTCAGTACAAATTAATTGTCCATTTAAAGATTATCATCCATGATGGATAGATTCCTGGATTTGGAAGCAGGAAGACCTTACTCTCCCATATGAAGCTTGACCCTGCTCTCACATGGACCCAAATTCATTCTGGGAAAGGGTTAGAGTTCTCTTAACCTTGGAATTGTTCCCCTTAACCTTAATTTCTGAGGAAGTACTTAAAATAAAGCTTAGCTAGGACTTCTGTCAAGATTTCTCCCAAAACAAGGAAAGAGGATCTGATACAGAAACCCCTATCTTGATAATAAGGTGAGGATTTGTTTTTTAAAAACTGTATCAGAATTCTTAAGTCTTGCATAGTTGCTTTTCTTCATATTTTTGTAGTTGTCATATAAATTGCCTTCCTGATTCTGTTTGCTTCACTCTGCATCATTTCATACAAGTCTGTTTGTTCAGTCATTCCTCAAATGATTGCATCTATTTTTTTCCTTTTTCTTCTTTACCATCACAAAAATGTTTTGTTGTAAATATTACTGTTCCATATATATATATATACATATATATACATATATATATGTATATATATATATATATATATATGTCCTTCCCTCTCTTTTTGATCTACTGTAGTCCCAATAGTATCCAAATGGTGCTCTTGTCAGAGAAGCATGCTCTTAAGCTAATCACTTCTCACTGAGTAACTCTTACTCAATATAGTATCTTTTTAATGCTCAAACTCACAAGATAATTGATGGGACTGGAAAATCCATTTCCCCTCAAAGAAAACTCCAGGAAAGAAAAAAAGCAGCAAGGAGTCAGATTCATCTATAAAAATGCACCTGAATTCCACCTGAATGTTCTTTGTAGCCATTGCTGAGGGGAAGAGAGAAAAATCCCTTTTCCCTTTTCATTTTAAAACTCTAGGTAGAAAACTCTGAGAAAAAATCCCAACAGAGACCCAAATAAGAATAAGTGACACTGTTTTCCAACTCAGTCAAATACAATCCAATCTTGGGGTTGCTAATGTGAACTCTCTGCATTCTATTCTACCTCTCAGTACATACTGAGATCATAATAGAGACATTCTTTTGATTCACAAGAGTATGTTTTCTTGTCTCAGTCCTTGTCACTAGGAGCTAATCAAGACATCTCATTAAAGTGCATTTGTTCAGCAGAGAACTAGAATGTCTAGCTGCATTGGAGTGTTTTCCCATGATCATCCATTTACAGTTCATTTTAGTTAGCCTTAGAAAGTACAGAATTGGACTGAAGAGGGTTCCTGTCATAATAACTGAGGTCATGGGACATACCACAAAGGACCAGAAAAAAAACTTTGACTATTTTATTAACATTCCTGTTTAAGTAGTATGACATGCATCTTCCCTAGGAACACTTGATAATTGCTTTTGTAGTGGTACCTTTTTTCCTGAAGATTTGCTATTGTCTGGAATGCAGTCCGTTCTTGCCACCAAGTATTAGAATACTTAGTTTTCTTCAAAAGGCAGTTCAGATTTTAACTTCTCTAAGTCATTTTTCTAGATTTTGTCAAATATTCGATTCTATTATCTAACCTTTTGCTAATGGGGAAATAAAAGTCTGAGAAAATGTGACTTACTTAGTGGTCCAAAGTGAGTAAATCAGAATTTGAATCCATTTCTTTCTCCCTCTTCACTTTTCTATTTGCCAGTAATCTCTAGGGTCTTAATTTCTTGTACATTGCTGTAGTTGCATACCATTGTAATTTTAGGGTGATTATAGTTTTGTAGAATCCCAGCAACAAATGGGAAATATTGCTAAGTTCTACTTAACCCTCATGGGCATAAGTGCCATGTCACTATGACTTTTGTCTTAGATATTACTTAGGCCTAAGTGTAATTGCTATAAAGAGTCTGACAGGTTAGCAAATGAGCAGGAATCACTGGGAAACAGAGACCCATTAAGATCCTAGAGCATCAGTGATGTGGGTGCCATATGCTTCATATCTATCAGTTTGTTTTGCTTAATTTTCTCTTCTAACTCAATAAATAGTTATTGAGTGTGTACTGTATACAAGACTGTGCTACTGGGAAGACAAAATCAAAATAAAAATCTATTCCTGTCCTCCAAAAATTTTCATTCTTCTGTAAAGGTTTCTATGGTGGCAGCGGGGTTATTGGAAAAGAACAGTAATGTAAAAACAAATATCATGAATAATTTTAAAGATATAAAACCCGGCTGATGGTTATCTTAAGGCTCTGATTTTTTTTCACCCTTTACTGTACAAAATGAAATAAATTGGTCAATAAGCATTTGTTAAGCTCCTACTGTTACCAAGATTAATGCGAAGCACTGGGGATGCAAAGCAAGACAAAAAGAAAACTCCCTGCTCTCAAGAAGTTCACAATCCAAAGAGGGAAGCAACTTGTTAATAGTTATGTAACAACAGGATATATGCAGGATAAATTGGAAATAATCTTATAGGGATTATCTCAAAGGGAAGACAAGGAAAGGAGTTTTTTAAAAGAAAGGGAAGTATAACACAGGTAGAATATATAGTTTGGCTATCCAAAATGATCACATTAAGAGATTATACTTTCTTTTCCTTTTTAATGTTTTTCCTTGTGCATATAATGTTGAATTAGTCTCTAAAGTATAGTTTATAATCCTATATAGGCTTATTCCCTCTATTAGAATATATATGGTTATGCTAAATGGAAACCTTTTATTTTATTGATAAACTTCCTTTGATTCATTCACATAAATATCTTTGCATTCCTATTAGGCTTAAGGTTCTAACTCTAGTTGCTCTTGGATATAAAAGAAAACTGGGATAAGACTCCTGTTCTTACAGTCTATATATATATAGTCTAACAAAAGATAAGACACACAAATAACTATAATACAAGGGAGAAAGTGAAAATGCAATAAGAGAAGTACAAAGTTTTTGGGGGAAAGACAAAGAATAAAGATTACTGGGGAAGTAGAATTGCTATATCTTTAAAAAGAATTGTAAATTGGGACAGCTAGGTGGGGCAGTGGATAGAGCACTGGGTCCTGGAGTGAGGAGGACCTGAGTTCAAATCCAACCTGAGACATTTAATAATTACCTAGCTGTGTGATCTTGGGCAAGCCACCTAACCCCATTGCTTTACCAAAAAAAAAAAAAAAAAAAGCAAAAACATAAGAAATTATGAGTACGATGCATTCAGAAATATTTGAAAAGACATGAACTAATGCAAAGTAGTGAACAGAACCAGGAGAACATTAAATACAGTAATAGCAATATTATACAGTGGTCAGCTGAGAGAATGACTTAGCTATTCTCAGCAATGCAAAGATCCAAGACATTTTTTGAAGGCCTTAAGATGAAAAACGCTATCAACCTTCAGGAAAATATCAGATGGAATATGAATGTAGATCCAAGTATCCTGGGCTTTTTGCTTTCTTTATTCTTCTTGTCTGTGTTTTCTTTCACAATATGATTGATATGGAAATGTGCTTTGCATGACTGCATATGTATGACCTTTATCAATTTGCTTGCCTTTTCAGTGGGGAGGAAAGGTGGGAGAGAATTTGGAACTCAAAATTGTAAAAAAAAATGGTTAAAATTCTTTTCATATTGTAATCCAAAAAACTAAAATATTAAAACAACAAAAAGAACATAAGTTTTGAGGCCATATGGCAGAGAGAATGGATATAGGAGTTGAGGGAAATTATTAGTTGACTTTGAGGTAGACTATGTTAAAACATTTCTCTAGAAGACATATAGAAAATATAAATTAGATGAATAAATAAAATCACTTATAGCCAGAGCTAAGAATTTGAGTGTCACATGTACAGAGGCGATAGTTGAAACTATGGAACTAGATGAGATTACTACTTAAGAGCATGGTAGAGAGTGAAAAAAAGGAGGACCAACATTAGAATACTGAGAATGTTGCCATTTAGGGAGTAGGAAGAGGAAGAAATCATAAGAAAAGCAATAATAAGAGTAGCAAGGGATAAAGGAATAGTCATAAGGATGCAATATCACAGACACAAAGGGAAGAATTTCAAGGAAGTAGTGAACGATATCAAATAAAGCAAAAAAGTTGCAGAAAGCTTATAGAATTTTGCCTTTATGGATTCATTAATAACCTTTAAGAGAATTTTTTTCTTTAGAATGGCAGAGGTTACAAAGAGTTGAAAATTAGGTGGTGAGGAAGCAGACTCTAAAAGATGGATAGTGAAGTAAAGGGGTGGCGAGAGAGAAGGAAGAAAAAAGACAGGGAGAGAATACAAACAATAACCTAGGGAGTCGTCAATCTAGAGTTTTGTTGGGGTTTTTTTTAACAGGAAAAAGACAGCATGTTTGTAGACAAAAAAGGAACAGTGTAGGAGACATTCAAGTTAATAGAGAAAGATGCAAGAAGCAGCTAAGTAGTACAATGGATAGAGTTCTGTCCCTGG
Organism: Macrotis lagotis; assembly: GCF_037893015.1. Classification (NCBI taxonomy): domain Eukaryota; kingdom Metazoa; phylum Chordata; class Mammalia; order Peramelemorphia; family Peramelidae; genus Macrotis; species Macrotis lagotis. The sequence continues at coordinate 38,948,712 of NC_133665.1, forward strand.
AATCAAGAAGATCTGAGTTTAAATTTGGGTTCAGACAAGTCACTTAACTATTGCCTGTCTCAGTTTCCTTAGCTGTAAAATGGAGATAAAGATAATAACTATCTCGCAGGGTTCTGTGAGAATCAAATGATTAAATATTTGTAAGTGCTTTGCAAAGCTTGAAGTACCATATAAATACTATTATTATTATTATTATTATTATTATTATTATTATTATTATTATTATTGTTATTGGAAGGAGAGCTAATGAAGCAAGGACTTAATGAAACCAATGAAAAGTTCCTAAGGTAGCTAGCACTACAAGAATCTATAAAACTTTTTTTTATCAGATATGTAGAATATTACAAGACAAAAATGAGAAGTTTTATATATGTTCTTTTAGGACTTGCATGATTTTGGAAACTTGATTTGACTGTGTTTTTTACTTTTTTTATTTTTAAGGCACTGGTGAGAGTGGGAAAAGCACCTTTATCAAACAAATGAGGATTATTCATGGATCTGGTTACTCAGATGAAGACAGAAAAGGCTTCACAAAACTAGTTTATCAAAATATATTTACAGCTATGCAAGCGATGATCAGAGCCATGGACACTTTACATATACAGTATATATCTGAGCAGAACAAGGTAAGCAGGATTAGAGATGTTTGCCTTTAATTAACTACGACATAGATATGTTTTAATCTTTGGTTGTATATATATACCAAACATAAAAATTTATACTGTTCTTATAATATGCTGGAAAAAAGTTTTCAAACTTGTGATGTTTATAATATACTCTAATGGCAATTTTGATTCTCTTTGCCAGCTCTGATCATATAAATGTAGTTGGTTCCACTTGGTTATTATTATAAAGACCACAATAAGATAGACAGCCATGGTTGGTGTGATGTAACTGATTTTCCTAGATTACAGAATGACTAATACCTTGACTTGAACAGTTTTTCTGACATCAGTGAACCTTGTTAGAAGAATGAGTTTTTGTAGATAAAAAGGCTGTTTAAGAATTCTGATTCTTGGGGTGGCTAGGTGGCATAGTGGATAAAGCACCGGCCTTGGAGTCAGGAGTACCTGGGTTCAAATCCGGTCTCAGACACTTAATAATTACCTAGCTGTGTGGCCTTGGGCAAGCCACTTAACCCCATTTGCCTTGCAAAAACCTAAAAAAAAGAAGAAGAATTCTGATTCTTATGAAGTTTTTATGCTACTGTTTTGTGATACACATTGAATAAATCCATGTATATGATTTGGGAGTAGACATCATGCCATATGTGCCATATAGCTGATCTGATAAAGGAACCCTTTTTGTGAGAAGGGGAGAGGAAGAAAGGATATCTTAGAACTAAGTGATAGTTTATGATGATTGTATTGATATCTCAGCTGTCAACTCTTTGTAATAAAATAATGCATTTTAGTCAGAATTTGCTTTCTTATCATTAAGTTATTTGAAATACAAAACTATTTTAGATCACAGGTATCAGGCAAAGGTATAAACAGTTTTAGAGTACTAGAGGAGAAAAACAAGTTCGGGGAGAGGTGATGTGAGATACTAGCTTCCCTAAGAATCTAGAAGTCAGAATTTATTGAAATTGAGGGTACTTGACTGTGACATTCTTTTTCAAAGAGGGAGGTGGTACAATGGACAAAGTCAGGAAGACCTGAATTCGAATTCCACCTCAATTGCTGATTATCTTTTTGACCCTGAATATATCTTTTGACTTCTCTAAATCTCAGTTTTCTCATTGCAAGTTAGGAAAAAAATGATATCACCTCCTTCACACAGGGTTGTTGTTAGGATCAAATCATAATACTACTTCTAAAGTGCAATAAAAATGCTAGGTATTGTTTCTTTTATTAATTCTGGACTAAAAGAATTTATATTGAATTCAATCCAACAAATTTTAATTATTGACTGAAGAATCTCATAATAAGAAAGGACCTTACAGAATGGGTCCTGAGACATCATTAAGATAATTCATTGTAAATGTGTATTTCCATATTTCTTTTAAATTACATTACTTCTAGACAACAGACATTCGATGCATCAGAACTTTTAGGTTAGTTGTTTCTCTCTTCATTAAGAGCACCATAAATCAGTCTGTTGTGACTGGGATGGTTTTTATTTGACCTGGAGGATTCGTTTGAAGATAAAGATCTCTTCTGAAGAAAATAAATACAAACCCACTGTTGTATAAGACAGCATGATTTTGCTTTCTTTGTAGTGGCAAAAAATCAGAAATTTAGGGGTTGCCATCAGGTGGGGGAATGACTGAACAAACTATGGAATATGAATGTGCTGAAGTACTGTAAGAAATCATGAATCAATGGACTTCAGAAAAACCTGGAAAGACATGAAAGTTATTAAATCAGATGGGAGAAATAACATAAAACACTCTCTCTCTCTCTCTCTCTCTCTCTATATATATATATATATATATATATATATATATATATTATATATATATATATATATAATATATACACACACATACACACAGACACACACACTATATATATATACATACACACATACACACAGACACACACACTATATATATATTATATATATACATATATATATATAATATATATATATATATATATATATATATATATATATATATACAGACACACAAATAAAGTTATATGGAGGACAAACTGGAAATAATCTTAGAAGGAAGGTACTATGATTATAGAAGAGTAGAAAAAGATTTCTTATTCCAAGTGCTATGTTAGTTGAAATTTGAAGAAAGCCAGGATGCTTTTTAAAAAATATATCAATAGCTGTTTTATGTGTAATAGCAAAATAACAGAAAATTTCTAACAGTATGATAAAACATTATGCTATGTTCATGTACTTGAATAATACTGTAAATATACAATTTTTATAAAATGAAGCATAATAGAAAATATGACAAACTGGGAAAGATGGGTAGAGACAGGAAAAATGATGGCCTAGATACACATTAACTCCAACAAGAAAAAAATTGTAACCAAATATTTATTTCTTATTTACTTGTCTGTTAATGCTTCTCCTTTGTAAAATGCTACGGGTTTTAGAGATGAAGACAGAGAACATCCCACTAATGGGGAACAGCCAACAAAAATATCCTGAGTCAAAAGAAAGGAGTATCTTATGGGAACAACAAGAGTCCTATGTCATTAAATCACAGAGAAAATGATGGAGAGTCAGGTGTGAGAAGACTCGACATACTAGAAGGGAGGTTATGAGAAGACTTTAAAAGCTGATACAGAGGATTTTATGTTTAATGCTGGAATTAATCAACTGGAGTTGACTGAATAGGGGATTAATTTAGTTGAACTTGTACTTTAGGAAAATTTACTTTTGTAGTTCAATGGAAGATGAATTAGAGTGGTGAGAGAATACTCTTGGCTTGTGGGGATGAAGACTGCTCCACCCCAGGATGGTGACAATGCCACAGGAGAGAAGAGAACATTTAGAAGAGTTGTGAAAGAAATGACTTGGCAACTGATTGATATGGGAATGAGAGAGGGTTAAGAAATACTGATAATATTTCATGTATTTAAAACTATTTCAGAGCAATAAAGCATATTGCTGACCTATATAATAACTTGAAAGTGGGTATCAACAAAAAGGCATCCCCATAAACTCATTGTTTTCCTTTAAAAAGAAAAGGATAAGAATTATTTATCAAAATAAAGGTATATCTTTTGAATTTCATGAACAATGAAAATAAAATACAAACAAAAAAGACTATAAACAACTAACTCAACAAGCAGGTCTGCAAATTATATGTAATGAAATTAATTCTATAATGAAAAAAAGCAAGTAATACATAATAGCAATTTGAGGTATTCTATGCAAGCCCCACCTTCTGTTCTACAATATGTATGGAATGTTTATTTGCATTTGCTATGTTCAAGATTGAAAAACAAAGAAAAATCAAAAATTTATATGCATTCTCTTCTATCTCAAAGTATTCTAATTCTTCATATGACCATGAAAGAAAAGTATTTATCACTGTGATAGGAACTTGCTGGGCTCTAGGGGTAGAAATATTTTTTTTAAAAAAACCAGAAAGTCCTTGTTTTCAAGGAGCTTAAATTCTTGTTTTCATTTTAAAAAAAATTATTTTAAAAACATTTTTTATGGAATTTTACAATTTTTCCACTAATCTCGCTCCCCCCCACCAGTGTAAGCAATCTGATAGTCTTTACATTGTTTCCATGATATACATTGGTCAAAATTGATTGTATTGAGAGAAAAACCATATCCTACAGGAAAAAGAATATAAGAGACAGCAAAATTACATAATAAGATAACTTCTTTAAAAAAATTAAAGGTAATGGTCTTTGTTTAAACTCCACAATTCTTTCTTTGGATACAGATGGTATTCTCCATCGAAGATACCTAAAATTATCCCTGAGTGTTGCACTGATGAAATGAGCAAGTCAATTAAGGGTGATCATCACCTCCATGTTGCTGGTAGGGTGTACAATGTTCTTCTGGTTCAGCTCATTTTGCTTAGCATCAGTTCATGCAAATCCTTCCAGGCTTCTCTGAGTTTTCATCCCTCCTGGTTTCTAATAAAGCAACAGTGTTCCATAATGTACATATACCACAATTTGTTCAACCATTCCCCAATTGATGGTCATTCACTCAATTTCTATTTCTTTGTCAACACAAACAGAGCTACTATGAATATTTTTGTACAAGTGATGATCTCTTGCATGATCTCTTCAGGGTATAGACCCAGTAATGGTATTGCTGGATCAAAAGGTATGCACATTTTTGTTGCCTTTTGGGCATAATCACAAATTGCTCTCCAGAAAGGTTGGATGAGTTCACAGCTCCACCAACAATGTATTAATGTCCTAGATTTCCCACATCCCTTCCAGCATTGATCATTGAAGGAGCTTATATTATTATGGGGAAAGACAGTTCATGGAGGGGAGAGAAAGGAGTGATAAATAGAAGAGGAGCTTTATTTGGGGGGGCAGTATAACATCTGGCAAATAAGGGGGAAGATGGCAACAGGCTGATGGCAAGATGACCTGAGTAGATGCCTAGATGGGATGTGAATCTGAAGCTTGCTCTGATGTCTTGGATGATATAAGATATAATGGGGTAAGTGGGCTTAGTCTGCTTATAGACACCAATCATAAGGGTTGGAGCCTGGGATAGTATCCCAGGGATCATGGCTATGTGTACCTCATTGGCTAAAGAAAATATTTCCACATATGGGTATAAATAGTATTGCAAAGTTTTGTTATTCAGTTATTTCAGTATAACTCCAAAAAAAGGTATGAATAATAGTAAGTGGTATATGAGGTGAGAAGGGATCACTATTGACTGAGGGGGTCAAGGAAAATTTCAGCAAAGAAATGGGTTTTGAAGGAAGAGTAGGACTCATCCTACATTCAAGGAGTTGTGTGGGCTAAATGATGATAAGTAGGCCCTGCAGTTGGATTATAGGATTTCATCGAGGAGTATTGAGAGAAAATTAGAACAGAACATTTACATTAAGGTCCTTAGTTTTTAGTTAAGGATTTTGAACTGCATCCTGTGGACATCTTGGAGACATAATTGAAGTGGAACATTATATTAAACTTTTAGTCATGTACTACATAAAATGGATCCATCTTGGGCTATAGATAAGGTAGTTCAATCCTTGTAGAAACAGAAAATTCAATAATCGATCACCTTTACCTGCAGGACAATCCCACAGTTTGCACCTCAGCTGAGAGAACTATGGAGTTTTGTTGTGAAATTTGTTTTCTTAAAATGAGTCATGAAATATGATACAATGAAAAAAGAGTGCTGTAGTTAGAGCCTAGACCTAGATCTAGGTTCTAATTCTGGCTCTGGTATTTACCCTTGTGTGACTTTTGGTAGATCCTTTAATTTTTCTAGGTCTAATTTTTCTCGAATGAAAGATGAGGGAATTGAACTACTAGATTGTTTCAAGGACCCCTGAGCTCTGCTGCCATGACTGTAAGCACCAGTGGTGAAGTGATAGGATCATTGAACAGGGAATCTGATGTCTTGGGTTTTAATGTCCTCCCACCCAAATATATTAATTAGCTTCCTTTTCTAATCAAACCTTTATTCAGCTGCCTTAATAAACTTCCTAAAGTCCAGGCTACTCCTCAGCTCAGAAACATTCCTCTTGTCTCTGGGTAAAAAATGTTCCCATAATTATTCACAGATATACACACACATCCCAAACAATAAAAACCTATTAAGTGCCTACATTTTAGGCATGATGGTGATATGACCTTGGTCTACAAACGCATCAGTGAAGCTGCCCTTTTCTTTATGAAGCTTATGTTCTATTAGGAAAAACAACATGAATAAAAAGAAGCATATATAAAATTGTATATGTATATTATGTATCAATATAAATGTATATATAAATGATATGTATAAAGTATCTTTATGAATGAGTAAATATATTGTATATATAAAATATACATACACACGTACGTTCTGAGGAGCCACAGAAAAGAAATGATGAAGAAGGTGCTACTTGAGTAGAGTTTTGGAAGAAAAGGATTCTGAAAGGCACAGGTGAACTGTGAAGGCCTTCTTAAGCATGGAAGATCAATCAATATGAAGTTACAGAGACAGGAAATGGAATGTTATATATAAGCAACATAAGGATACCAGTTTGGATGGAACATAAAAGTATGAAAAGGGAATTCATGTCCAATAATATTAGAAAATTAAACAGGCACCAGTTTTAGGGTTTTAAAAATTAAAGAGGAGGCAGTGGATAGAGCATGGGCCCTGGAGTCAGGAGGACCTGAGTTCAAATCTGGCCTCAGAAACTTAATAATTGCTAGCTGTGTGACCTTGGGCAAGTCACTTAACTACATTGCCTTAAATAAAAAAAATAAAATGTAAAGACAGAAGAGTTTTGGAGCTTTATTGAGTTTGGGTGTGATAGAGTTAATTTAGATCTTTCACTTTTAATTATTCCTAGTTCTGTTATTAAATGTTATTTTTTTTCAAATGCATGCAGAAGTAGTTTCCAAAGTTCTTTGAGTTTCACATTTTTCTGCCTTCCTTTCTTCACTCTCCTCTCCCCATGACAGTGAATAATCTATTATAGATTATACATGTACAATTATTTTGAACCTATTTCCTTATTAGTCAACTTAGTTCTCTTTTCTGGAAACAAAAAAAAAAGGAATCTGTTTTATCCCTTGTTTGAAGGCAACCTTTCATATATATAAATGTACTATCTTTTCTTAGACTAGGTATTTCTTAGCACTAGACATTTATCCTTCATAAATTTCATCTTGTATTGTAAATAGTGTTGCTTTTGGCTACACGTCCAGGCAAGGGGATAGTACTGACTTCCTGAGGTCCTTTCTCAACTCTTGGACAATGATGAATAATGTGCTGGGTCCAATTCAGTTTTGCAATTTACTTAATGTGTTAAAAACACAAGCTCTCTGAAAATGAAATGGCTGCATATTTACTTAGAAGACCACAAATTAACTATGCTGCCTTGTATTTTTGTTTGTTGTGTTTTGCTAAGCATTTCCCAATTAGATTTTGATTTGATTTGGGATTTAGGTAGTTTTTCAGGCTACTTAACTGTCCTCAGATTTGAAAGCTTTTCTAAGAAAGACATTCTTAATTTGGTTTGAGAACTCCTAGAGACACTATCAGAGGTCCTTGTGGTCCAAACTATTTTCATGATACTACCAAAATGTCCTACTAAATACTAATTGCTAGTAATAAAATTGCTTGTAATAGTGGAGTAGTAAAAATATTTGTAATTCAGGAAATATTGATAAATATAACACAACTCTTTTAAACAAAAATTATTTTATTAGGCCCTCAATTTTTAAGAGTGTAAAAGCTTCCTGAAACAAAAACATTTGAAAATGTTTTTCTAATACTATGACTTCCAGTGAAGCTGCTGACCTGCTTTGGTAGAGGGAGTTTCTTTACAAAAGAAGTCTCTGCATCAATGATATCACAAGCCCAGTTCTGATACTCAGCTTCAATGTTTCAAAAGATTTGTGATTTGATCAGTGTAGCTCCTTACTCTTTTGCCAAGGGTTATTATTGTATGCATATGTGTGTGCATACATATATATGTACACACACACACATATACACACACACACATGCAAACACACACACTCATGGGTTCTTTAGTTCCCCATTACACCCAATTATCTCTTACATTCTGTATAAACAGATGTTTAGCAAAAGTTCATTGAGAGGCAGCTAGGAGGCACAGTTAATAGAGCACTGGCCCTGGAGTCAGGACGTCCTGAATTCAAATCTGGTCTCAGACACTTAATGATTGCCTAGCTGTGTGACCTTGGGCAAGTCACTAAACCTCATTGCCTTGAAATAAATTTAAAAAAAGTTCATTGAACTGAATCATAGTTCTTCAAGAATGTTCTATCTGGATTTGCCTCATATTGCAGCACATTAGTAGAAAGTCACAGTGTTGTATAGTGCCCCGACCCGCGGGGCAGAAAAGTGGGGTGTCGAGGAGGACCCAGCCTGAAATGGAATGGGTGAGAATAAGGAGAGTGAGACCCAAGGATGGTGGATAAGGTCTGAGTTTATTTGAGAAAAATACCTGCTTATATTTTGTAGAGAAGGAACAAGGGGATTAGCTTAGGGGTGGAGTTGGTATGCCTTGGCCTGAGAGAAGGGATAGTCTGTGGTCAGTTTGTTCTTGATAATGGAGGGTGACCTTCCTTTATCTTGGCCCTTAGTATGCCTGGAATTTTGTTTGCTCCTTTTATCTTATCTGACAGGGGGCTTCTTGGCTCCTGGTATGTCTGGAATTTATTTGCTCTTTTTATGGGGGCTTCTTGGCCCCTGGCATGTCCCCCTTTTTTATTTTAAATTTATGGGCAGGATCCCTGTCTTAGGCTGTGCAACTTGGTTTTCATGCTTGGTATCCGTGACCAGGAGGGGACCTTAGCAAGGTCCTTGTTATCTCCTGTAGGATCTGATGTTCCCAAGTCATGGAGTTGCACTAAATCCCGTCATTGGGTATCACTGCAGCCCTTAGGGGGTGCCTTTCCTTGAGCAGATGCGTGCATACCAAGGTGGGCGAGGTGTAAGAGCAGCGAACCTCAAGGGTTCCATTTGGGGGTCCTCACAGGACCCTTGGCTTTTCAATTGGTGATATAAGACCGAAACTGGTTTTCCAAGGGCTGAGTCAATTTGGGATTTGATAAAGTTGGTCAGTCTCCTGAAGGCCCATGGTCCAAAAGAAATTAGAATTAGGAAGCCAATTAATGGGCCTAGAAGGCTTGGGAGCAGAGTAGAGAGCCAGGGGGATGTGGAAAACCAATTTTTATACCATCCCTCACCTTTCTCTCTCTCCCTTTTTCTTTTTTCCAGGCTATCCTTAACCCTTTGCAGACTGTCTTCTACCAGGCCAAGTTTATCCTTAAAAAAACAGCATTCTTCCTTTAGTGCCGCGCAGAGTCCCCCCTGTTGTAAAAATAACAAATCAAGACCGCGTCTATTTTGTAATGCTACTTCAGCTAGAGAGGCAACAGAATCTTTTAGGTGTTCTAACCCTGCTTGAAGTTCTGAGAGATCCTTATCAATAGCAGAGCTAAGCTGGGTGTACTGTGCATTGGAGGAAACTAAGGAGGCAATACCTGTACCAGAGCCAACAAACCCAAGTCCAATCAGGACTGCGAGTGTAACTGCTGTCAGGGGTTCTCTTTTGTCTCTGATAAGGGTACCCCTTCCATGTTCCCAAAATTGGAGGAATTCCTCCGGGTAGTGGACAGTTAGGTGAGGAAAAAGGGAGACAAGGACACAATAGTCCTTTTTATCAAGGAATTGTTTGGTGTCCACAAAGGTGGTTAGTCCTGATGAGCAGGCAAGATAGGTATTAGGAGGGGCTACAGCATATCTATAGGAAGTATTAATAAGGGTATTTTGGTTACATACTGTGTCTAGCTGAAGAGGGGGGAGCATATGTGGGCCAAGGAGACAACGTCCCTGACCGGAGATTTTTGTAAGAGTGAGGCCTTGGGATTCCCCAGTGCCCCATCTGAGATCATCCGTTCTGTTGGAGTGTGTGATGTTCCCGAATTGAGCAATACCTTCATAGAAGGGTGGGGAAGAGGAATAGCAGATCCAGCATTCTTCCAATGAAGAATTCTGTATCTGGGTCAAAGCTTGTACAGAGGCATTAATGAGAGTAAGTATAATATGGGTAGTAGAGGGAATGCTAACAGGGAGGGTGGGTCTGTAGGAGGGGGTGTCAGGAGTGGGTAGGTTAGGGTTAGGGTTAGTGTCAGGAGTGGGTAGGTTCAGGGGTCTTATATTGGGGAGGTTGACAAGTGGCCCGACATCTACCAGTTGGGGGGGTGTAGGGATGGTTTGGGTAAGTCTTATGGTAAATATTAAACCCTCATCGATCCCATCCTTGTACAATCTGAGTCCCCAGGTGTATCCTTTTCCCCATCCAGATGCCCTTTTACCTTCTGTCGTGAACTGGATTTTTAGGGGGTTACACCAAGGATGATCTTTACAGGAGGAGATGAAAGGACAGGAGAAGGAGGGGGCATGGTTAAGGGAAAGGGGGGCATGGTTAACCACAGGGCTCCCCAGGGTTTTCCTTATACATTCCTTGGTGGAATAATTGGTAGAGACGGTAATGAAATCCGAGCCTGAGTTTCTGATCCAGTCCCCAGTTCCTGTTGTTTCACAGCCCCATTGTTTACAGAAAAAGTCTACGGCTCTGCCACATTGAGGCTTTGAGGCATGGGGTCCGGGACAAACATAAAAGGTGAGGAACCCAAGCCTTCCTCTCTGGTCCGGGGTAAGGCATAGAGTGTCCCATCCTGCGTATGGTCCTGCTAATCGGCAGAGGTCTGGATACAGAGGAGGCCAGGGTGTCGCGGAGTCAATTTTGGAGGTACTCCAGATGTGGAATCCTTGAGCATCTTCGACTGACCAGGTGTAATTAAGCAGTTGGTATGAGCAGGACAGCGGAAGGAGCAGGCACAGGACGAGTGCCTTCATGCTGGATCTTTTATCTACAAGAGAGCAGAGAGGGAGATTCCTCAGGGGGTTCCCTGGGTGGATTATGTAATTTTACTAGACGCTCGGGTAGCCATCTAGCATTTTGAGCTGATGAATCATAAATACAGGCATGTCCTTTACCCCAGATAAGGACTGGGTCAGGTCCTTGCCATTTGTTGGAGATGGGATCTCTCCACATAGCCTGTGCATAGTTGTGTTTAGTAGTGGGGTGCCAAAGGCGATCTGCTGCAGATTTGGCATTAGCATCAAGGGAGAGGAAATTGAGGACAAAGAGGGCATGGTTAAGAATGGTTTTAGCATTATTAATCTTGGGGTAGAGTGTTTCTGACCCTTTCTGTAATTTAGTAATCATGTTTTTGAGCGTTTGGTGGGCTCTTTCTACAATGCCCTGTCCTTGAGGGTTATAAGGAATTCCTGTAATATGTTTGATACCTAAACTCTGACAGAAGTTACGGAAGGAGACGCTTGCATATCCGGGGCCATTGTCTGTTTTAATGATCTTAGGGTTGGGGAGTGTAGCCAAGGCGGCCAGAACATGGTTAATAACATGGCGGGTAGCTTCACCGCTCTGGGGGGTGGCAAAAATAAACCCACTGAAGGTGTCGATAGAAACATGGATGTACTTAAGCTTTCCAAAAGGTGCATAGTGGGTGACATCCATCTGCCAGACTTCACCAGGAACCAACCCCCGGGGATTGACGCCGAGGTGTGGCTCTGGGAGCAGGACAAGACACCCTGGGCACTGTTTGACAATTTGTCTTGCTTGTTCCCTGGTTATGCCAAATTTAAGCCTGAGTGTCTGTGAGTTTAGGTGGTGCAGCTTGTGGGCCCGCGTGGCAGCCTCTAGGGGACACAGCAACACAGGCTCATAAGCTACCCCACAGAAACCTGTTCCTTTTCCTAAAAATGGGTCTTGAGTTGCCCGGTCCACTTGTGCGTTCCCTTCTGTCAGGGGGCCTGGGAGGTCAGAATGGGCACGAATATGACCAATGAAAAAGGGTTGACTTCTGGAAAGTATGAGCAACTGTAACTTGGCAAAGAGAGGGGAGGCATTGGTAGATGGTCGTATATAAGGGACAGTTTCTAAAAGGGGTACCGAGTGGGCAACGTAGGCACTATCTGTGTACAGATTTAAAGGATCAGGGACTGCCTCAAAAGCCCAGATGATCGCAGCAAGCTCTACAAGTTGTGCTGAGGTGTATGGGAAGGTGAGGGAGGTGATCTTCCCATTTACGCTCACTGCGGCTTTCCCAGATGCTGAGCCATCTGTGAAGATGAGATGGGCCTCCTTGAGGGGTGTCCTTTTAGTTATTTTGGGGAAGACTACAGGTGTTATTTGCAGGAACTGAATAAGTTTGTCAGGGGGGTAGTGATTGTCTATGACTCCCGGGAATGAGATACAGCTCACAGCCCAGTCATCATCGTTCAATAGGAGCCAATTTATTTGTGATGCTGTGTATGGGCAAATGATGCGATCAGGTTCTTTGCCAAAGAGTCTTACTGCAGCTTCTCTTCCTCCTTTAAGGAGGTCAGCAGTGAGGTGTGGGTATGATGGGAGAATTTTGGTGGGGGTGGCTGGCATGTGTATCCAAAAAAGTGGATGATTTTGCCAAAGCAGGCCAGTGGGAGAGAGATTTGTGGGAAAGAGCAAAAGCCAGAGAGGCTTTTCAGGGCTATAATATCCTATGTGTTGGTTTTTTATGGCTTGCTCGACTAGCATCAGGGCTGAGCGGGCTTCTGGTGTCAAGGAGCGTGGGGAGGTGGGCTCTGGGTCTCCCTTTAAGATGTCAAATAATGGCTTTAATTCCCCTGTTGTTAGTTTTAAATAGGGTCGGAGCCAATTGATGTCTCCTAGTAATTTCTGAAAATCATTGAGGGAATTCAAATGATCAATACGAATATGGGCTTTCTGGGTCAAGATTTTGTTAGTAAAAAGTTCAAATCCAAGAAATAACTGGGGGGGTTGGGTCTGAACTTTTTCCGGGGAGATCCGGAGTCCTCTTTTTTCTAGTGCCTCTATAAGTTTCTGAGAGATAGTTACCAATTCTTTTTCTGTAGGTCCTGCAAGGAGGATATCATCCATATAATGGATGATATAGAGTGAGGGATATTGTATCCTAAAGGGGTCAATAGTCTGGGCTACGTACTTTTGGCAGAGTGTAGGGCTATTGGTCATGCCCTGGGGTAAGACTTTCCATTGAAAGCGTGGGAATGGGCCACGGCAATTGGTGATGGGCAGGCTAAAGGCAAAGCGTTTACAGTCAGCGGGATGGAGAGGGATTGAGAAAAAACAATCTTTGAGGTCAATAACTACCTTGGTAAAACCTTCAGGGATGGCTACAGGCGAGGGAAGACCAGGTTGCATTGCCCCCATGGGGATCATAGTTTTATTAACTGCTCTGAGGTCATGTAAAAGTCGCCATTTACCTGAGCGTTTTCGGATGACAAAAATGGGGGTGTTCCAGGGGGACACAGAAGGTTCGATGTGTCCTGCATCTAATTGTTCCTGCACTAATTTAAAGGCTGCATCCAATTTAGCCTTAGGAAGGGGCCACTGGTCAATCCAGACGGGATGGTCATCTTTCCATGATATTTTTTCCGCCTGTAGTGCAGGGGGACCAGTGGCCCTTATAAAAAATGGTTTTCAAACCCTAATCCTAAGCGCCCTGTTTTTCCTGTAATTTGCAAAGGGAACGGTTGACCTTGCTTTTCTTTTCCAAGACCTTGTCCAGGGAGAAATCCTTGAGCAAGCATCTGGCTGGTTACTGTAAAATTAGGGCTGAACATAATGACTCCCATTTGGGAGAGAATGTCTCTTCCCCAGAGGTTAACAGGGAGGCCAGGGACTACATAGGGTCGAACAGTACCTACATTTCCTTCCTCATCTTTCCAGGGGAGCCATTGAGAACTTTGTAGGGCATTTTGAGATTGTCCTATTCCTTGTAGGTGGGTCATAGAGGGCTGAAGAGGCCAGGAGGGCGGCCAACTTTCTTTGGAGAGGACTGTGGAGTCCGCCCCAGAATCTAGTATGCCAGAAAAGATCCGGCCCTGAATGGTTAATTTAAGTGTAGGGCGTTCCTGTGAAATGGTTTGAGCCCAAAAAACATCTGAAGACCCTGGGTTGGAGGCTCCCCTCCTTTGTGTAACTGTTGAATATTGGGTTTGCAGGGGGAGCGGGAGTGCTTGGGCAAGGCGTTGTCCTTTCTGAATAGTGATGAAGTTATTAAGAGCGGACACCATTATTCTAATTTCTCCTGTATAATCATTGTCTACAAGAGAGGGGTGGACAATAAGGTCACCCAAGGTGGAGGAGGCACGGCCAATTATAAGAAAAAGGAATCCCTGAGGGGGGGGGTCCATAGACGCCAGTGGGGATCATACTGGGACCATCCTCAGGGTTTAATATTGTACAGGAGGAGGAACACAAGTCCACCCCTGCGCTCCCTGTGGTGGCTCTGCGTAATGGTAGGTGGGCAAGCTGTTCCCCGAGGCTTGCGAGTTGGGGGTTGTTTGAGGGGCCCGGGGCTGGCCCCTCTTGCCGTTTCCCGGAAACGGGACAATAGGTTGGCCTTCAGCGTTGGTGGTGGATCGACAGGTGTTGGCCCAGTGCTTTCCTTTCCTACATCTGGGGCAGAGGGTCTGTGGTTGATTAGGTCTTTGGAAAAAACCTCCTGTGTTGTTGTTGGTAATTGGGCATTGGCGGGCAAAGTGGCCTTCCTGGCTACACCTAAAACAGGTCTTAGATTGGTCAGAGTGCTGAAGGGCTGCCCCAACAGCTAAATGAACTGCCTGCGTAAGGGGGTCTATGTCTCTACAGAGCCTTATCATTTCATCTAAGGTTTTGTTTCTCCATTTTCCCCGTAAAATGGAGCGGCAAGTGGCATTGGCATTCTCATAGGCTAAGCGTCTAACAAGCTGGTCATCAGCCGCTTCCTGCCCTAGGGTCCTCTCTGTAGCTTCCAGGAGCCTGCTTACATATTCTGAGAATTCCTCCTGGTTTCCTTGGACGATTTTATTGAGGGGTGCAAAAGGGGAGCTAGTGTTGGGAAGGGCCCGCCAGGCAGAAATGGCAGCACTAGCTGCCTGAGCAAGCAATCCAACTGGGAGACGTGACTGCCGGGTTTCACTAGCATACTTGCCCTGCCCTGTGAGTTTTTCATAAGCTCCCTTAGAAGTTTTATAGGTAGTTGAAGCAATGGTTTGACAACGATCAAAAAAATCAGCCTTCCAGGTGAGGAACTGTCCTCGTGTAAGTACTGCCTGGACAACCCTGAGCCACTCGGAGGGGAGAAGATGTCCCCCACGGGGGATGGCTTCTAGTGCTGAGAGAGTAAAGGGGGCATTAGGCCCATAGGTCTTAACAGCTGTATGTAAGTCTTTCAAGTTTTTGAAGTGGATTTTTCTATAATTTAGTGGTTTTTGTTCCCCTTGACGATCTGCCACTTCCCTTTCATCTTCCCTGCTCCTATTCTCCTCTTCCTCTTCTTTGCTATGGGAAGACTCGGGGGGCTCAGCCTCTCCTGCATCAGGGTCACTGTCATCTTGGCGGGATCTTGTCATGACAGGGAATGCCATTTGTTTTTTATAATTCATGGCAGCTTCTGCCTTAGAGTGTCTCTGTTTTGTTTTGCTTACACTTCTGGTTTTTGAATTAAACTGGTTTTTTAAGAGGGGGATTTTAAGGGACCTTTGTAATGAATCCTGTAGGGCAGACAACTCACTGGAGAGCTGCGCATATTGTGTTTGGAGATCTAAAACCTCACGGAGTTCTTTTACTTGCACGGATAGTTGCTCCCGTGCCTTATTGAGTGTGGTCATATTAGGTCCCAGGGGCAGGAGGGCAGGGGCAGTTAGGTATGGAGGGGGAGCGGAGGCTAGGGGCCAGTCTGGGTTATTATATCTAGCAGCTTCTTCCTCAAGTTCTGCCTCATTGCCTGGGTCTAGAGGCTCTGAGTCTGGGTCCATCTCTGGACTGGACTGGAGATTCTTATTTCTTGTAAACACTGGGCAGGTTATGGACTCCTCTGCTGGTGTTATCTCAGAAGGGAGAGGAGGATAGAGGGATTTGCTTGGGGGGATTTCAATAGCTGCTGAGGGAGATCTAGCTGGAGTTTTAGGGGGTTTCGCTTCCTCTTCTTTCAAAGACTTTATAGAGGCTGTACGCGAAAGAGGGCGAAGGCAGGACTCTGCAACTAAAAGAAGCTGTTTTTTTGTGGGGTCCCTGGTTGCGCTTTCCACTATGTCTCTTATAAGACCCCAGTAAGAAAGGGCTGAAACAGGGACGGCATCGGGTCCTTCTATTTTCAATTTCTGATTAAGATCTCTTCCTACTTTCTGCCATTTGTCTGGGTGGATCTCAGGTCCTGTTACCAGAAACCACGGGCATACTTCATCTATAAAAAGGAAGAATCTAACAAGATCCTTTTTCTTTACTTTAACTCCCCTGTCTTTAAGTGCCAGTTTAAGGTCCCGTATAAAGACCTGTTCTTTAGACAGCTTGGAACCCATGAGAAAAGAATGAGGCAGACGTCACTTACCTGTTCGTGGGGCTCTCCGGAGCGATCAGAGGGGGTCGCGACGATTCTTCTTTACGGGGTCTGCCTGGCAAGAGTCCGTGCCTCGAGCCACACGATGGGCGCCACGTGCCCCGACCCGCGGGGCAGAAAAGTGGGGTGTCGAGGAGGACCCAGCCTGAAATGGAATGGGTGAGAATAAGGAGAGTGAGACCCAAGGATGGTGGATAAGGTCTGAGTTTATTTGAGAAAAATACCTGCTTATATTTTGTAGAGAAGGAACAAGGGGATTAGCTTAGGGGTGGAGTTGGTATGCCTTGGCCTGAGAGAAGGGATAGTCTGTGGTCAGTTTGTTCTTGATAATGGAGGGTGACCTTCCTTTATCTTGGCCCTTAGTATGCCTGGAATTTTGTTTGCTCCTTTTATCTTATCTGACAGGGGGCTTCTTGGCTCCTGGTATGTCTGGAATTTATTTGCTCTTTTTATGGGGGCTTCTTGGCCCCTGGCAGTATAGAATCTAGCCACAACTACCAAGTTAAGTCAAATTAAGTCAAATAAGTCAAATGTGATTTTTCCATCTCTTCCTAGGGCTACATGTAAGCTCTCTTGCAGGATGGCCATCGTTTGTGTCAACCCAAACATAGGCAAGGTGACATAGTGGATAGATAGCTGATCCTGGAGTCAGGAAGACTTGAATTCAAATTCAGCCTCAGATACTTACTATCTATATGATCCTGGGGAAATCACTTAACCCTCTTTGTCTCATTTTCCTCATCTGTAAAATGAATGAAGAAGGAAATGGAAAATGATTCCAATATCTTTGCCAAGAAAGTCCCAGATGGGGTCACAAAAAATCATACACAATTGTTCAAGAAACTGTATCCATTGGAAAGGGCAGTCCCATATGCTTTGATCGACTTTTTAGAAATCTTCATCTGCCTGGATTATAGATTCGTCTCTGAGATAACTCTAGCCCATCTTTATTTAGTTATGTGCACCTAACAGGATTTTCTTTTTTATTCACAAATTTTTCTTTAAAAATAGCATATTATTGGAATTCAGGGCCTGGATAAATCATATTTCTTATATATTATAATAAACTCCTTTTTCCCCTCATTTTCCTAGACTTGCCTGATTTCATTAGGGTAAAGCCCTAGGTAAGATTTTCTATAAACAGGAGCTCAAAATACAGCCTTCCTCACTTCTATAATTTTTTTTGGCGGGGGGAGAGTACATTTCCTTGCCCTGCTGCATCTTCATCCAAACTGTGTGAACCTGACAGAGCTTTATCCTAGATTTAGTAAGAGGAGGGCCTCTTTGTGGGTACAAAGTGCTCCCCATCTGCAGATAAGATGATGCTTCAAAGGAATGTGATCATTTATTGTGAATTGATTGTGATAAAATAGCTTAGCCTTCTTGATTAATATCTGAGTCATAGTATTTAACCTGCTTGCAGTCAGAGGGTCCAACTTCGCTTTACCAAGACTTTCTGTGTAAACAAAACCTGTTTTTGCAGAGATGTCAGGATGATTGAGACAGGAGACAGCATAATCTAGATGCCCAATTTTCTTAAAAATAACTTTTAATTTCTCTAGAAATATTAAGAAATGCTTTTTTTCTCTGCTCTAGAAAGACCTTTCCAAAATTCTTTGGGCAAGCTCTTTGGAAAGATGATTGATAAGTAGAGGACAAAAAGGGAAACAGATTAAAGGTGATAACCAAATTTAATTGTTTCCTGCTTCCAGAACTGAAGCAACTGGCTACCTTGAAAAAGTATTAAGATATTGATGAAGGTAAGGAACTTTCTTGATTTTAAGAGAGAAGAGATGATCCTAGTCCTTTAATCCATTTTAAGGTATCTTTTCCATATGTTACCTGAAAATTGTCTTAAAACAGGATTCTCTTCAGCAGGATGGAGTAGAAAGAGACTATGACAATTTGGATCTCTCTCTCTCTCTCTCTCTCTCTCTCTCTCTCTCTCTCTCTCTCTCTCTCTCTCTCTCTCCCCCTTCCCTCCTCCCTCCTTCCCCTCCAAGCTCATTCCTTGTCCTTTGTAGCTACTCTTAATCAGCAAGTAGCCTCATCCATTTTCATTCCATCTCCTTATCTTTATTCTCATTTCCCTATGATGTGGTAATAAGGGAGGAACTAAGAGATGCTAGTTTATCTCCTTTTAAAAAATATGCACCTATCAGGACCATCTTTCTCCTATTATGAAATCCTTCTATAAAAACAGCCAGCTCAATTTGGATTTGGTATCAAGCTGCATTCAACTGGCTTTTGTCTTTAGTTCTTTAATAAACTCTTATAAATGTTCTCTTCCTGGACAAGACCCAAGCAAAGATTTTCTTTTCACAACAGTATCAATAATAAATGTATTTTTCTTTATTGGAGAAGGGATGAATTACAAGATTCAAATCCTTTATAGGGAAATGATATTGTCATGGTTAGAGAAAGCTAGACTACGAATTCCCTAATATCTCAATTTTTTCAGTGCTGTGCTTTCTAAAGCAAACCATGAATTTGAATTGTTATACATGAATTAAAATAAAGAACTAAAAAAGACTTCAAGGAATTAGTTTTCACCATAAGTTTCTATAGTCCAAATTATCCTAGAAATAGAAAATTGATGCAGTGGGACAGATATTGACCTTAAGGGAAGAAAACTAAAATTTAAGTTCCAATTCTGCTGTTTGATTGTTATGTGACTTAAGGCAAGTCAATTAACCTCTAGGATCCTTAGATTTCATTTTATCTGTAAAGTCAGAGACTCAAATTTTTATGCCACTTTACATGAACCTTTCCATATTATTCATCATTTTCTTTAATCATTTGAATTTCCATATCCAAATCATTTTCATATGATTTTCATATCATTCCTTAATCAGTCCCCATCTCCCATTAATTTTCTCTACAAATTATTTCTTTCTAAAAAACTCAATGTTCATGAATCATGTAGACTTTAGTATCTTCAAGTGTTTGATCTGTAGATTTATTTGTAAGACAGAACATTGGGCTGGGACATTTAGTTTTGTCTTTCTAGGAATCAACCAAGGGAAATGATTGGGGGGGATCATGTTGTGAAAAGGACAAAAATTTTAAATAGTTCTCAGTTCTTTATGGCTCTTTTTTGATAATGAGGAGCAAAAACGAGAAAAGAAGGTATTAAGGATTAAGAATAAGATCGTCAGGCTGCCTACAAAGATTAAGATAGCATAAAATTTGAGAAAATAAATGAACAATATTCATGATAATAATAATAATAATAATAATAATAACAGTAATGGAATTTATATAGTGTTTTGAAGTTCGTTTTATTGTTTAGTTGTGTCAGACTCTTTGTGATCCCATGGACCATGGTATACAGGATCTGCTATCCTCCACGATTTCTCCAACTTGGTGCAAGTTCATATTCTTTGTTTCTATGATGCTATCTATCCTTTTTATCCTCTTATTCCCTTATTCTCTCTTATCCCCATTTCCTTTACAAAGTACTTTAAGTATGTTATTTCTCAGATGATCCTCACAACAACTTATGAGAGGAGGTACTCCAGTTCATCTGCCATTCAGCTATCAAAGTGATCTTCCTAAAATACAGGTTTCATCATTTCATTCCATTATTCAGTCAACTACATTGGTTTCCTATCACCTCCCAAATCAGATATCAAAACTTCTGGCTTTTAAAGCCCTACATAACTTTGTCCTTTCCAGTATTCCTAGACTTCACATCCCTTTCCCCCCATGTATTCTGTAACCCAATGATAATGGTCTTCTTGATGTTCTTTTACTAGACCATCCATCTCTCAATTCTGGGGATTTTTGTTTATTGTTCCCCCCACTCCATTCTTGGAACTCTCTTCCTCATCTCTGCCTTATCACTTCCCTTTTTTCAAGTCTCATCTAAATTGCATTTCTTCAAGAAACTTTTCCTAATAACCTTTAAGTCTACTGTCTTCCCTAATACCTAGCACAGTACCTGGTAAATAGTAGGCATTTAATAAATGCTTGTCGACTCATTGAAAAACTAACTTTGGGTATCTAATGGCAACAAAGAAGCTCATTTTATCTGATCGTACTTGCTGTGATTAGATTAAGTATCTACCATGAACATAATTTCCATTTTGGTACTAGCATCAACTGCAGAAGATGAAATAGAGAAATCCTGAGAAGCTGACAAGAACCGTCAAACTAAGCATCCACCTTGATACTTGGTGACTTCATAGTGAAGGTGGGCAAAGTGGAGGGTGTAAAAACCACATTGAAAAATATGGTGAGCCCTCCGCGGGTCGTGAAGCCTCTGGCCCGGGCATGTGATACGGGCCCCGGTCCGTCGGTGGCTCGGCCCGCCCGCCCGTCCTTCCGTGGGTGCCATCAAGGCCGAGGCGGCCAGTCAGGTGCTGCTGGGCTCGGGCCTCACCATCCTCTCGCAGCCGCTCATGTACGTGAAGGTGCTCGTGCAGGTGGAATATGAACCTCTTCCTCCAACTATGGGAAGAAATAATTTTGGACGGCAAATCTATCAACTCCCTGGCCTTTTTTTTTATGCTCAGCATATTATGAGTATCGATGGAAAAAGTGGACTTTTTAAGGGCTTAACTCCCAGACTGTGTTCTGGAGCCATTGGAACTGTGGTCCATAGTAAAGTTTTGCAGCGATACCAGGATTAGGACAAGGCTGAGGAGTTAAAACAAGGACTTGAACCTTCACAAAAAGATGGTCCATCCAGTTTTGACAAGGTTGTCAAGGAGACTACTCGGGAGATGTTGGCTCGTTTTGCTGCTTCCCTTGTCATGCATCCCTTCCATGTGATCACTCTGAGGTCTATGGTACAATTCATTGGCAGAGAGACCAAATATTGTGGACTATGTGACTCCATAGTAACCATTTATCGAGAGGAGGGCTTCCTAGGATTCTTTGCGGGTCTTATTCCTCGTCTCCTGGGGGATATCATTTCCTTGTAGCTTTGTAATTCATTGGCCTACCTCGTCAATACCTATGCACTGGAGAGTGGGGTTTCCACTATGAATGAAATGAAGAGTTATTCCCAGGCTGTCACTGGATTCTTTGTCAGTATGCTGAACTATCCCTTTGTACTAATCTCCAACCTGATGGCTGTCAACAACTGTGGGCTTGCTGGTGGATGCCCTCCTTATGCCCCAATTTATTCTTCCTGGTTAGACTGTTGGTGCATGCTACAAAAAGAGGGAAACATGAGCCGTGGAAATAGCTTGTTTTTTTCGGAAGGTCCCCTTTGGGAAGACTTACTGTTGTGACCTGAGGATGTTAATTTGAAGATATGGGGCAGGGACAGTGACATTTCTGTAGTCCCAGATGCACAGAATTATGGGAGAGAATGTTGATTTCTATACAGTGTGGTGCGCTTTTTTTTAATAATCATTTTAATCTTGGGGAAATGGAGGTGTTTGGTGTCTGTCTTTTTTGTTCATTTCCCGATGCAAACTGCTTTACTGCTGAGATTCCCCAATGATTCTTTTTCCTGAAATGGGCAGTTTTTGCTTTGGGTTTAGATATGATTTCTATAAAGCAAAACTGCACTTTTCTGGAGGAATGGGCAAGTTATTATGGAGTTAAGGCCTCAGTTTTAAACTTTTTAAGAATGAAGAATCATAAAATTCCAAACAGGAATAGAAACAACTTGTGAAACGTCAGAAAAAATTGCTAAAGCAACTTTCTAGGAGATAAATAATTATCCTCCTCTTGTGTACTCTATCTAAAGAGATAGTAGGATCCCCACAGAGCCTGCTTCCTGATATAAGGCTTTGAAATTAATTTTCTCTGACCCCATCCCGCATTTTGCACAACTCAGTGGAAGTAGAATGAGTTTTAAGAGTGAGATGTTAACAATAGCAAAGATTATTTTTAAATTCCTTTAACCAAAATGAAGTACAAAAAAAGCTGACTTGGTAATGACTTCAACCCTCCTTCCCTATAAGCTCCACAACAAACCTTGTAAAGTAGAAAACAAATTAGAAAAATATTATGGCACTGTCTTTGGTCCTCTCTATGAGCTGAGTTCTTGCCATATCCAACAGGGCATTATAATATGATTTTAATTGTACGTGATGTTTTTATTTTTCTTCTCCTCTCCCCTTCCCCATTTTGTTTAAAGGAGGGTGGGAGTCATTTAGTTTTAATTTCTAACGACACTCTAAAATAGGATTTTTGTAATGTTGGGTCTGATAATGTAGATTTCATTCTCCAGTACCAAGATTTTCTTAGCCAGAGCATCAATAGCCTGGCACAATGTGACCCATGACTAAATGTGTTACAGAGATTTACAGAACAAAGAACATTTTAGAAGGAAATGGAAAAATAAAATTCTAAAAACCTTAAAAAAAAGAAAAATATGGTGAACCTCAAGGAATGAGTCCAAAGGACTGTTTGTAAAGAATATTGGTCTGGTCAGAAGATCTCAGTTTTAATACTGGTCATTGTTTGCTCTCTTGGGCACATTATCTTTTCTCACTTCATTTTCCTCATGTGTAAAATGAGAGTCTTAAGATAATTTTTTATTCTTTCCCTTTATTGATATGATCTTATTAACCTATGAAAAATCATCTTGCTTTGTACTTAATGAAAACACTTCAGAAAACAAATCAGAAGATATACAGCTAATATCATAAAAATGAAAATGACCATATCAATCTCAGGAAAAGATGATTACCAATGATCATTTCAGAATCAGCTATGAACATGTAGTAAAATATATCATGTGAATGATGATGAATAGATGAGAAGACACCAAATGCAATTGAAGCAGCTCCATACCATTTAAGCTGGTGACTCCAAAAAATGGGAAAGAGACAAAAGTAAATATGCTGACTGTATAACCATTTCAGGGATGTTTAACTCATGCAAGACAGTTGATATAACAAGTTGACTAAGTCAATATCATTTCATATTCTTGCCAAACAGTAAATGTGGAAGTTGGAGGTAATAACATATTGTATTGCAGGAACAATTGTACATTAGGGAGAAAAATTGAAAATTTCAAATATTATACCTCAAAAACTAGTCTAAGAGAAAGAAACAATTTGGAGTTTAATACGAGATTTAACAAAGTTGCATCATTCCAAGAGTATTGGTAGATAAAACCAGAAGTTGGGTAACAGACACTAAATGGAGAAGATTTTCCATCATTTCTATAGTAGGTGTTTTTTCTGTTGTAGGTAGTGATTGTGGAAACTGTTACATTTGGACTCAACTACCAAAATATACAATTTTGATGTTTAGGAAAACGACCATTGAACTTCAGTACTTTAGGGTAGGTGTGGAAGGAAGTTTTGTGGGAAGTAGTGAAAATTTTTTTTTAGGTTTTTTTTTTTTTTTTGCAAAGGCAAATGGGGTTAAGTGGCTTGCCCAAGACCACACAGCTAGGTAATTATTAAGTGTCTGAGGCCCGATTTAAACTCAGGTACTCCTGACTCCAGGGCTGGTGCTCTATCCATTGTGCCATCTAGCTGCCCCTGGAAGTAGTGAAATTTTAAAGGAACCTGAGGAGTCTTTTTTTTTAAAGAAAGATTTTATTTATTTTGAGTTTTACAAGTTTTCCCCCTATTCTTGCTTCTCTCCCCCTACCCCCCACAGAAAGCAGTCTTTTAGTCTTTACATTGTTTCCATGGTATACACTGATCTAAGTTGAATGTAATGAGAGAGAAATCCTATCCTTAAGGAGTAAAAATGAAGTATAAGAGAGCAAAATTACATAATAAGATAACAGTTTTTCCCCTAAATTAAAGGTATCAGTCTTTGGTCTTTGTTCAAACTCCAAATTTCTTTCTCTGGATACAGATAATATTCTCCATCGCAGATAACCCATAATTGCCCCTGTTTGTTGCACTGATGGAATGAGCAAAACCATCAAGGTTGATTATCACCCCCATGTTGCTGTTAGGGTGTAAAGTGTTTTTTTCTGGTTCTGCTCATCTTGCTCAACATCAGTTCATGCAAATCCTTCCAGGCTTCCCTGAATTCCCATCCCTCCTATTTTCTAATAGAACATAAATGTTCCATGACATACATGTACCACAGTTTGTTAAGCCATTCCCCAATTGAAAGTTATTCACTTAATTTACAATTCTTTGCCACCACAAACAGGGCTGCTATGAATATTTTTTGTACAAGTGATGTTTTTACCCTTTTTCATAA
The DNA here is from genome assembly GCF_037893015.1 of Macrotis lagotis. NCBI lineage: Eukaryota > Metazoa > Chordata > Mammalia > Peramelemorphia > Peramelidae > Macrotis > Macrotis lagotis. The sequence goes on from NC_133665.1 coordinate 38,973,428, forward strand.
TCTCTTCAGTGTATAGACCCAGTAGTGATATTGCTGTATCAAAGGGTATGCATATTTTTGTTGCCCTTTGTGTGAAGTTCCAAATTGCTCTCCAAAAAGTTTGGATGAATTCACAGCTCCACCAACAATGCCTTAGTGTCCCAGATTTCCCATATCCCTTCCAAAAATGATCATTGTCGTTTCTAGTCATATCGGCCAGTCTGAGAGGTGTGAAGTGGTAATTGAGGAACCTTTATAAAAGTTATTCTAAAGAGGAAGATTTTTTTAAAAAAGAAAAGATCATGGATAGTAGTTTTACCTATATGAACTGAGAAGACATAACCAATTATTGATTCATATGCCTTCTTACTCACGTCTTAAGAATTGTTTTGAGAATGCTCTTAACATCAGTGGTATCCTTGAAAAATAGAAGAAAACAAACTCTTACAAATTATTTCCTTTCTTCCTTTTCCTTCTGGGTAAATCAGGCTGAATTATATTTGGGAAATTAAGTTGCTGCTGGAAAAGTCTGTTTCTCTCTCTCTTGAGATCTCTTGATCTCTCAGACTCTGAAAGAAAGAGTGAATCCAGCCAGCCAATGGCAAACATGTAGCATAAAATAGAAAACATCTTCAGTCACTCAACAAGCTTTAAATTAACTACTTACTATGTACTAAGAATCATAGTAAATGCTGAGGATACAAAGAAATACAAAAACAAACAGAACAAAAACTGCCCCTTTCCTCAAGGAGCAGTATATTTTCTAAAGGTTGACTAGGACATAGGAATATAAAAGACAAGAAAAGATGCTGACTCCATTATATAATTTGAATTAGAACCTGCAGATAGTCCAAGTACTACACTGCTTCCCTGGTGATGTTAAAATCACTAGAAGTTCTCTAGTATATTGGATGACATCTAATATGGAAAACTTATGGGGGGAGATTGACAAGAATCCTATAGCAGGGAAAAGATACAGGCAGTCTGAATTTCAGAAGTAGAAAAAATATGTGCTGTGGTTTGGATCACAGATTTATCTAAGTACATATTTGACAGAAATGGAGAATTTCTCTCAGGGTGCTGATTTGGGAAAAAAAGTTTGAGAAAATTAACATCTTTCATAATTTCAAATTAAATTACCCATAGCAAGGCATTCAGAAAATTTTTGTACATAAACTTCAAAGAAGTTAGTTGTTAGAATAGAACTCAGTTATTAGTTCCAGCACTTTCTCTTCTCAAAGGTATCTTACCTAGACCTTTGGGATGTTAAATGACCTGTCGTTCTTAGGATTTCTAGAGCAGACGTCAACAAAGTATGACCAAAGGGTCATATCTAGTCTTCTGCCTGGCTTGTGAGCTAAGAATTTTTTTAACTATTTAAATAATGTAAAAATAATAAAATAAAAATAAAACTATTTAAAAATGTAAAAACAATTTGTGGTGGGCCAGGCAGCTTCCAGATTAATCCTGGATGCTGCATTTTATCAATCCCTGTTCTAGAGTATTTTTTCCTTATTCTTGAATGTCCTTATCAAATTTGAATTATAGATAGATGTTTTGTAGTGGAAAGAGTCCTGGACTTGAATTCAGGAAAACCTGAGTTTAAATACAGCCTCAGATATTTACTGTGTGATCTTGGACAAATCATTTAACTTCTTTTTTGCTCAGTTTTCTCAATTACAGAATGGCCATGGTAATAATTACTGGCCAGGGTTGTTGTGAGATTCAAGGGATATAATTTTGTAAAGTACTTAGCATTGTGCATCACACATAAATAAATGCTAACTGCTATTATGATGTTTTTGGTTTCTTTTGTCTTAGTAGTTGTAAATTTTATAATGACAATCACAGTGCCTAGTCTCAGTTTTTATTAACTAAGTTTTAACGTAATCATCTGATTCAAATATTTTTAATTAATGGATTAAATTAATTAATTAATGGATTTAAATAATGTATTCATTAATCAATTTTCTTTTTTTAAATGTTATTTTTCAATTACATGCAAAGATAGTTTTCAACATTTGTCTTTTAGTAAACTTTTGAGTTCCACATTTTTACCTCCCTTCTGTCCCCTCTCCCCATGTCAATGAATAATTTGATATGTTACAATTGTACAATAATCTTTAACATATTTTCATGTTGTGAAAGAAGAATCAGTACTAAAGGGGAAAAACCATGAGAAAATTTTTTTTAAAACATAAAACAGGGGCAGCTAAGTGGTACAGTGAATAGAGCACTGGCCCTGGAGTTATGAGGACTTGAGTTCAAATCCAGCCTCAGACAATAATTACCTAGCTGTATGACCTTGGGGAAATCACTTAACCCCATTGCCTTGCCAAAAACAAACATAAAAACAATTTTAAAATTGAAAAATAGTATGCTTTCATCTTCATTTAGACTCCATAGTTTTCTCTGGATGTGGATGGCATTTTTCATTGCAAGTCTTTTGAACTGCTGAGAGAAACTGAGTCCATCATAGTTGATCATTCCACAATGTTGCTGTTATTGTGTGTGATGCTATCCTGGTTCTGCTTACTTCACTCAGCATCAGTAAATGCAAGCCTTTCCAGGCTTTTCTGAAGTCTGCCTGCTCATGCCTTAATTTTCTTACCAATTCTAGAAAAACAATGCTTAGACCTCATAAGCAGAGCCTTTTTTTATAGGATGACAGGTCCTGAACTCAAACAATTAGAGCTGGGAAGGTCATAGAGTCCATTTTCCTTATTTTATAGGTAAAGAAACTCTCAGGAATTTTAAGTTACTTGCCCTAAATCCCATATGCAAAAAAGAAACGGAGGCAGAGGAAGGGAGAGGGGAAGAAAGGAATAATTATTTCTAAGGTACCTGTTTTGTGCCAGACTTGTTTTAAGTCCTTTACTACCATTATTTCATTTTTTCTCTTACAATAGTATTTGAGCCCAGACTTTCTGGTCTTTCCTTCCATTTTGTATGATCTCAAAATGATGGTGTTTAACCTAAGCTACACAAACTTACAACTGAGAAAATTGATATTAGGTAAAATGATCAAAGTTTCAGAGATCTAGAAAGAGTCATCAATATAAAAGATAACTTACAAAGCATTACATAGCAAATTTCCATATCATAAAAGTCGAATAAATATTATCCAACAATAGACTGGCTCCAAGACCACATCACCAACATTATTTTCTTTACGAACAGAGCCATAAAATTCAGTAAACAAAGCACCAAGTGTCTTCTCTAAGGAAAACTAGAGACAAGATCCATGCAAAGCACTGATCAAATAAGGGAAGGTGAATTATATGGTACCAATAGTGCTTGAAGGACTGGAAAGGGTTTTAATTTTTTTTTAATTTTCACTTTTCTTTCTCTATTCTTATGTATATGTCATAGCAGGGGGAAACTAAATGAATGAATTATCCCATAGGTTATTGAAAGGGAAAAGTCAAAAAAATAAGTAACAAGGTAACTTTAGAGCGAAATTTCCTAGTATCTTGTACACTAACAACATGAACAGATAAAATATAATTAATTATTACAACTTCATCATCCCAGTACCTAACATTTTAAGGACATATTTTGTATCTAATTATGAATGGCCTGCAGGGTAATCCATATGTGCTGCCCACCCCCAGAAGTGGGAAGCTGGGTGGTGCAATAAATAGAGTTCTAATTCTGAAGTCAGGAGGACCCCTGAGTTCAAACCTGGCCTTAGACATTTACTAAGTTGTGTGACCCTGGGAAAAATCATTTAATCCTGTTTACCTTGGTTTCCCCATCTGTAAAATGACTTGGAAAAGGAAATAATCAATTACTCCAATATCTTTACCAAGAAAACTCCAAATGGGATCATGAAGAGTCAGACATGATTGAAAATGATTGAACACCACCATCCTGAAATATAGGCAAAGAGAAAGGTAGTATAGTTATGAACTTGAAGTCAGGAAGCCTTGAACTCAAATGCTGCCTCATGCACTTATTTACTGGTTGTGTGATCCTAGGAAAGTGTTTTAGCCTCAGTATCCTTATCTGCCAAAAGAGAATAATAACAATCGCTATACCACAGAGATTTTATGAGAAGCAAATGAGATGATATATGGAAAGTGTTTTATAAATCTGAATGTGCTATATAATGTTAGCTGTCATTATCATAAAGGGAAGAGAATTAGAAAACAGTTGTCAACAGAGATATAGCTTATGGATATGTGAATATTGGTGTTACAGTCATATGAGATGGGGAAACAGTATCTTACATTAGTGCTGGCCTCTGATTTCAGCATTCAAATTTTTACTTTAATATTATTATTTATAGATCACATTGAAATTCCTAGATGTTTCAAATATAGTCATATTTAGGCCTTCCTACAAAAACAAATTTTGAGGTACAAAAGACAGATATTATTGTTTCCCTTTTTTGCAGATGAGGTGTCATTTGACTTCATTTGCAATGGTCTTTGGTCATTATCTACTTACCCATTTTTGTACTTCTCCAATGAAGAAGAATCCCTCACTTATTTTCCTTACTTTCCCTTTCAGTTCGAACAGCTCTTATAGAACAACTACCTGCCACTATGGAGAAAAAAAAATCTATTAGATATAAAATATGTCCTTAAAATGTTAGGTGCTGGAATGATGAAGGTGAAATAATTATATTTTATCTGTTCATGTTGTTAGTGTACATGATACTAGGAAATTTCCCTCTAAAATTACCTTGTTACATTTTAAAGTATTTTTATTATTTTTTTACTTTTAATTACTTTATAACACATATTGGTTACTTTTAAATAGAGATTTTTAGGTACTTAATGAATGTACATGTTGTCTCTGCCTTTAGAATGAAGAGATAACTTATTTTATTTCTCTTCTCTTTGCTTACTTAGCACTTTTTATCTGACTCAAGAGTAGGCATTGAATAATTTTGTTGATTGAAAAATTGGTAATTGTGGAATAATCTTCTTAGATTTAGGAAACAAGCATCATTTTTGCCATGAAACTTTCCTTGATTCATCATTGTTCAAAATGATATTTTCCTCTTTAGAGCTCATTTAATACTATGTTTTCACCTCTCTCATAAAATTTTTATTGTAGCTATTTGGCAATATTTATTTCTCTATTAAATTGTTGTCTACATGAGGCCAGATCATATTTTAATGTTTCTTGAGTCTACTTTGGTGGCTAATTGCAGTGCTCAGTTAGCAGTAAGCATATAATAAATATTTATTGAAGATATTTGAGATGACAAAGAGAAAAGTTTATTATTTAAAGCCAGAATAGATAGGAGAGAAAAATAAATATAATAATAATCCATGTAAAGAGAAAAGAGATTAATGTAGGCAAAAATAGTTGAATGGAAGAGTTGAAGCTTGAGCTGTTCCTTGAAGGCTGACTAGGTCTGGTTGAGTAGAGGAAAGTAACAAAGGCATTTTAGGTAAAGGGAGATTACATAAGAAAGAAGACTGGAAAAACAAACATCTTGCCTTTGAGGGTTGCTTCAGATTAAGAAATAAGACTGAATAGGAAAATAATTTAGAGCTAGAAGAAACTAATGGTTATCAAGTCAAACTCCTTCACTTTAGAGATGAGGAAACTGAGACGAAGTAAGTTTTTAAGTGATTCACCCAAGGTCAAACAGTTATATCTCAGAGGGAATAAATTGAGAGAATTGAGAGGGCTAGATTTTAATCCTGCTCATAAAGGTAAAAATTGTTTTATCATCAAAATTACACTTAAAAATTTCTTAAATTGCCTAGAACTAAAGTACTTTATAAGCCAATGTAGCTTAAAAAAAGGATTGGGGGAAGGTGGGACTAGGGTTTCTTTAAAGGAAGGCAATCTGAATCAGAAGGCAAATAGATCTGAGATGGTTGTTATGGAAATAATTGATTGTAAATTCTCTTTTTTACTATACTTAGCTAGGTTATTGATAAGAAAGATTGAGATCTATTTTTAAAAAACCCTAAGAATAGGTAAAGACTTAATAGGAAGACTGCTATTTAAGGAGGAAAATAATATTGAAAAGACTTCACTAATAGGTTTTATTATAGTTGAATGTAGCTTCTTGCTTCACCATGAGAAAAACGGGACACGTCAAAGCCAAAGCTGGTTTAAAAAAAAAAAGCAAAAACAATGGGAGCCTTTTAGCTGACCATCAGGGCTGGGAAGGCCTGCTAAGGATGTCCTTCTTATTAGCTTTGTAAGCCTAAATTGAATGAATAGATTTCTTGTTGATATGATGAATAGGAGATTACACAGTCATATTCAACAATGGTAGGTGTTCACACTTATGAGGGGCAGGAGAGAAGTAAGATTGACAAAGAATAATCAAATCTATATCCTTCATCTCATGCTGCCTCTGAGGCACAAGCTCATTGAGAAGGTGTATGGAATTGCCAGCATTATTTACATTAATTTTACTTTTGCTGAATGTACATTTGTTTAAGTTAAATATTTGTATGTTGTGACGTCATTGCAGTAATAATGGGGTTTTTTTTTTTTCCCAAGGCCCTCTGATCTTTGATATGGTGGAAAGAACAGTGGATGGGGGAACTTAAATTCATATTTTGATTCTTCCACTGACTAACTTATTAACCTTAAGCCTCAGTTTCTTCATCTGTACATGCTCTTTAAGCTTCCTTTCAGTTCTAAATCCCTGATCCTATAGCCTTGCAAGTCATCAATCATCAGCAAATCCTAGCTCCAAGATGTGAAACTTAAGTTCCTGAGAGACCTTGGGGACCACTAAAGATTTCTTAGTGAAAGAATGATAGGACATGATAGTATTTCAATAAGTTTAATGTGGCTATTGATTTAAGGAATGAATTAGAGAGGAAGAAGTGTGTAGAAAATAGGGAGTTAAATCAGGAAGCTGATAAGTCACAAACCAAAAAGATCTTTCCTGAGAGTTGTTAATCTGAGGTTCTTAATTTGTTCTAAAAATATTTTGATAAGTGTATTCCAGTATAACTGATTTCCTTTTTAATCTTTTGCATTTTATTTTATGCCATTTAAAAGCATTGTTCTGAGAAGAGGGTATATAGACTTTATCAGACTGTGAAAATGGTCCAAGGCCCCCCCCCCCCCCAAAGGTCAAGCATATTGAAGTGCTCAGTAAGAATCAATGGATGGAAAAAGATAGGACCCTAGCAATACAGGTTCTTCCTTTACCATAATATATATAGATGAATATGAAACACAGATTCTTCCCAGAGAATGTTGCCAAAAGAGAGTCTTTTGCTGGGGTGCTTGGTGGACAGAATATTCAGTAGAAATAACTGGTATTGAGATTTAAAGAGCATAAGCTTTGTCATCTCTAGACAAAAAGCCAATATGTAGGTGGTTTTAATAATTAACTTTGGGGAATAACAGAACACGGGTTAGACATGTTTTGCCAGTGTGTTCTGAATGAAAGGGCAGACATTTAAAAAATATCATAGTTCAAAAGCTGGGAAGATTTGGCAAGATAGTGAAGAGTAGGGAGGTGGGAGGATGCAGAAGTAGCACATGAATTCTTGTGTTAAAAGTTCAAGGACCAGGAAATTTGTGTGTTTGTGTGTGTTTGTGTGTGTGTGTGAGTGAGTGAGAGAGAGAGAGAGAGAGAGAGAGAGAGAGAGAGAGAGAGAGAGAGAGAATGAATATTTCACTGGAAATGACTGAAAAGAGGAAAGTTTTAAAGAGATGAGCCTGAGAAGAGATGGGAAAGAGAAGGAATGAAGGGAAGGAAAGGCATCAGTGATTTAGATCAAAGGTGAAAGGGAAGAAGAGAGAAACAAAGAACATTTCTGGTGACAGTTCTATGACCTTTCTACTAATATGCCAGATCTTTGATAGAGAAGGTTAAGGGCATACAGAGGGCATAAAAAGGAGAGTTAGCCGGAGACTTTAATGTTTGTGAATGTTGTATTTAAGGAGCTGGTTAGTAAGTAAGCTAAAGGAGAGTAGAAGCATTGAGAAATTAAGTATGTCAAAGGCAAAATTCAAAGGGATTCCCCCCATTCAAGTTTGAACTTTAGGCCAAAGAAGTTCCAAGAATGAGGCCTTGATAGATAGTTGATTTTAAATATTTGTCTTTTCCTGATATGGATGCAAAGAGATGAGAAAGTAATGTAAAGATTCAAACTTTTTAGGATGATTGTTAAGAAAGAAGCTATTTGAATGAGGAGTAAAGTTAGTAGAAAGATAGATGGGCTTTTTCATAGAGATTGTTGGGTCATATAACCAGAAGAATGAATAAAATACAGAGAGGTAAGTCAGCTAGTATTAGAATAGGAACTCTGATACTAGAGAAGTAGCTAACTTTTATTTGTGTTTTAGAATTTACAAAAGACGTTATTCATATTCAAGTCAACAAGTAAATAATCATTTATTAAATACTAGGGATACAAATGCAAGCAAAAAGAAAATTATTTGGACAGTTTAAGAGATCAGTGATCTCATTTATTCAATAGTTTTTTTTCTGCCTGCCTATGCTTACGACTCTTGATTTTGTCCTGCCATAAAACAGTGGTTCCTACTCAAGGTGCTTGGACTTACCAGTCTCCAACTAATAGCTAACCTTAATAAAAAGTACATTTATACAGCAATTACTATGTGCTGTGTACTGGATCATCCCTGACAACCCTGGGTGGTAGGTTCATGATTATCCCTATTTTACAGATGAGGAAACAGAGGCAAACAAATTAAATGACTTGTTTAGTGTCACACATCTAGTAAATGTTTGAGGTTATGTTTGAACTTAGTCTTTCTGATTAAGGCAAATAGGTGGTTCAGTGGATAGAGCACCAATGCTAGAATTGGGAAGGCTTCTCTTTCTGAATTCGAATCTGACTTCAGATGCTTAACTGTGTGACTCTGGGCAAGTCACTTAACCTTTTTTTGTCTCCATTTCTTTTTCTGTAAAATGAGCTGGAGAAGGAAATTGAAAACCATTTAGTATCACTGCCAAGAAGACTCTAATTGGGGTCTTGAAGATATGATTGAAAAACAATTAAATAAGTAAGCTTCCTAACTATAAGGTCAGTTCTACCTAACTGCCCCTCATCACCCCTAAATTGCATGAATCCACTGCAATCTAACAGTGCTCAATAATGATTGAACTTGTCTTTTATTCTGGTCATACTTTTTTATTCTGTTCATGACATTCTCTATACATCTTCTCCTGTGTGACTGGCAGTGGGTTGGAACACACAAATTTCTTTTGAGTGCCTCTTCATTATCCTTTTGGTGCCCTCCATTTCAATACTTCAGAGACTGCAGTCTCCCACAACTCCCTGCCAGACACCATTGCCTGAGAATATTGTTATTGAACTATTTAGACATATTTAAAATAGAAAACCAGACTGTGTTAATTTGGATAATGATTCTGTTTTATCTTCAGAGAACCTTATTCTTTTATCTTGGTTTAATTCTACAGGTGAATTGGCAGAAAGATCTTTTGAGTGTGTTTTTTTCTTTTTTATATAATGTATGATATAACAAGAGACAAAAAAAGTTCCTGCAGTTATTCTATTATATGCTAAGTTCTCTCAGTCTTAGCTAGAATTAGATCCATGGCTCATCTCTTAGGATTTTAGAGTCATAAATTTAAAGCTGGAAGGGACATTGGAGATGATTGAATTCATCTGTCTGTTGCTGAAGAAACTGAGGCACAGAGAGCTTAAATAACTTACCTAGGGCTACACAACTAGTTGATATTTGGACCTAGCTCTTCATGACTCAAAGCTCAATTGCTCTATTATTGTACTCTTCCTTTCAGAAGGATCATCCCATTCCCAACTATCTCTGGATTGAAGGATAAAATTTGACAAATGGGAAGAGAAAGTTCATTCTTTCTAAGAAAGAAAACACAATAAGTTTGGCTGAAGCATTTTATGGCATTTATGGCATTTAATCACGTCAATAGTCTAGAGAATCTCCTAAATAAGGTTTCAGAATGCATAAGAATATTTGGTTCAGGTTCAATTCTGGTTCAAGTTACCAAATTAAGTATAGCTGGCTAGTGTGTGTATGTGTGTGTGGGGGGGAAGTGGGAGATGGGTATGTGTGGATACAGTTATATACATGTGGAAGTAAATAGAAATTTATAGGATCCTATCCCTATCAGGTACTATATATGAGAAAAATACATTAAATTTCTTTTGAAAAATATTTCTTATCATGAGATGAGCAATACAAAATGAAAACATTTGTGGTCTCAGAAGAGTCAGTTGAATTTAACACATGACAACACAGAAATTGATAATTATTCATTTGTTGGTAGTTCCTTGAGTCTTAACTCCTCACATTTTTAATTCTGATTGTTCTCTTAAATTGGATTCTACTCTCAGTTCATTTTGTAGCTTAATTTGAGAGTTCCATCCATACATTTCTCTGCTTCGCTTCATCACCCAGGGCTCACTTTCCTCCCTGATTAACTAAATCAGTTGTGTACAATTCTCTTTGATTCACTTGTCTTCTCCCTATTCACATTTTGCCAACCCTCCATCTTGAATCACTCCTATTATTTGCTGCCTGCTTCCTTTTTAAACTTTTTTGAAGAAGTCATATTGTTTGGGACTACTACAAATTCAAGTTACCTAATCTGCCCTCAACCTTAATAAACTGCTATGTGGAAATCTGGTTGTTCTTTTGTGATCTCTCAACTTCTCTCACAATCATTGCTCCAAACCTCCTCTTCTCACCTCAGTACCGTCCTTACCAGCCATAGGCTTTGTCTTTTGTTTGGGCCTTCCATTCACAATGTTTTGATTTCTCTCACTTCACATCTCAAAATCCTTTCTCTCTTTCATGGTGCTTTCCTCATTTAGTTCAATTTCTAAGAATAAAGTGACACTTCACCTTGTTATGGTTAAAGCCTCTACTTTGTCCCATCTTCTCTGAGAACTTGTCCTATTGATCATTCATTTTCTTTCTTTTTCTATCCTTGTCTGTCATTTAATGTCAATAATTGATCACAAAAGAATAAGTATAATATCTTCTCTATCACCTCTCTCAGCTAGAATAAAGAAACCCGGATATAGCTTCTTTACACCTGAATCAGGTTTGTATAGTAGCTTCTTGGCTCAAAGTTCCAGTCTATGTTACTTCTATTCTTGTCACTATACCTACTTCTTCATCTGAAACTTGTCCTCTGTACCATATCTTACCTTAAATAAAATGTCCACCTCAACTCCTGTTCATCATCTCCAAACATTGTGTCCCCCCAGCACTTATCACAATGTCTTACACATAAGTTCTTAATATCTCTCTAAAATGCTTTCTTTTCTTAGCAAACAAATATTAAGCATTTTTATATTTAACAGGCATTATGCTAGTGCTGAGGATACAAAGTCAAAAATGAGATATTCCTACTCTAATGAAATTAACATTCTGTTGGAACTAACTTGTGTATAATACTTTATAAGGATATTTATCTTTCATACCTTGATCTGAAGATCTCACTGCTAGTTTTATTTCCCCAAAAGGTAGCTAAAATTGAAAGTGCTTTTGATCACATGAATTCCTTAGAGGGGTAGGAGATGTATGACCCAGTCTTCTTGATAAAGAAAGGGGTGGGGTTGGGGGGTTCCTAGACAAGTTCCTGGGGAGCTCTGGAGCCCAACCTTTTGGAGAAAGGGTCAGAGCTGGTTAGTATTGGCTTCTTAGAGTGCAAAAATCAAACAAGTAGTCTAGGAAATATAGGAAAATTATGGGTCTAATCTGTAAGGTACTGAGAAATTTGAACTTTGCCCTCTGCTTCTATTGAGAGTTATATGAATGATACAGATATGATGAGAAGGGAATTGTTTCTCCAGCAATTCCAAGTTTTTTTTCCCTTCTGGAGAAATCCAAGTCCTTAAGATTGGTGTTTTGTGGAGGAACCTGGAATTGAAGGTGCTACTCACCATGGTAAGGGATTGTCTCCCTAGCAACCCTAGTTTATTTTCCCTTCTAAAGGAGAGACCAAATCATAAGATGGTGCTATATAAGTTTTGAGAGATTGGTTGGGAAATAGGAAGGAAATGATTCATTGGAGAGGGAAGAAAATAGTATTGATTTCTTCATGGATTTTTGTGATCTCCATCTGCTTTATGTATTCTCTCTGTGGAATGAAATAAAGAAATGTCCCTTATCTAATGTTCAGTTGCCTTAGATTCTTATATAGGAAATAGGATGATTATGTTCATATCAATGGAGATCAAGGCACAAGACACACATGAGCATTTCCAGAGAAAACTTTGAGTAGGGGACAAAATAAGCCCCAACCCCAAAAGTCTCCAAGGTTGAAACAGGCCATATAATACTAGAACTTGGGTGTTGGGGCTGTGGTATACACTACCATCCTCCTAGAACTATTATGAAGATCAAAAAGGATTTTTTTTGGTAGTGGGGAAGGTGATAAGGTATAGTAGAAAAAACACACCTGGATTAGAGACAATATAATTCAGAATGAGACAGTCTTCCAGCCCAAGATAACGTAGAAGATTGGAAAAAATCATATGGAGGGAGAGACTGGCCCAGAGCCTATGTAGATAAAAAAGGGTGATGGAACTCAGTGATGGTGACAGAAGTAGCAGGCAAATTAAAGAAAAAAAATACTGCATACTGAAGAAAGGAAAAACCTTAAAAACCAGAATTGGCCAAAACAGAAAAGATACAAAACCCAATGAAGAAAACAGTTCCTTAAAAATTAGAATTGGGCAAGTGGAAGCTAATGGGTCCATGAAATATTAAGAAATAATCAGTCAAAATAAAGAAAAAAGAGAAGAAAATGTGAAATATTTCATTAGAGAAACAACTGCCCTGGAAAATCATTTCAGGAGAGATAATTTAAGAATTATTTTAATGGTTGAAACAGACTAGACATCTTTTTTCAAGAAATTATCAAGGAGGACTACCCAATAATGTAAAACCAGGAGGTAAAATAGAACTAGAAAAAATACATGGTTTACGACTTGAAAGAGATTGCAAAATGAAAACTGTTAGGAATTATATAGCCAGACTTCAAGTAGCCAGAAAGAAAGCATTCAAGTATCATGTAGTCACCATCAACATCACACAAGATTTAGCAGCTATCATGTTAAAGGAGTATAGGGTTTGGAATGTGATATTCCAGAAAGCAAAAGAAGTGAAATTACAACCAAGAATAACCTATCCAACAAAACTGAGTATAATCTTTCAAGGGGAAAATGGATATTTAATGAAATAGGGTACTTTCCTTTTCCTGATGTAAGGACCATGGATGACTGGAAGCTTGACTCTTAAATACAAGTCTTTAGAGAAATATAAATAACATAGAAGAGTAATCATAAGGGACTCAAGAAGGTTAAACTGTTTGCCTTTTTATATGTAAAGATATATACATATATATTCTAAGAACTTTTTTATTTTAGGGCAATTAGAATTCAACATAGAAAGACAATGGGAGAATGAGTTGATAATGGTGGAATTACGTAAAAAAAACAGATGGGAAAGGAATGCCCTGGGAAAAGGGAGAAAAAAGTATGTATGTGTTTATGTAAATGAGTGTGTGTGTGTGTGTGTGTGTGTGTGTGTTTTAGTGGACTCACTTGCTAATAAACATCTGTTCCCCAACAGGAGGATAAGTTTAAGAAGGCAGAAATTAGAATCAAAATATACTGAAAGAAGAATGAACAGGAAAAAATTGCAGGGAGATGCACAACTGAATTGGATGACCTCACTCTTAAAATGGAAACAGATAGCAAAACGAATTAATAATGCAGAATCCAAAATTATATTATTACAAGAAATACTCTTGAAAAAGAGACACACATTGAATAAGGGACTAGAACAAAATTTGTTAGGTGAAACAAAAATACAATACACTATGATCATATGGGATTTATATCAGGAATGCAGGACTGGTTTAATATTAGGAAAACTATCAGCACAATTAACCATAATAATAATAAAGCTAACCAAAATATTATTTCAATAGATGCAGAAAAAGCTTTTGACAAAATACAGCAATTATTCCTTAAAAAAAAAACTAGAAAACATAGGAATCCAATTCAGCCTTTCTTTAAAGATCTCAAAGTAATAGCAAAGATAAATATAATTAATAGAGAAAAAAAGAACTAAATCTGGTTAAAAGGGAGTTTAACTACAAAGTAATATCAAGACTAATAATATATGCACCAAATGATATAGAATCAAAATTCTTAAAGGAAAAGTTTAATGAATTACAGAAGAAAATAGAAAGTAAAACTTCACTAGTGAGTGATCTCAACTTTCTCCTCTCAGAATTAGGTGAATCTAACCACAAAATAAATAAGAAGGAAATGAAGTGGATATATAGAATATTAGAAAATTTAGATATGATAGACCTCTGGAGAAAGCTAAATGAAAATAGAAAGGAATATTCTTTTTTTTTCTCAGTTGTACATGGCACTTTCACAAAAATTGGCAAGATAGTAGGGAATAAAATTGCACCAAATGAAAAAAAGCAGTAAAATTAAATGGGCCTTTTATATAATAAATCAACAAAATTCATTTAATAAAGGGTCATGGAAATAATGATTAAAAATCAATTAGAGGGGCGGCTAGGTGGCATAGTGGATAAAGCACCAGCCCTGGAGTCAGGAGTACCTGAGTTCAAATCTGGTCTTAGACACTTAATAATTACTTAGCTGTGTGGCCTTGGACAAGCCACTTAACCATGTTTGCCTTGAAAAAACTAAAAAAATCAATTAGAAACTAAATAATCTAAAAAAAATTTAAATGGATCAAAAAAGAAATCATAGAAGCAAAAGATAAAGAAGTCCTACCAAATTCCTTTTATGACACAAATATGTTGTTGATATCTAAACTGGAATAGTCAAAATAGAGAAAGAGCATTATTTATTTTTTGTCTTTTTAAAAAAGATTTATTTATTTATTTTGAATTTTACAATTTTTCCTCTAATCTTGCTTCCCTCCCCCCCACCCCTCACAGAAGGCAGTCTATTAGTCTTTACATTGCTTCCATGGTGTGTAGATAGATAGATAGATAGATAGATAGATAGATAGATAGATAGATCTAAGTTGAATGTGATGAGAGAGAAATCATATCCTTAAAGAAAAAAATAAAAGTATAAGAGATAACAAAATTACATAATAAGATAACAGTTTTTTTTTTAAATTAAAGCTAATAGTCTTTGGTCTTCGTTCAAACTTCACAATTCTTTCTCTGGATACAGATGGTATTCTCTATCACAGATACCCCCAAGTTGTGCCTGACTGTTGCACTGATGGAATGAGCAAGTCCATTAAGGTTGATCATCACCCCCATGCTGCTGTTATTCTGTACAATGTTTTTCTGGTTCTGCTCATCTCTCTCAGCATTAGTTCATTTGTTTTTTTTTAAATAAAGATTTTATTTATTTTGAGTTTTGCAATCCCCCCCCCATTCTTGCTTCCTTCCCCCTACCCCCTACAGAAGGCATTTTGGTAGTGTTTACATTGGTTCCATGCTATACATTGATCTCAGTTGAATGTGATGACAGAAAAATCATATCCTTAAGGAAGAAAAATAAAGTATGAGGTAGTAAAATTACATAAGATAGCGCCTTTTTTCTAATTTGACAGTAATAGTCTTTTGTCTTTGTTCAAAGTCCACAATTCTTTCTATGGATACAGATGATATTCTCCATTGCAGATAGTCCAAAATTGTCCCTGGTTGTTGCACTGAAGGGATGAACAAGTCCATCAGGGTTGATCATCACCCCCATCTCACTCAGCATCAGTTCATGCAAATATTTCCAGGCTTCCCTGAATTGCCATCCCTCCTGGTTTCTAGTAGAACAGTAGTGTTCCATGGCATACATATACCACAGTTTGTTAAGCCATTCCTTAATTGAAGGACATTCACTTAATTTCCATTTTTTTGCCTCTACAAACAGGGCTGCTATAAATACTTTTGTACAATTGATATTTTTACCCTTTTTCATCATGTCTTCAGGGTATAGACTCAGTAGTGGTATTGCTGGGTCAAAGGGTATATACATTTTTGTTGCCCTTTGGGTATAATCCCAAATTGCTCTATAGAAAAGTTGGATAAATTTACAACTCCACCAATGATATATTAATGCCCTAGATTTCCCACATCCCTTCCAATATTAATCATTGTCCTTTCCAGTCATATTGGCCAGTCTGAGAGGTGTGAAGTGGTACTGGAGAGAAAGAGCATTATTGATCAATTTCCCTAATAAAGATTGATCCAATACTTTTATTTTTATTTATTTATTTATTTTGAGTTTTTGCAAGGCAAATGGGGTTAAGTGACTTAGCTTTGGTCACACAGCTAGGTAATTATTGTGTCTGAGGCCAAATTTGAACTCAGGTACTCCTGACTCCGGGGCCAGTCAGTGTCCTATTCACTGCACCACATAGCTGCCCCTGATCCAATACTATCAAATGAAATATTAACAGAGAGATTATAACAATTTATCATGATAATAATACACTATGACCAGATGGATTTATATCAGGAATGCAGAGCTGGTTCATTTTTAGGATAACTATCAGATAATTAAGCACATAAATAAAACAAAACTAAAAGAAATCATAATATTGACTCAATAAATGCAGGAAAATCTTTTGACCAAATATAGGATCCATTCCTATTAAAAACTAGAAAACATAGGAATCAGTGCAACCTTCGCTAAAATGAATGGTATCTATCTGAAACTAAGAACAAGCATTCTCTGGAATGGGAATAAACTTGAAGCCTTCCCAAAAAAGGTCAGGGTTGAAGCAAGGATACCTATTATCAGTATATAGTATTGTTCTAGAAATGTTAGCTTATAGCAATCCAGTGAGAAAACAGAAATCAAGGCAGTAAAAATAGTAAGAAAACAAAACCGTTACTCTTTGCAGATGATATGATGTTATGCTTAGAGAATTGACTGAAAAACTATTTGAAACAATTGACAACTTTAGTCAAGTTGCTGGATTTAAATTAAATCCACGTAAGTCATCAATATTCTATGTACTACCAATAAAACTCAGCAGCAATAGATAGAGAAATAACTGCAGACACTATTAAATACTTGGGAATCTACTTGCCAATACAAATCCAGGGATTATATGAATACAATTATAAAACACTTCACCCAAGTACAGTCAGATCTAAACAATTTGAAAAAATATAAATTGCTCATGGGTAGACTGAACCAATAAAAATGAAGATTCTACCTAAGTTTATTTATTCAGTGCCATACCAATCAAATTACCAAAGAATTATTTCATGGACTCTGCAAAAATAATAAAAAATTCATCTGGTAGACCAAAAGATCAAGAACTTCAAGGGAATTGATGGACAAAAAATGTGAAGAAAAGTGGTCAAGTTGTCCCAGATCTCAAACTCTATTATAAAGTGAGAATCATCAAAGCAATCTGGTACTAGCTAACAACAGAGAGTTGGATCAGTGGAATAGATTAAGGAATCTAATTCACAGTAGTAAATGACCATAGTCATCTAGTATTTGATGAATACAAAAATCTGAACTTTGTGTGTAAAAAATTACCACTTGGCAAAAATTACTGGGAAACCTGGAACATTTAGAAAGTTTAGAAAAAATGAGCCATGGAACAATAACTCACATTGTACAACAGATAAAGTCAAAATGAATAAATGATTTCGGCATAAAAGGCAATATAATAAATAAATTAGTGGAGTATGGGAAAATGTGCCTGTCATATGTTTGGATAAGGGAAGAGGTTATGATCAGACAAGAGAAAGAGAAGATCATGGGAAGTAAAATGGATAATTTCAATTATATGAAATTAAGATGTTTTTGATTTTTTAAAAAAAATCCCATGCCATGAAAATTAGAAGGAAATAAGGAAATTGAGAAATAAATGTGTATCCAGTTTCTCTGATAAAGGTCTTATTGTTCAAATATATAGTGAACTGAGTCAAAAATTATGAAAATAAGAGCCATTCTGCAGTTGATAAATGGCCAAAGGATATGTCCAGATAATTTTTCAGAAGTAATCAATAGTTTCATTAAAAATTCTCCAAATCACTACTGATTATAGAATTGCAAATTAAAACAACTAAGATACCATTTCATAGCTATTACATAGGCTCACATGAGAGTAAAGGAAAATAACAAATGCTGGAGGGGATGTGGAGCAAATTGGGATACTAATATCATTAGTAGAGTTGTGAACTAGTTCAATCATTCTGGTGATTAACTTGGAACTACAATGAAAGGGCTCCAAAAGTGTGCATACACTTTAACCAAGAATACGACTACCAAGTCCATATTCTAAAGAGATCAAAGAAAAGGAAAGGGGAACCTAATTGTACAAAAATATCTATAGTACCTCTCTTTGTGGTGGCAAAAAATTTGAAATCAGGGGATGTCCTTCTATTGGAGAATGACTAAACAAGTTGTGGTACATGATTGAGACGGAATACTATTTTGCTATAAGAAATGATGAGGCAAGGGGCTGCTAGGTGGCACAGTGGATAGAAGGAACCTGGAGTCAGGAGGACCTGAGTTCAAATCCAGCCTCAGACACTTAATAATTACCTTGATATGTGGCCTTGGGCAAACCACTTAAATCCATTGCCTTGCAAAAACCTAAAAAATAAACAAAAAAAGAAATGATGAGGCAGATGACTTCAGAAAATCTGAGAAGACTTACATGAAGTCATACAAAGTAAAGTGAGAAGAACCAAGAGAACATCATACAGCATTATTAACTTCGAAAAACTTAACTTCTGAGAGCAAGATAATGATTCAAGACAAATCTAAAAGACTTAAGATGAAAGATGTTAGTTACTCCACAGCTGGGAGTGTATACAATGATGAAAGCACTCATATTCTTCTTTTTTAATCCCACTCCTATCGAGTGGGATAATGAGTAGCATTTTTTGAGGGGAAGCATCTATGGTAGGTCTTTCTTTTTCTGTCACTGAAAAAGAAGAGTTGAAATGACCCCTTGAGAACAAAGGATTATTGGGATCTTATATCTAAGATCTGGATCTAGAACTCAAAGGAACCTCAGGTCTTTGAAGCTAATCCTGTAATTTTATAGATGAAGAAATGAGGCCCAAGGAGATTACATTCACCCAGTTTGTAGTAATAGAAGGTAGGACTTGAACTGCAGTCCATTGATTCCAGAGGCAGTATCCTTCTATTGGATCATACTGCCTTTATGGTCCTTAGGAAGCCCTTAGGAAGAAAAGCAAAACAAATTAATGAACCTGTTCAACCAGGATTATCACTGCTATCAATTCTAAATGATTCTAATAACTAATCTGGTATTAAATAGCTAAATTAAATAGGTAAGTAGATAATAAATACATATACATAGATAATAGATCAGGCATTTTTAAGGACTTTGAGCTAGATCTATGACAAGTGCTGTGAATGGAAATATAGCTAAAAAAAAAAAAAACTTAGTCCCTGTGCTCATGTAGTTTACTTTCTATTAGGAAGAAGACAAACATAAAGGGGAACTGGAAATTATGGAAGGCAAGGGGGAAGAATAATGTAGTTTGAAAATGAATTTGAGAAGTAATATGAAAACCCAGCTTTAAATAAAAATGGTACAAGTTTTGGGTAAAATAGTACTAAGTTTTCATATCAAAAGTTTGCATATTAACAGCAACATTGTGAGTTGATCAACCTTGATGGATGCAGCTCCTCTCAGCAGTTCAGAGAACTTGGACAACCCTAGGAGACTTCCTATGAACAAAGCTATCCTCATCCAGAGTTAGGAAAACAAACAAAACAAAAAAACCCTATAGAATCTGAATGAACACGTCATTCACTTTTTAAAAAATTCTCTTATATATATTTCTCTCCTATTTCATGGTTTTCTTTATTTTTCCCTTACTTCTAATTACTCTTACCAAAAATGAATAATCTGTAAACATGTTAAACACAAATGTGTATGTGCAATATTCACTTGACCATTCATGACCAAGGGGAAGGAGGGTGGAAGGAAATTATGTAAATTAAAAATATGCATATGCATGTGGATGAATGTTGAAAATCTTTCATGACATATAATTATAAATAAAATACCAATTAAAAAGAATATTTTTTAAATGGTTCCAGGGGAGTGATGAGCATGTGCAGATAGAATGGTTTGGAAATATCTTCCTCATGTGACTTCCTGTCTCCTAGAATCTTAGAAAGAAATAGAAATTTTTAAGAATTTAAGTAAGAAAAGGGGCAGTTAGGTGGTGCAGTGGTTAGAACACTGGCCCTGGAGTCAGGAGTACCTAAATTCAAATCTGGCCTCAGACACTTAATAATTGCCTAACTGTGTGGCCTTGGGCAGGCCACTTAACCCCATTTGCCTTGCAAAAACCTAAAAAAAGTAAAAATAAAATAAAATAATAAGAAATTAAAAAAAAAGAATTTAAGAAAAATGTCTGAATTGATGATAAAAGTACATGATGCAATGAGACATGTTCTTGCTGCCTACCACTAGTATTAACATAACAGAAAATAGGAGTTTGAGACCTGGCTGGCCTCAAAGGAAGAGAAAGAATTCCTTATTAGCCCAAAGAGTTATGTGGGCTTGTGAGCTTTGAGCTGAAAGGCAGATTTGAGTTATGCAGAGTTGTTCATAAAGGGACACATAGTCTATGACATACAAACTGCGAGAAAAGTGTAGGGACTTTAAGATATGAGTAGCAACAGCAAGATTGCATCATCCAAAATTTAAGGAATTGAGTTGGAAAGAATTAAGAGCATAGGAAAAAATGAAAACAGGACTGAACTGATGGTTGGAACCCTTCTGTTCAGCAACTAAGAGAAGGTTTAAAAAAAAGTCTGCTATGTTCCTAAATTCCCTTCCCCATGCCTTTCTAGTAATTGACACTCTAATCTCTGCCTTCTTTTTTTTAATTGGCTGTTTCCTGATTTTTACCTCAAGCACAGGGAGATCAAGAGTTAGTGATAAACAGAAATTTAGGGAAGACAGAGAACTAAACTTCCCTCTGAATTTTGTTAAACTAGGGCCTCTGAGCTATTGTGATTCTTTTGTAAACTTTATACTATTAGTTCTCTCCATAGGGTCCATGAGGTCAAAGTCAGTTTTACAATAATGTTATTTGCCTATTAAAATACTAATTATATAAAGCAGGATTTGTTTCAAATACTTCAAACAAAACATTCTATAACCACAAATTGAATGGGGAAGCAGATAAGAGTCCAACTATCTGATATTAGGCCAAATATTAGATTTGCAAATTTGCCTATGGTAGATCCTTCTGTACTCATATTGGTTTCATCAGCCACAGACACTCTGTACCTTGATCCCAAGATTTGCAAAAAATCAAAACAAAATACAAAAAAAGCCATTTAAAACAAGACCATTATTCTTACTAAATTTTAATTTTGTAAAAATGGTTCTTTTTCATAAAACATTATTTATATTAGCATATAGTAAATTTATTATTTTTAAATTAATAAACATTTTTAATTTCATAGTTTTAATTTCCAATGTGTCATCTATTAATAGATGTAACCTACTTAAACAAAAAGACTCCTTGGCATCCTCAAGAATTTTTAATGTTTTGTCCTTCATTTTCAAAGAAAACCACAACATCAGGGATGTGATACCATGACAACATATTAATTGGATTTCAGTGGGGGTCACCAGCCTCACTTTGTCCTCCAGAGCCACCTGGGTCCAGTGACCAGATATGAATCAGGATAATTGGAGATGGTCCTGAATGGGAGGCAATCAGGGTTAAGTGATTTGCCCAAGGTCATATAGCTAGTATGAGTCAAGTGTTAGACACTGGGTTCAAATACCTGTCCTCCTGACTCCAAGGCCAGTGCACTATTCACTGCACCACCCAGCTGCTTTCATTAATTTTTAAAAGGAAACCTGAAAACAAAAAGTTTAAGAACTGCTACTTGAAACAGTGAAAAAAAAATAAACTTTAGGGCTATTATATTTACCTAAGGTTAAAAGAGAGCTTATTGTTATTGGTTGGGACTGATTAAATATCTAGAGAGAAAGCAGAGTAGAGGAAAATGGGAAGTGATGGGACAAAAAAACAACCCTACAGGAAAGCCCTGTCTTTTTCTAAGAAGTAAGATGAAACAGGAAAAAATGAACTTACCACTGACTGGTTAATTGTACACTCCACAGTGACATAGGATATCTTTGTGGGACAGTGTCAGGAAGAACTGAGTTCAAATTCAACCTCAGACACTTACTAGCTGTGTGACCCTAGGCAAGTCTTGTAACCCTGTTTGCCTCAGTTTTCTTATCTGTAAAATGAGTTGGACAAGGAAATGGCAAACCACTCCAGTGTCTTTGCCAAGAAAACCCTAGATGGGGTCATGAAGAGTCACACACAACTGAACAATATCCACAGTGACATCTATTTGTATTACAAACATATGTTCTTGATCCACTAGGAAATCTTACAATAACTTTTCAGATCTTGACGAAAAGAGGTCTTGTTGCAGTGATGTAGTCAGTTTTGTTCATACATCCTTACCCACTAAATTGATTTTCCTTCCACTCTGTGTGTTTCCTGTTTGTATTTATTTTTGTAGCTGTTATATCCCCTATTAGAACTATTAAGTTCCTATTTGACAATGATATGTATCTACATTTGGCATAGAGTAAACAGTAAATGTTTGCTGATTATGATGTTTCCAACACCTTTTGTATTTATAATTTTTTTGTTATGGCTTCTGTCCATTTTATTTCTTTATATTTAATCTGTTCTAAGTTAACTTTATTTCACCCCTTTCTGAACATGGGAAGGGTGGAAGTTCTGGGGACAGCATGTTCTATAGACATGAGAGAAGGCAGGATATCAGGTTAAAATGCTAGGTGAATTATGAGGCATGTAAGGCTTAAAAAGAATTCTGAGCTATCATTAAACCTGGTAATGAAAGTGAGTACTTGAATATTTTTTTTCCTTTCTTTAACTTCTCACACTCATTTTGAAAAGTCTAAATCTACAGGATCTTTGGGGATAGAGGATTAATGATTAGGAGTATAGCTGCTAACCAGAGTGGCTAATTCTTTGGTGGAATGCTAAATGAAGGTCTCATTTTTCTTCCCTTCTTTTTGGAGCTTGTTAATGATACCTTTCCTCAGCCCCCACCACCCGCCAAGTACATGGTGTTCCAGCCAAAATTTCAGTTCTTATCCAAAAACTGAAAAAGGAAAAAAAACCCACAAACAAACAAAAAAGAAAAAATAAAACAAAACTAACAAATAAACCTAACCCTGAATGTAGTGTTTAAGTGCAATATTATCACTGTTTAAGGGGAAAAGCATTTCCCCTCTCTCCAAATCTCCCCAATTCTCTATTATTACTCTGATCACCAGCACCACCACCTCCACCACTGCTGTTCTGCCACTGCCACTGTTACCTCCGTGATGCTGCTGCTTCAGCTGTTGTTATTTGATCATTTTGGTTGTATGGTACTTGTCATAACCACTTCTAGGATTTTCTTGGCAAAGGCACTGGAGTCGTTCACCATTTCCTTCTCCAACTGATTTGTGACAAATGAGGAAACTGAGATAAATGGGTTAAAGTGACTATCCTAGGGTCACACAACTAGTAAATATTTTGAGATTTGAACTCAGGAAAATGAGTCTTCCTGATTCCATGCCAACCACTATATCATGTACCACCTCAGTGAGAGAAGAAAATAAAGTAACCTCCTTTAAGTTATATTTTGTGGGAAGTAATAAAACAAGTAAAATAAAGACGTTCTTTCAAAAGCCTAGAGCACCAGCCCTGGAGTCAGGAGGATCTCAGTTCAAATCCCACCTCAGACATTTGACACTTACTAGCTGTGTGACCTTAGGCAAGTCACCTAACCCTGACTGCCTCACATCCAGGACTATCTCCAGTCACCCTAATTCATGTAGATGGCTCCAGAGGAGAAAGTGAGGCTGGTGACTTAGCATAGTACTCCCTCACTCAAATCCAAAATTCAATTATTAGCAAAATTACCTTTAGCAGAGGGACTAGTACTGTGTCTATGTGAGTTGTTCATTCTATCAGTGATTATTATTAGTGGTGTAAAAATGAAAAATAAAATACTTTTGAATGAAGCCTACACAAAGATTAATAAAGAAAACACCCAGTGTGAGCACAAAGCAGAGCTGGCAATGGTAAAAAAAATGATTTAGAAGTAGTTTCCCTTTTTTTTTCTACCCATAACCCTGTCTGTACCTCGCTACCTTCAGTCCTCTGGCATATTGAGGACTATAGGATTTGTGCTAACTAGAGAGTGATGAAGTCAAGTTAGTTACAATTAATAAAATAAAAGCATAACACCTCTCCTTTCCTGCTCCTCTTACCAGTACATCCAGTCCTTTAAAAAAATTTACTTTGCCAAAGGTCCATTAAAAAATAAGAAAAAAAGAGTCAGCATTTATATAGCAAATAAGTCTGCAAAACACTTATAAATATCATCTGATTTTATTCTCACTATACTTTTGGGAGTCTGATTCTATTGTTATCCCCATTTTAAAGATGAAAAAACTGAGGCAAACAGAGGTTAAGTGGTTTGCCCAGAATTACTTCACTAATTGTCTAGGACTGGATTTAAATTCAGGTCTTCCTGACCCCAGGTCCATTGCTCTGTATGCTGAGGCATGTTGCTGTCTTTGTAAACTTTATACATACTCATGAAAAAGTATGTAAAGTGATAGGTTAACACATATACATGCATACACACATATATAGGAATACTAACAATGGGCATATATTTATTAATTGACAAATAATTACTAGCAGATATTTCTTTAGATAGTTTAAATCAGATTATACTTAGGTGCTAAAAATCAACATAGAGAACAATGCCAATAGCTAACAGATAATCACAAAGGGGTTATCTCACTTAATCTTCACAAAATTCTGTAAAGAAAGTTCCATTATTAACTTCATTTTACAGATGAAGAAATTGAGACAGAAGTTAAGTGTTGCCCAAGATCACATAACCAGTAAGAATTTGGGATTCTTCTTAACTTTAAATGCAAAACTCTAAATGAATTGGAATATCTTTGTAAGATAATGAAAGTCAGACTTTTAAATAGTAAGCTTCATGGGAAGAAATCGACTATTCCTGTCACTAGACAATATGATCTTAGCTAAATTACTGGGGTTTTGCCATATGGTAATAATGCCTTTTTTTCTCACTGCAGCCCCACCTCACACAGAATTTTTTTTCTAAAATAGGAGTGACTTTCTTCTTTTTTAAAAAAATAAATTAATTTTTTTTGGTTACATTTTAAGTTCTAAACTTTTTTCCCACCCACTACTAGAAAATACCATCATTTTATGGAAGCACACACAGAGATGGATAAATAAAAAACAAATAAGTATATATATATATGTGTATATACATATATATATACATATATATATATATGTACAGACATATGGATATATAGATATACATGTAGCTAACCATACTATACATACTTCTATCCATCATTTCTTTCTTGGGAGACCAGCATTTTCCTTCATAGGTCCTTTGTAGTTGATTTGAACATTTATAATATTCAGAATAGCTTAGTTGTTCATGGTTATTCTTTGAACAGTATTACTGTTCTCTTGTATACACCATTTTCTTGGTTCTACTCATTTCACTCGTCATTATTTCATGTAATTCTTTTCATGTTTTCCTAAAATCAATTGGCTCTTCATTTCTTATAGAACAGTAGTATTCCATCATGATAATGATCTTATATCACAACAACATCTATCAGCCATTTCCCAATTGAGGAACATGCCATTAATATCCAGTTCTTTGCTACCATAAAAAGAGCTGCTACAAACATTTTAGACCATGTAGGTTCTATTTCTTTTACCCTAATCAGGTAAAGTATATTTTGAGAGGTAAAGTCAAGTATTGTTATTGCCGGGTCAAAGAGCACACACAGTTTTATAACTCTTTGGGCAAGTAATTAGATTTTCCAGATTGTTCCACCCAGTGTTCTTATCATAGTTTACTCTTTTCAGTAAGAAAATCACTTTCTAAATTCAGTAATTGGAGAGGAACAGGTGAGTTCCTTGGCTTGACCCCAAAATAAACAGAAAAGGGAAGTTATTTATTAGAATATATTTATAGTACTCATTTGGCAGTATAATACCTAGGTGTTCATATATTCAGATAAATAATGTTCAGATAAGGAAATTATACTGAAAAGGAACAAGATTGGCATAGTTCCTCCCTTCCCCCATCTTGCCTTTGTGCCTTTGAAAAATGACTGCAAAAGGAAAAGAGTTATAGTAGCCCAGATCTAAGAATTCGGAGCCCTGACTTCTGTGAGTCCTGACTTTACCACTAACTTCAGGCAAATCATTTAAGCTTTCTGGACATCAGTTTCTTTTGTATAAAACAATGAGATTGGACTAAATGAGCTCTAAAGACCCTTCTAGTTGTAAATTATATGATTCAAACTGTTTTTTCTAAGGTCTCTATTATGTTAATTTTATCAATAGCAACAATCAAGTAGAGGTAACTCTACTTGGTGGTGTCATAGAGCCCACACTGTTAAGATGGGAATCAGAAGACCTGAGTTTACATGTGGCTTTGAATGCTTCCTGGTCATGACCCTGGTCAAGTGTTTTAACCTCTGTGTGCCTCAGTTTCCTCAACTGTAAAATGAGGGAAGGGAGTATGGTTGTTGTGAGGATCAATTAAGATAAAAATTGTGCAGCTAATAGCATAGTGCCTATAAATGTTAGAGAAGGGGAAGAAGTAGTTTCACTGATGAGATCATAGATCCTTTGAAGCATAAAATATTTTTATTTTATTTTTTAACAAATGCTTTATGGGTTTTATTATGCTTTATTAGTTGTTTCCCACTGGGCTGCTGTAAATTAGACTACACTTCAAAATCAAGAATAGACTACGTAAATGACCCCACCAATCACAAAATGAATCATATGTTTTGCTGTAGTAACTTAAGATCTCCTAGGTGGGGACAAGTCACAAATCAGCCAGTCTTTCAATAATGTCATATCTAGAATGGGAATATTGTTGGTCATTTCGGGCAGGGACAATTTTTATTTTAATCTTTGTTTTGCCAGACCTAGCACAAAGGCAACACTGAATAAATATTTGTTGATTTAAATTGATTTTGAGGGTCAATAGGTGCCTTGATAATTTAAAAAATGGACCAAAAAACCCAAATCATTATCTTATTATGTAATTTTGTTATTTGTTATATTTTTTCCTCAAGGATATGATTTCTCTCTCAATACATTCAATTTACTTCAATGTATAGCATAGAAACAATGTAAAGACTAACAGACTGCCTTCTATGGGGAGTGGGGGGGTGAGATTAGGGGAAAAATTGTAAAATTTAAAAACAAATAAATAAAATTTAAAAACTTAAAAAAAAGAGACAGGTCTCTTGACAAGTCAAATACTCTTTCTACAACACTTTGTGCCTGCTCATAAATAAATACACACACATATATCTATGTGTATAAAATGATGACCATACACAGATAATAAAAATAGAAATTATTGTAGATTACAATTCAACTGTTAGCCTTTAACTTGCATTCCTGATGTACAGAGAAGTTACTTGGGGAAGCAGGGAGAACTGTATATTAAGAAGATGGAATTCCTCAGAGGAGTGAGTGCTAGATGATAACTTAAAGAAGATATTAGTGAAGAAGACTATCCAACAGAAATTCATATCTGTCAGTATTTGAGAATTCCCTTTTTCTGTGATGAGATGCTAATGACCATGATTTCAGTTTCTAGAAATGAGTAAATAAAAAACTTGAACCACCTAAACAGGCCAAACTAGATGCTTACCCATTTTGGGCTTATCTGGTGATTCAAGAAGTTAATCCCAGTGGGGCGGCTAGGTGGCTCAATGGATAGAGCACCGGCCCTGGAGTCAGGAGTACCTGAGTTCTAATCTGAACTCAGACCAAGGAAAATCTAGTAAGGCAGGAAATAAAATTATATATATATATGAAGAAATTACAGACAAGAAAATAGTGACCAAAGTGGATAAAAGAGCCACTTAAGATTTGTAAGGAATGCTCTCTAGGAAGCCAAACCAAAAAAAAAAAAAAGTGTCAAAGACCTCAAATAAAAGAAAAACTTTTTAAAAAGTCAGTTTTTGGCTTTGTTTGATGAATATTCAGAGTATTCCATAATAATAACTTTTGGTTCATCCTTCAAAAATAGGTAGAAAATGGAAAGGGTTTTATTGAATTTCAACTGGAGAAATTAGGCATAATATTGTCCTTTTCCTCAAAATGTGTTGTATTCCCCCAATATTTTAACTGCATTTCCTAGTTATTAAAAATTTGGAATTTCATGTCCATATTTTGCTAAGTAGTAACCTGTAAATAATTACATTTCATTTCAGTGTTTTTGTGAAAATATTTGTTATTATACTGCTCTTACAAATTACATGAATTTTGCAAGTGCAATTCAGTGCTGCAGTATATTGTGTATGAAGTAACTAAATATTTCTGTATAGTTCATTTAAAAAAAGGACAATATACATTCAGATGGGAACGACTCAAGGATCTGTGATTCATTCATCTCATAGCTTATGCAGTATCTTAGAACACAGATTAGGTACTCAATTTTAACATTTATCAGATGAATATAAAAATGAATATGGAACAAGTGGTCACTTCTTTTCCTTGCCCAGCTTTTTACTTCCTGTGAGCAGTCTTGGACAAAGAACCAGTTTCCTCTACACTTTACTGTCCTCCCACCAGTGGGTCCAGTGTGGTCTCAGTGACATTGTAAGATTTAAAATGTTGCACTGAGCTTCTTGTATAATTTAAGTCTGTCTTTAAGTACAGAGTTATATATATGGTTTCTCAAAGCATAAGTTGGATTGATTTCCATATGCAAGAAATGCCCAGATAAGAACTCTACAGACAACTGAACTAGCTTTCCAGTAATAATTTTAAAAGCTCCCGGTCTAATTTACCACATAGATTTCCACTGTCACCTTTATTTCAGTGTCAGTGTGTTCCTCTTCCCTTTTGCCACCATTTATCTGTCCCTCTTTCTACTCTTCTATGTCACAGTTCTAAAATAGCATAGGCATCTATGGACAGACAATATCCTCTTAAAAAAAAAAAAAGAAACTCTTAGCTTCTACTTGCTGAATATCCTTACCCTTTTCAAAATTCATATTCTTAAAAAAAACAAATAAAAAGGGGGCAGAGCCAAGATGGCTACATGAAGGGATCCAGTCTTAGGAGCTCTCCGATAAAAACTCATAAACTAAGGACTCTAAACTTTCGAGAGACAGAACCCACAAAGGGACCCAGTGAGGCAGTTCTCCTACTCAAGGTAACCTAGAAAAGAGCAGAAAAGCTCTGCTCCCCGGGGTGGGGGGTGGGGGGGCGGACGGCCAGAGGGGCGGCCCGCCAGAGCAAAAGAACTTCAGCCTCCCAGAGGCAGCCCCAGGGCGCTGGGAGCCTCAGCTCACAGCAGCGGGGGAGTCTCCTGAGCTGCACCCCGGGGAGCACCGGCACAAAGTGGGGGAACAGGCAGGGGGACCCCTGCCAGAGCAAGCACTTGGAGCCCAGCCCTCAGGGCACACAGCCAGCAGCCTGGTCTTCCCACAGCCTAGACCGGAAACAGAAGCAGGTGGAGCCAGTAAGCAGGAGCCCCCAGGGCATGAGCCCATTGAACTGAGGGAGGGGAGTGAAGAGAGAGACTGCAGAGCTCTGTCCTCTGCCCCTGGAACAGGACTCTGGGACTGACCACATTCAGATCCTGATCCCAGTTTAGGCCCCACCATAGAACAGCAGCCCCCCCCCCCCCACCTCAGCCCCATGGCAGAGGTGGGGGGCGCTTATGGTTATTTACAGACCAGGAGGGAGGACAGAACCTCACACACTGAGACCCTTGTGGGATTGTCCCAAAAGCTCAGGAAGCACCCCAAAAAAACAGGCTTAGGCTGGGAAAATGAACAAACAAAGGAACAAGAGGAAGACCATTGAGAAATATTTTGCAAATGAGCCCAAGAAGGATCAAAATACTCAGTCTGAAGATGAGGAAGCACAAGCTCCTGCATCTAAAGACTCCAAGAAAAACAGAAATTGGGTTCAGGCTGTGATAGAGCTCAAAAAAGACTTTGAAGATCAAATGAGGGAGTTAGAAGAAAAACTGGGAAAAGAAAGGAGAGAGATGCAGGAAAAACATGAAAATGAAGTCAGCAGCTTAGTCAAGGAAATCCAAAAAAATGCTGAAGAAAATAGCATGCTAAAAACCAGCTTAGGTCAAATGGATAAAACAGTTCAAAAAGTTATTGAGGAGAAGAATGCTTTAAAAAGCAAAATTGGCCAGATGGAAAAAGAGATAAGAAAACTCTCTGAGGAGAATAAATCCTTCAGACAAAGAATAGAATTCAGGGAGAATGATGAATTTAAAAGAAATCAGGAATCAATACTTCAAAACCAAAAAAATGAAAAATTAGAAGAAAATGTGAAATATCTCATTGGAAAAACAATTGATATGGAAAACAGACTTAGGAAAGATAATTTGAAAATTATTGGAATACCCGAAAGTCATTATCAGGAAAAGAGCCTTGACATCATTTTCAACGAATTACTACAGGAAAATTGCCCTGATATTCTAGAAGCAGAGGGCAAAATAGAAATGGAGAGAATCCACCGATCCCCCCGAGAAAGAGATCCCAAAAAACCAACCCCCAGGAATATTATAGCCAAGTTCCAGAACTCCCAAGTCAAAGAGAAAATATTACAAGCAGCCAGAAGGACACAGTTCAAATATCATGGAGCTGCAGTCAGGATCACACAGGACTTAGCAGCAGCTACATTGGAAGCTCGTAGGGCTTGGAATACAATATACCTGAAGGCAAAAGAGCTTAGAATGCAGCCAAGAATGAATTACCCAGCAAGGCTGAATGTCCTCTTCCAGGGAAAAAAGATGGACTTTCGATGAACCAGGGGAATTTCAAAGGTTCCTTTTGGAATGGCCAGAGCTGAACAGAAGGTTTGATCTTCAGATACAGGACTCAGGTGAAGCATGGAGATTGGAGGAGAGGGGGGAAATATGAGGGACTTAATGAGGATGAACTGCATGTATAGAAAAATGATATTGATAATATTCATATGAACCATCTGTTAATAGAGCAGGTAGAGGGAGCTTTTATAATTGAAGCACAGGAGAAAGCTGAATTCGAAGATAAAATATGTATAAAAATGGAGTCAATAAGAAAAAAAGGGAAATGGAATGGGAGAAAGAAAAAGGAGAGGGGGAATAGTCCAAGCTATTTCACATAATAAGATTTTTTTTATTAGAATGAGCTATTGCAATGATATGGAGGGGGGGAGGCAATGGGGAATGAGGGAACCTTTGCTCTCATCGGAGGTGGCTAGGAGAGGAAACAGCAGGTATACTCAATGGGGTATAGACAATTGGAGTAAGGAGGGGGGAGCAGGGGGAAGGGGTGGGAATGTGAATAAAGGAGGAGAGGATGGACCATGGGGGGAACAGTGGTCAGATATAACACATTTTCTTTTTTTACTTCTTGCAAGGGACTGGGATTGGAGGGCCTGCCCAGGACTATAGGGCCAGGTGGATTCTGGGCCTAAGGGGTGGTATGGGGGCTCAGGGCTTCTTGGCCCCAGGACCAGGGATCTTTCTGCTGCACCACTCAGTGACCCTACAGCAGAGTCAGAGTGAAAGGAGACAGAAAATATAGTATATGGTAGTGGAGAAATAAGAAAGGAGGGAGTTGCGATCAGCAATGGCAACGTTGGAAAAATATGGAAGTAACTTTTGTGATGGACTTATCATAAAGAATGTGATCCACTCACAACAGAGTTGATGGTGTTGGAACAAAGACTGAAACACATTTTTTGTTATTATTATGTGGGGGAGGGTGCAGCGCAAATGGGGCTGGGTGGCCTGCCTGGGGCCACATAGCAGGGTGATCATTGGGTGTCTGGGGCCGGATTCGGACTCAGGTGCTCCTGACTCAAGGGCCAATGCTCTGTCTGCCACCCAGCCACCCCTACTATTATTACTATTTTATTTTATTTGGGGTCTTTTTTTTTTCTTCTTTTTGGTTTTTGCAGGGCAGTGGGGATCGGGTGGCTTGCATGTCACATGGCTGGGTGATTATTGGGTTTACGAGGCTGGATATGGACTCGGGTGCGTCCATTGCACCACCTGGCCATACGTACAATTATTACTATTATTATTTTTAATTTTAATTTTTTTTCTCCCCCCTTTACTTTTTTGCCCAAGCAAGTCTATCTATATTCATGGGGGGAGGGGTATTTTGTTTACTTGTAAACAAGTATATTTTATTAATGTAAAAAAAACATTTGTACAAAATGAGAATAAAAATAAATTAAAAAAACAAATAAAACACAAATGGTAAAAATAAACAGAATATATTAAATATCTTTTGATCCTGTTGACTAACTTTCTTTGGATTCATCCTGATTTCTATTAAACCCTGTATATATGTGAATATGTGTTAAACTTCCTATCAAGATTAAACTAGTTGGAAAGCTCTGGTTCAAAACCAATTTTTTTTCTTCTGACAAAGTATCTCAGGACACATGCTATGCTCATTATCATGGAGCACCCCAAACCACTTTCATATGATTTCAATACTTAAGTGGTTTTTCAATGGCTTGCTTCTCTAAATGTAATAATAATAATAATAATAATATTGATAATAATGATGATAATTAATATTTTGTGCCAGACATTATCCTAAATACTTTACAATTATTTTTTCATGTGATTCTCACAACAATCCTGAAAGGTAGATGCCCTTATTATCTTAATTTTACAGATGAGGAAACTGAGACAAACAGAAGTTAAGTGACTTGCTCAGACTAGGAGATATCTGAGGTCAGATTTGAACTCGGGTCTTCACAACTCCAGACCCAGAACTCCACCTTCTGGGCTATCTATCTTCCTCAAAGGTTTAAGATGCCTCCAATTCATGCCTTCTCCTTTCATTTTATTCTTTTCATTGTTTGTTCTAAGATTGTTTATAGAAGATCTATCCAAAATCTAGAGATGTTTTTCAATGAGAATAATGATAATAACTAGCCTTTATATAGTATCTATGATACAAATAGTAGACAGACACTATACTAAGCCTTTTACAAATATTTCATTTTATCCTCCCAATAATGCTGGGAAGTAGGTACTATTATTATCTTCATTTTATTGTTGAGGAAACTGAAGCAAAAGTTAAGTAACTTGCCCAAGGTCATACCTCTAAGTGTCTGAGGCTGGATTTGAACATAGCTTTTGCTGATTCCAGGCTCAGCACTCTCTCCACTGTGCCACTAAGCTGCTTTCAGATCTTTATTTTACTTGGATTATACCATAACTCTCAGTTATCTTTCCTCCTTCATTGTTGAGTATTTTTCATTAATGTCCATCCTTTTGTGATCCAATTTGGAGTTTTCTTGACAAACTGGAGTGGTTTCCCATTTCCTTGTGACTTGTCCAGGGTCTCACAGCTAGTAAGTGTCTGAGACCGGATTTGAACTCAGGTCTTCCTAACTCTAGACCTGATGTTTTATCCACTGTGCCATCTAGATTTCTTCAGATCTCTTTATAACACTTAAATTATACTATAACCCTCAATTAACTATCCTTTTTTTTCCTTTCCTAATTTCTCATTTCATTATCTATTTCCTAAATAATATCCCTTAGAATACTATTGTTCTATTAGAAACCAGCAGGGATAGGAATTCAGGGAAGCAGAACCAGAAGAACATTGTACACCCTAACAGCAACATGGGCATGCTCTTTCCATCAGTGCAGTAATCAGGCACAATTTTGGGATATCTGCAATGGAGAATACCATCTGTATCCAGAGAAAGAATTATGGATTTGAACAAAGACCAAAGGCTATTACCTTTAATTAAAAAAAAAAAACTGTTATCTTATTAGGTAATTTTGCTATCTCTTATACTTTATTTCCCTTAAGGATGTGATTTCTCTCTCATCAAATTCAACTTAGATCAATGTATACATGGAAACAATGTAAAGACTAACAGACTGCCTTCTGTGGGGGGTGGGGGGAGGGAAGTGAGATTGGGGGAATTTTAAGATTCAAAATAAATAAATAAATATCCTTAAAAAATAATATCCCTTAGGTCATTTCTCATTCAGAGGTCATCATCAGGGATCATGTTACAAACCCACCTTGTGATTCTCCATTGTCCTTGAAGGACCACCTAAGATTCTTCAGAGTCTCTGGTATCCAGAATGATTTGTTCTAGAATGATTTGCAATCATTCCACATCATGGCGGGGGAGGAGATAAAAAATATGACTTTTTGTGACAAGAGGAAGTTTAGGATCCTTGTCCTTTCCATTTTCCTGGATTTAAGTGAGTCCATCTCCCATTACTTATTTGCATTGATGTGCTAATTCAGTGGCCTGCCCATCCTCCTGCCCATCATAATCTGGATGATAGGAGTGTATTTATATACCTTTGGTCTTTCCTAGGTGGATTGTTAATTCAATTTATTGTGAATAATTATGGATCCTACCATGATGTTCATAGTATTCTAAGATTTAACATAGTATGATGTTCTCTGCATATTTTAGCATCTAGTAGACCCTAATGTCTGTAGGTAATTCTTTTTTTTTTGGGGGGGGGTGTATCACAAAATAAATACCTTAAACCTTGCAAATATCTTTGTTTCTCCCATGGAATATGTTATGCTGTGTTGTTCAAACATGTGGAGGAATTTAGAATATTTCCTATCTGTCTCATACATATCAATAGGGCAGCTTTGTATAGAAAGATTTACAAGTGTAGTTCTCAAAGAGTGGAGTCCAGATAATATTGGACTTCCAGACTAGACCAGTAAAGGCAATGCTTTGGTAAGAAATGGGAACATTAACTTGAATTCCAGACTGAGAAGGATTGTTTCCCCCTGCTGAATCAAGGATTGTATATTGTTTCAAGAAGAGTACTTGTTACCCTAAAGCAAAGATGTGTAAAGTTAACAGAAAGCCTTGAAGGACTCAGTGATGGCACAGCAGCCCTAGATAGTAGGATGCCAAATGTGAAGTAACTCTTTCATTTACTGAAGAGAGAAAAAGAGATTCTCCAAAACTGCTTTACCTGGAGGGTAGTTGTTCATGGTTTTCCCACATGATATAATTTTGGATTTAAGTCCTCAGTTTTGGAAGCATCATGCTTAGGCCAAGGACAGCAATGAACACACATGGTTGTTTAATTCCTAAGGGAAATATTATCAGACAAAATTGTCACCTTGAATTGACATGATCCTAGGGAGCCCTGGTGTGTAAAGGGGTCTGGTAAAAGATTGTGTCACAAGTTTATCATTCCAGAGTTAGCAAACAGATTTGCAAAAGAGGCAAAGAATTATATAGTCCTACTATATCAGGGTGATTGTCAGGTAGCTTTTTGTGGACAATTGCCAGAAGAAAGTTTTCTTGTTATCATTTGCTTTTATTCTAGTGAATCATCAGAAAATGTTGAATAGAGATGATTGTGAAATTATTACAAATTTATAGTATTGTGTATTTTGAGTTGGAAGGGACCTTAGAAGACATCAAGACCAAATCCTTTATTGTAAAAGATGAGGGAACTGAGCCCAGCAGGGGGTTAAATGTCTTGCCCAATAGGTAATTAGCAACAGGTAGTAACAGTCAGAGGTGAACCCTAGCTTTTTCACTCTCTGGCCAGTACTCTTTTGACTGTACTAATTAAAACAATCAAAACTAAGAGTAGGCTTCCAAAGTGTTAGAAAAATAAGAGGCAATGCAATGGAATAGAGCATCTTCTTCATGAACACAAAGCTAACTCACCTGTGGTTATTCTGCTTCTTAGGCATTTGGAATTACTGTATTGGTTGAATGTCCTAGATAGTGATGAAGGGTTATCTTTCAATTGAGAAAAGTGTGTTGGGGGGGGTGGCTAGGTAGCACAATGGCTGGAGCACCAGCCCTGGAATAAGGAGTACTTGAGTTCAAATCCTGCCTCAGACACTTAATTACCTAGCTGTGTGGCCTTGGGCAAGCCACTTAACTCCATTTGCCTTGCAAAAATACCTAAAAAAAAGTCTGTTAGGATCTATCTTCTTGTTTGCAAGGGGTCTACTTGGGAGTCTTCTTCCCAATATGTGACTGGTACATATTAGATACTTATATGATTTTTGACTGTCTGACTGCTAGGTGCATGATACTCTGGGATTTTTAATAGTTTGTTTCATTTCCATGAAGGAACGCATGGGCATCTCTCCAATCAGAGATGCCAACTTTGACTTAGGGAGCCCTCTTGGGAAGGCCAGGGAGACAGAGCTGGAATGTTCCCTTTGGATCTTTCTATATCAGGCTCCTAGGATATTATTAGGAAAATGCACTGGGAGAACAGATGTGTAGAGAGCAAAAATCTGGAGAGTTTCCATGGAGAGTAGAGGTAGATTATGAGGAGGGTCATTTTAATTGTATGCACTCTATAGTACTGTAGGCTTGTTTATATTAAATACTTACTGGCAAGGGGTGGAGATGGAGCTTGTAAGGACTGGAAGATAGAGGATTGGACAGGGGGAAAAGATTCTCCATAGTAGAACTGACCAAGCTGTAGTTAACCCCAGGGCAATTCTCTAAAAACAGGAGAAATTCTTAAACCACATGCTCATAACCTGGCAGAACCCTGTCCTAATCTGGAAAAATAATCTAATTCTCCAGCAGTCCTATGAAAAAATATTGGTAAATTGGACATCCCCTGCGGTTTCCTTTTTTGTCAGTATATTCCACCTTTTACTATTCAGAATTCTAAGATATTAGCGCTAGAAAGAAATATCAATAAATATCTAAACCCCCTGTTCATTTGATCAGTGAGAAAGCTCAAAAAAATGGAGGGAGTTACCCAGCTTGCACAACTGGTTAGTGAATGAGACAGGACTGGAAGTCAGCCAGGTTAGTGTGCTAAACAATACTGAGTTCCTTTGGCCCAAGGGTGGAAGCAATGGCGGACTGTACAAAACTGCCTAGAAAATAGTGTATCTTTCCATACAACTTCAACAGATACTTGGTATTCAAGGTAGGAGGGAAGGAAGGAGAAGAGTTAAGGTAATACATTTTGAAGAACCTTAGAATACTGTATTGTCTTTTACTAATTAAGAAAGGCAGGAGAGAAGGTTATAGAAGATAGAATTTTAAGCTAAGTGCAGTAAGGTCAGTGTAATTTTCCTTAACTTTACCTTCTTTTCCCTTTTTTCCTTCCTATCTCTAGGCAGCCAGATAGTACAATGGGTAGAATGCCAACTTGAAGACAGGGGGAACTGAGTTCAAATTTGACCTCAGACACTTACTAACCTGACCTTGGGCAAGTCACTCAACCCCAATTATCTTGCATCTAGGGGTCATCTCCAATCATCCTGATTCATACCTGGCTACTGTACCCAGAGGGCTCCAGAGCAGAAAGTGAGGTTAGTGGTTTAGCACAGCACCCCCTCAACTCAAATCCAGTTCACAGGCTTGTCATAACATCACTACCTGATGTCATGGTCTTCTTTGAAAATGAAGGATAAACATTAGATTAGATCTCTACTTCTACCCTGGAGAGACCAAACAAATTAGTTTTCCATACTAATTCTGCTACTGTAAACCCGATTAAAAATGCCAAAGATATCAGTTTTCTTTCTGACTTACCAGAGATTCTTTTTTTTCTCCCACTTCTTGGTATTTAGGTAGAAAATTAGCATTAGAGAGCATAGTCCTTTACAACAGGCCAAACAGACCTACCCTTTCAATTCCCTTTCAATTGTATCCTTAATCAAAACTCATATCCCTGAAGTTCTTAGAGTACCTAGGAATTACGTCTGATGATAGTAATGCTCACCATGGTATTAAGGAGACTTGACTTTGACAGCAAGGACAGGCATTTTAAAAACAGAATCCACTTAACTCAAATCACTATCTAATTGATGGACTACAAGGAGGAAATTTTCTTAAAGTGTAGAATTGGTCTTTTATTGCCCTCAGCCACTCCAGATGACATTCCTTTAAACCCATTTTTAATTTATTTTATTTTTTCTTTTTAAAAATTTTTTCCAACTACATACAAAGATACTTTTCAACAATCATTTTTTGTAAGTTTTTAGTTTCACATTTTTCTTGCTTCTCTCTCCCCTCACCATGGCAGCAAACAATCTGATATAGGTTCTACATGTATAATCTTGAGTTTAACATTTCCATTTTAGGCATGAAAGAATTATCAGTAAGGGGTCAGGGGAAGAGCATGAGAGAAAAAGAAATTTTAAAAAGTGAACTTGGTATGATTTGTTCTCCATTTAGTCTCCATAGTTTAGATCTTTCTTTAGATGTAGATGGCATTTTCCATAACAGTTCTCTCAGGATTGTTCTTGATTACTGAAGCTGAGAGGAGTTGTATACATCCTAGTTGGATCATCTCACAGTGTTGTTAATGTGCACAATGTTTACTCACTTAACTCAGCATGAGTTCATGCAAGTCTTTTCAAGTTTTTCCAAAGTTCAGACACTCATTTCTTACAGAAAAATACTATTCCACAGTGATTCTTCAATTTTCAATTCTTTGCTACCACAAAAAGAGCTACTTTAAATATTTTTGTACAAGTGAGTCTTTTTCCTTTTGTTTGATCTCTTTGAGATATAGACCTAATAGTTGTATCGCACAATTTTATTGTCCTTTGGACATAGTTCCAAATTGCTCTCCAGAGTGGTTGGCTCAGTTCACAACTCTACCAGTAGTTCATTATTGTTCCAGTTTTCCCACATCCTCTCCAATATTGATCATTTTTTGTCATTTTAGTCAATCTGATAGGTGTTTAAATTTGCATTTCTCTGATCACTAATGATTTGGAGCACTTTTTTTCATTTGTCTATAAAAAGCTTTACATTCTTTATCTGAAAATGGTCTCTTAATATCTTTTGACTATTTATCAATTGGGGAATGACTTGTATTCTTATAATCTTCACTCAGTTCTCTATATATTTGATAAGTAAATCCTTTATCAGAAACACTAGCATGAAAATTGTTTCCCAGCTTTCTGCATTCCATCTTATCTTGGTTGCATTGATTTTATTTGTGCAAAACCTTTTTCTTTCCCTCCATCCTATTTTCCCCTATTTGTACTTTTCTTTCTCCTTTCCCCTTATCACTCCTCACTAATGGTTTGCTTTTGACTTCTGCCTGCCTTACCTTGTCCTTTCTCCTGTTCCCTCCTACTTGCCTCTAGGGTAGGATACATTTCTAAATTCAATTGGTAATGTATACCATTCCCTCTCTGATCCAAACTTGATTAGATATACACTCTTCCTACTTTCCCTCTACTAGAATAAGTCCTTTTCGCCTCTTCTTGTGGTGTTAATTATCTTCTAATACTTCCACCTTCTACTCCCTGGATAATCCTATTTTCATGTCTTGTATCCACATTCTCTGTCCTTGATGTTTTTAATTATTTGCAAATTTATTCTAACTTTTTGTTGTTGTCACTTTTCCACTTTTACTTTTTTTGGCAAGGCAATGGGGTTAAGTGACTTGCTCAGGGTCACACAGCTAGGAAATTATTAAGTGTCTGAGGTCATATTTTGAACTTGTATCCTCCTGACCCCAGGGCCAGTGCTCTATCCACTGTGCCACCTAGCTTCCCCCCATACTCTTTGTCACAGTACACCCTTCAATTGTTCTGATGGAAGTACAATTCTCAAGAACTGTAAACATCCTCACATCATAATGAATTTATATGCACCCTCTGACCAATACCTTCTCTCCAGCTGTCTCAGTAGAAAAA
The DNA here is from genome assembly GCF_037893015.1 of Macrotis lagotis. Taxonomy (NCBI): domain Eukaryota; kingdom Metazoa; phylum Chordata; class Mammalia; order Peramelemorphia; family Peramelidae; genus Macrotis; species Macrotis lagotis. The sequence continues at coordinate 39,013,139 of NC_133665.1, forward strand.
TAACTCTCATGAACTAAAGTAAATCACACATCATGATCAATTTATACTCACGCTCTCTATTATGTCCTTTCAAATGACCTGAGAAATTCAGTTCTCAAGAGTTACAGATATTGTCTTCCCATTAAGTTTTATTGACTAATATTTTATTTCCCTTCATCATATTGACTAACATTTTTTCTGCTTATCTTTTTATGTATCTCTTGAGTCTTGTATTTGAAGATCAAATTTTCTATTCAGTTCTTGTCTTTTTATCAGGTAAATTTGAAAGTCCTCTATTTCATTGAAAATCCACCTTTTCCCTCTGAAAGAATATGCTAAATTTTACAGGGTAGTTGATTCTTGATTGTAATCCAAGATCTTTTGATCATATTGAATATCATATTTCAGACCCTCAGATCTTTAATGTTGAAGCTGATAAGGCTTGAGTAATCTTAATTGTGGCTCCCTGGTATTTAAATTGCTTCTTTTTGGCAACTCAGAGTATTTTCTCCTTTAGATGAGAATTCTCAAATTTGGCTACAATATTCCTTAGAGTTTTTAATTTGGGATCTCTTTCTGTGGGTGATCAACAGATTCTTTTGAGGATTGTTTTATATTCTTCTAGTATATTAGGGCAGTTTTTCATGATAATTTCCTGCATGATGTGTCCAAGATCTTTTTCTGATTGTGGCTTTCAGGTAGAATTATTTCTTCTGGAACTCTTTTCGAAGTCTGTCATTTTTCCTAAGGGGTACTTTACATTTTCTTCTATGTTTTCAGCCTTTTGGGTTTGTTTGATAGAATCTTGGTGCCTAATACAATCATTAATTTCCATTTGTTCATTTCTAATTTTTAGGGTTTTGTTTTCTTCAGTTAGTTTTGTGTTTCCTTTTCCATTTGGTTAATTTTACTTTTACATGAATTTTTTTTTTCTGTTGGTTAATTTTGCTTTTGGATGAGTTATATCCCTTTTCCAGTTGAACAGTTTTACTTTTTGATGAGTCATATTCCTTTACCAGAGGTCATTTTTAATTTTTTAAAGAGTTGATTTCTTTTCCCATTGGGTCCATTTTACTTTTAAAGTTACTGGGGTTTTTTTAGCCAATTTCAGAGTTCACCTGCATGACTCTCATTTCTTTTCTCTATTTTTCTTAAAATCCTTTTGGAGCTTTTCCAAGAGGTCTTTTTTGAATTTGAGATCAATTTAAAAATCAGTTTGATGCTTTACAGAATAGTAGCTTTTTATGGTTTGTGCCTTTTTTGTTGTTGCTCATTTAGATAGTTGAGCTCTGTTTCTGGAGCAAAGGGGGCACAGTTCCAAGCTTTCTGTGCTGGGGCCTGGTTTACCATTTGCCTATAGCATTGTCTATGGCATTTCAGGTGCTAATGGTTTGTTCTGCAGTACAGTAACACAAGCCAAGCCTGCCTATTGTCCCAGATTTCCTGGGTCTCAAACTTTATCTTATGAACTGGGGTTAGAACCCTCACTGCAGGGCTACTGAGCCCAGACTTGAACTGTGCCATGGCTAAAAGCCTCCAGTGGCTTTCCAACCCTCTCATTTATGCTGAGCTATACTCCCCCTTTGCCCTTATGATACAGACCTTTACTGAAATTCCTCCATGATATTTTGAGTTAAGAATTTGTTTCCCTCTGTTTTGTTTTGCTTTGTTGTATTTTATGGGTTTTGTTTAGAAGTTTCATTTAAAATTTTTTCAGGAAAAGTTCTTCTTAGCTTTTTACTGCCATCATGGTTCTGCCCCACCCCCTGAAGAATAAATTCTATTTTTTAAATCAAGTTTGCCATGAAATGAAATAAAAACAATAAATATAAATGTCCAGCATACACCCTAATCTTTTCTCTCTGGATTTGGATCCTGTCCTTGACATTTATTAGCTCTGTAATCATGAACTGATCTCTCATTTGTAAAATAGGCATCATAATTCTATGGCAGGTCAAATAAGATAATATTTGAACTCTATAATATCACTAATAATATACAAACAATAATTTTAGTGTAGTGCCTCTGATAGCTAATCTGGATACATACTAGATTAATCTGCATTCCTGTCAAATTATTACCTTTAAATTTCCATGGAGAAAAGAAAATCAACAAACTCCCAACTGTAGTATAACTTATTTTGCATAATAATAATAGTAATAGTAATAATAATAATAATAATAATATTCTGAATGTCTGTTGGTTTAATTAAAAAAACCTTCTGTGGTTTCCCTTTACCTGCTGAATAAAATCGAGACTTCAGCCTAGCATTAAAGCTGTCTTCATCGCAGCTCCTAAATATTTTATGACAGGTCTACCTTAGGGCTTGTTGAACGGAGTGATTAGTGAGTAGATGGATTGAGAAGGGGGAAAAGCATTTCTTGATCACCTACTATGTGCTAAGTGAGCACTTTTACAAATATAAGCTCATATGATCCTTACAACAACTCTGTGTAGGTAGGTGCTATCTCTTTTAAAGTTGAAGAAACTGAGGTAAACAAAGATTAAATGATTTGCCCAGGGTCATAACTTGGATCTCCCTGCCTCAATGTCCTTATATTATCGTTTGACCTAAAACAAGATAAGGGGAGAGAGTGGATAGGACAGTCAGTTCCTCTTTTCTCAAGCTGTACTTGGACTTTTCCATAAGGCCTATACTCTAATTTTCCCCTTTGACTTCATTTTATAAATGTCACTGCTCCATCCCCATCCTCCATTTGACTGTAAGCTCCTTGAAGGAAAAGACTATCCTTATATTTTTTCTTTGAGTATTTGTTTATTGATTAACCAGCAAGGACCCCCTATCTTAACTGCACAAAATTTCTTCTGTTTCTGCTTTTGTCCTTTCAAAGAACTAGTTTGAAAAAAAAAGATAAATAAGGGCAGCTAAGTAGCACAGTGGATAGAGCACAGGTTCTGGAATCAGGAGGAGCTGAGTTCAAATCCAGCCTCAGACACTTAATAATTGCCTAGCTGTGTGACCTTGGGCAAGCAACTTAACCCCATTAGCCTTGCAAAAAACAAAAAGAAAGATAAATAATAGTCATAGATTGAAACCGAGGACTAAGCAGTAGTTCAAATTCGACCTCTGGGTCCTCTGACTCCAGAGTCAGTGCTGATTCTACAGTACCACACTTCCTTGGCAAATGTGTCTGAAAGAGAGCTAGTGAGACTACTGTGGTGTGTGGTGAAAATAGAAGTTAGGGGTCAGAGAGACTAAAGTTCATATACTGACTCTGACATTTTTTTCCCATTCTTTTTCCTTTATTTGGATGGGGGGGAAGGCAATCAGGATTGAGTGATTTGCCCAGAATTCCATAGCTAGTGAGTGTCAGAAGTCAAATTTGAACTCAGATCCTCCTGACTCCAGGGCCAGTTCTCTAACCATTACACCACTGAGCTACTTCTTGGGTCTTATACTTTTGAATTGTGGGACACTTATTAACTCAGTTATCATGAGGAAGTCAATTGATCTCTCTGATTCTCAGAGTTCCTTCATCAGTAAAATGGAAATAATCAGATTATTTACCTTAGAGGGTTATGTGTGTGCATGTGTGTATGTATCTGTCTGTCTGTCTGTCTGTGTCTGAGTTTACTGAGGATATTTATATCTTGAAAACATAAGATTACTTAGGATATTTATATCTTGAAGAGGTAACATTTTTAAATTGTCAGATCACCTTCTCAAAGGTCAAAGTAACAAAATACACACTCTTGAGTTTCTTAGGCCAGTGGCAAGTCTGCTAAGACAAGCTTTTCTTCCTTTTCTTGCTGGGTGGTGAGGGGAAGAAGCAGAAAGGGCAGGAGAGGGTGTGTCCTGGTGTACATTTTCCTATAATTAAGACAATTTGTGAACTTTTGTTCCACATTTGAAGTTGAAACATAACTAACTCTGCTTGAGAAGAATGGGGTTAGGAATACACAAATTTTTCTTAAAGAATTTGGCTTGCTGACTCTATCAGGGTAAATGTTATGCATATTTATAAGCCAAGTAATGGTACATAAGGTTATATTTTAATGAAAATAAGAGAGACAGCTGTTTCCTTAATCCAGATAAAATTTATTCTGTTTTCAGGCTTTGGTTGATATGCTTGGCTTTGATGGTGACATTTTCTCATACTTGGCATTTCATCCACCGTCCATGTCCCACATTGTTTTTCTTAGGCATACATGATGGCTTTAAATGAGGAAATGATTTGGTTTTGGCTCTTTTACTTCTGGAAGGCAACCAAATGTTTCTTTCAAGTTATTAAGTGGAAGAATATAGCCTCTTTCAAGGACTAAATTTTCTCACCCCAGTACTAGCTGTTTAGATTTTTGTGCTGGATTTGGGTAAACTCATTAAAATGAAGGATCCTATGCTATGGTAAATATAGGAGAAAGAGCACTGATTTTGTGACTTCACTATTTGCTAACCATGTGACCTCAGATAAGTCAAATAATTTCTCTTGAGGCAGTCTCATCATCAGTATAATTGAAATAGTGGACCCACCTCTCAAAATGATTTTGAGGCTCAGATGAGAATATGGATATAAAACCTTTGAAAACTGTATATAGTGCTTTAAAAATAGAAGGCTTTATTATTGTAATGACTAAATGACAACTCACTATCTTTATCTTATCTAATATATCTGAAAAATCTGGAAGCACATTGTGCATATTTTAAAGGGCTATGTAAATATCACTTGTTATTCTTATTACCCATTTCTGGTTGGACTGTTGCACAATTTCTGATTGTCCAATAGCTGAGCCATTTTTTTGAGTAAAATTTTTTGGCCATCCTTTTAGATAATGTGCTATTTGGATAATTGTGGCATTGATTAAAGCTTCAAAAGTCAACAAGTCTGCAAATATTATTAGGTCCCTAATATATACTTGGCACTGTGCTAAGCTCTGAGGATATAAAGGGAGGCAAGAGTGTTACCTACCCTCAAGGAACTAACTCTAATGGAGAGACATTGCTTTAGGGTTTCAAGGCATTTTATATGTGCTATCTCATTGATCCTCACATTCCATGAGACAAATATTATTATCTTCATTTCTAAAATGGAAAAATACAGACAGAGCAGTTAAGTGACTTGCCCAGAATCACATAACTACTGGGTATCTGTGGCAGGTTGGGGCTGCTAAGTGATACAGTGGATAGATACTTGGCCTTGAAGAAGGATAGGAGTTCAAATCCAGCCTCGGACATTTGACACTTACTAGCTTTCTGACCAAGGGTACTTGTGACCAAGGCAAATCATTTAACCCTGATTACCTCACATCCAGGGAGATCTCCTGGTCATATGTGGTCACTGGACACAGATGGTTCTGGAGGAGAAAGTGAGACTGGTGAACAACCCTCACTCAAATCCAGTTTTTCTTCCGGAACAAAGGACAAACATCATCATTGTGCATTCAGGTCCTCCTGATTCCCAATCCCAGTTGCTTCATCTACTGAACTATCTAGGTGTAATTTCTTTAGTTTTTCTATGCTTTCAGGAACCCTTAAACCCCAATTTTTTTTAGGTTTTTGCAAGGCAAATGGTGTTAAGTGGCTTACCCAAGGCCACACAGCTAGGTAATTATTAAGTGTCTGAGACTGGATTTGAACCCAGGTATCCCTGACTCCAGGGCCAGTGCTTTATATACTGCCACCTAGCCACCCCACCCAATTTTGTTTTTTAATGTGCATTTTATAGTTTGTTAATAAGCATTAAAATAATAATTTTAGAGAATTTTGCTATAAGAGTTCTGCCGAAGTTTAGGTTAAACTAAAGGACTCTACTATGATGGAAAGGTTTGAAAGCCTCTGCTATAGACTTAAGAAATAAAGATGAATCTCCTTTTCCCCAAGGTCCTCCTTTGTCTTCTCCAGGAACTTGCCATTTAATCATAGATTTTCTTCCTCTTTTTTTCCTGTCTTTAATCTTACTTATTTACTGGCTCATTCCCAGTTTTTTTTATTAAAAAATATTCAAGTTCTTTCCTTTTTCCTTTTCCTTATATACCCAGAAGAATAGAACTCTTTAAGTGTACAGAGGGTGACTGTTTCATTTTTTTCTTCCCTTCCCTAAAGTATGGTAAAGTATCTTTTCTCATGCTGTAAGAAATGTGTAATAAATGTTTCTTTAATTGAATTAATTTCAATGATGCAAAATAATACATATTATTTAGTATATAGATAAAAAATAACTTTAGCATAAATAAATAATATACTGTACCCATTAGTATATGGATTCTTCAGCATCCAAGTTTAATCTTCCATTAAACTATATACCTGGCAGGGCTTACTATAACTACAAAAAGTATACAGTCTTTGTTAAGTTATTTGCTTCATAATAAAATAGAACTTTTATGTGACAATTTAAGTTGTGCATAGATGAGTGCATAAATTATTAGGAATTCTCAAATTTAAAAAATAATCCACATAAACTAGAATTTTAAATGCATGAATCTTTGCCAAAATTCTGCATTTCAAAGATATCTATGACTTATCATAACTTAACCCAATTAGAACATTAGCCTGGATCTGGACTGACTTTTCAGTTGTTGGAGGGAGGATTCTTTTTCAAGGAAAAATTTGTTTTGGAAATGAACAAATGAGAACTTTGTTGTGATAATCTTTGCAGGAGGTTTTTCCTCTTTAAACATTTCTGGCTTTGTTCCTCTGAAAGAAAATCCTGTGTGGTCTAGGATGGCAGGGTGAAACCTTGCCGAACTGATTCCCTGTAAATACAAGTCTGGTAGAATGAGAATTAGGTTTGCATGGTACCCAACTAATGACCACACATTTGTCATTGTTTTATAAAAAACACTTGAAAAGAATCTGATTAAAGTACAACAAAGTTACTAGAATATTTCTGATAAAAATGGAGTGTTTCTATTACATGTTGTTGAAGTGGGTTGTGATAGAATTCTTTAAATTCTCATTTGTTAGATTAAAACAACAAAAGTGTGATTAAGCCAGTTGGAACTGATCATATTTGGCCAGAATAGTTTTAGGAGTGATATAGTCAGCTTTGAGAAACTTTGTATCCTTATTTCTTCCAGTTAAATCCCTTCAGTTCTTCACAGTTGTGGAATATAACTGACATTTCTGTGCTTATATTCACTCTAATCAATACTGTTCATACTTCTATATTTAAAAAAATCTTATTATTGACATTTATCTCAGAGGCAAAGGAACACAAATTATGCAAAACCCCATATTTCAACGGTCAAGAAATTGAAATATTGTAGGTATTAATGTGAAAATTACGAAAGGGGAAATAAAGATGTCCTTGCCTGTATAGAATGTATAGTCTGAGAGTGGAAAGGGAAATGCAAAAAAAGAAGCATATATGCTTATGATCTATGACTTCTGCTTTGGTGATCTCATCTACTCTCATGATTTACCTGTAGGAAAATGCATCAATTTATAGTGCTAGGTCTCATCCCTTTCTTGAACAACATATACTCCTGAATATCTTCACTGGAGTTTTCCATTTGGAATTGCAATTAATACTATCTGCATATCTACAATTGAACTCATCATCTTCCTTTACTAATCCTAACCCCCTTTCCAATTTCTCTCTATCACTTAATAGTACCATCATTCTCCAGGTCATTCATGTTTTCACCCTCAAAGCCCTGTTGGGCTTTTGTCTCTTGTTTTATCTCAAAATCCTATCTGTTGTCCACTTTACACTTTTGACTAATCCTTACCATTCTTGTGAGTAATTCAGGTCTTGTTAACTTGCCTAAACTACTTCAAATGACCTCCTAACAGATATTCCTGCCTTTAATCCATCCTAAACAGGGCAATTTGATAGTTCAGCGGGCAGAGCACTTCCCTTGGAGTCAGGAGGGCTAGAGTTTGGATCCAAACTCATACAATTGACACTTGATTTACTAGCTGTGTGATCTTGGGCAAGTCACTTAATCCTGATTGCCTGGCATCCAAGGCCATCTCCAGTTTTCCTAATTCATATCTGGCCACTGGATTCAGATGGAGACTCCTCTTCTGGAGGAGAAAATGAGGCTGGTGACTTAGTACAGCACCTTCTTACTCAAAGCCAATTCATGTGTTTATCATAACATTTCCTCCCTGACAGCAGGGTTTTCTTTCAGAAAGATGGACAAAACATAAGCATCACCATTTTGTTCTTCCTAATATATTATCTGATCAAAATACTTCACTACCTGTTAACTACTGTATAAAATCTAAACTTCTACCTGTTATGAAAGTTCTCAGCTACAATCTAATTTCTTACTTTATTTCTTTTAACTCATTCTCATATTATATGCTTTAACTAAACTGAGCTAGTCCCAAATATGTTCCATGCTTTTCCAAACCTTGGTTTTTGCTGCTCCTATTTCAGTTCAGTTCAATAAACATTTTAAAAAATGCCTACATTGTGCTATCTACTGGGAAAGAACAAAACAGACTCTGTCTGCCCTTTGCTAGGTCTTTGACGAGGTAAGAGAGAGTGGAATCAAAGAAAAGGGTAGCCTTATTGAGGAGAGTCAACTTATCCTCTAAGACTGAAAGTCAGGAAGAGAGAATGGAGAACTAAACTAAAAGGTTTTGAGGTGTGGAGAGAGGGAGATTGGGAAGTTTACTACACTTATTAAATATATTTTATTTATTGTTGGTGATAAAACCCTTCAATAGATTATTGATTTTCTTTTAGGCAAATTACTAAACAAATGCTTGGCAGTCCTAAATCATAAAACAGAGTATTTGCTTATAGTGAATGAATTTAATATAACAAAAAGGATTTTCAGTTTAGAAAAATCTACTCTTTATGATTGTATTAAAAGTATTGGTATTCAGGGGTGGCTAGGTAGCTCAATGGATGGAACATTGGTACTGGAGTCAGGAGTACAAATCTGGAGTTCAAATCTGACCTTAGACACTTAATTACCTAGCTGTGTGGCCTTGGACAAGCCACTTAACCCCATTTCCTTGCAAAAACCTAAAAAAAATTATTTGTATTCATCAGTGGAGTTTTTGTTATCTGTTCTCTTGCCTCTACTATTACATTTCCATATGATATTCATAGAAAATTATACAAAAGATTGTGAATGATAGATTCATTTAAACATTGCTTATATTTTAATTTTACTTATCTGAAGGTAAGTTGTTTCTTCAGCTTAATGTAAACTTGAGAGTAAAGGTGTTTCCCTCCTTTTTTATTCCCAGTGTTAAGTTCTTAAGAACTAGTACCTGCTGAATAAATTATTGATGCATCGAATTGCACAGAATTATTCATTTTTACAAAAAATTTTGCAAGGCAGTATAGTTAAATGACTTGTCCAAGGTCACACAGCTAGGGAATTATTAAGTATCTGACTCTAGGACCAGGGCTCTATCCACTGTGCCATCTAGGTGCCCTTCATTCTTCTTTGGAAAGAATTTGTGGTTTCTGTTGTTGTAATTTGATCAACTTAAATTAGATACTGTATTTTTTCATGCATGATGTTTTTAAAATGATTTTAACTATACCTTTCAGTCAATGAAAAGAAATAAAGTAGAGTAAATCTCCATGAGTTAGGGGATAAACATAGGGAAGGGATAAGGTCAGAGGAAGAGACTCGAGTCTTTTTTTTTGTTTAGATCGAAGGGAAGGACTGTCTTAGCACAGGGAAAGGTTAACGAAGAATAGAGAATGATTGGTATGCTCATTGTGGGGAGTATCAAGGATAAAATAATTATAACTAATATTTATATAGTACTTTTTGACTTACAAATCACATTACAAATATTTTCTCCTTTGTTCCTCACAAAAAACTTTGTGAGATAGAGCCTATTATTATCACCATTTTACAGATGAGGAAACTGAGTCAGGCAAGCTAAATGACCTACTCAAGAGTCACAAATGGCCTACTCAGGGTAACAGCAAGTGAGGCAGAATTTGAACTTGGATATTCCTGGCTCCAGGCCAGCACTCTATCCTCTATATATACGTGTGTCAAAGATGAGTAAAAGGATTCCATGTACTAGTGAGGATCCAGTTTTTCTTAACATAGTTGACTCAGTCAATAAATTTCAGTTTCATCCAGCAGTGTTTAACATCTTGAGAAGCAGAAAGGAAGAGGCAGATGGCATGAGTTACTCAGGATTTCTTATAGAAATGAATGGCAGATTTTATCAGCTATATTTAGTACAAATATTTTTTCCCAATATGTTTCTTTTCTTTGGAAGAAGTTGTCCATTATATATGATTGTCTTTTCTTTGTGTAATAAACCCATTGATTGCCTCCAATACTTCCTTTGATTTGTTTGATAAACATTTTTTCTTCTCCATAGTTAAAACAAATATACTCTTTCTTTTTCTTTCAATTTTCCTTTTTTTTTAAATGTTGGACTATAAGGAATTTGTGGCAGCATATGGCACAAAGTATTTTTTACAATTCAGTTATCCAGTTTACCCAACTAATGATTCCTTTCCACAGTACTTTGTAAATGTTTGTAAAATGTTTATCTATTTTATATTAGGAACTACTTTTAAATTCTCAATTCTGTTCCAGTGATTTAAAAAATAGTTCTCTCTTTCTATAACGGTTCATCGTAGGATAACAATAAAGCTCTTTACATAATTTGCCTTTACACCAAACATATGTGTGTATGTGTGTATGTATACATAAATATGTAATACTCATTTTGTTTAGAAAGCTGATGTATGACTTCTTTCATCAATAAATATTTTCTTTTGATATTTGCTTATTTTTTAAATGTTTTTAAGACATTAATTCTGTGAGGTAATCTATACTTTGGTTTGTTTTTAGTTTTTGCAAGGCAATGGGGTTAAGTGGCTTGCCCAAGGCCACAGAGCTAAGTAATTGTTCAGTGTCTGAGGTCAAATTTGAACTGAGGTACTCCTGACTCCGGGGCCAGTGCTCTATCCATTGTGCAACCTAGCCACCCCCCTATACTTTGATATTTTGTTAAATCAATAAATTAACTTTTAAAAATTGGCATTTTTACTGTTTTTGATTGACTTAACCTTTTGCAGTGAATATTCCTCTCTTTATCAAGTATTTCCTTCATTTTAGCTAAAAGAAAGATATTTAAATTAGATTTACATGAATATTTTGTCCATCTTGGTATAGTAATATCCTCAAATTTGAAATGATATATATATATATATATATATATATATATACACATATATATGTGTGTGTGTGTGTGTACATATATATATATATAGGTATTTCTTTTCTCAGTGACAAAGTGGTATAATGAATAGAAAACCAACCCTCTACAGTTGGGAAGACCTGATTCTGTTCAAATTATCTCTTATATGTACCAGCTATCCTGGGCAAGTCACAGTTATTGAAATTCTCCATACCATTGAAGTCTAAATATACAAATCTACCCTTTATTCTCCAATCTTCATATTGATTTTCTTTTTTTCTGAATATTTTTATTTTTGACATATAGAAATGCAGAAGAGTTTTATATGGTTTATATCAGATATTTGTTTTATCATTTTTAATTTTATGGTTTCTTATTTTCTAGATATACAAATATAACATTTATAAGTAAAGTTAATTTAACTTCTTTATTATTTAAGCTTATTTAGTTTCTCAAACTTTATCACTTACTAATTAATTTTTCTAAAACTGAAAGTCATCACAGTTAACAGTTCCATTATATATGTACTTTTAATGGAGAAGATGCTGGGTTTATGTTGCATATAATATTAATTTAAGAGACATAGAAACCACATCAAGTATTTCTTTCATGTTCCTTTAATATTTTTTAATTAATGTGGAATTTTATCATAGGTCTTTGAACAGAAAAGGAGAGAATAGAGAGAAAACTAACCCCTCTTCTGTTCTTCTCATTTTTCTCTCTTCTCCTCTGTCTCTCTTCTGTTATCTCTCCTTCTCCCCTCTCCCCCACCCCAAACTACATGACATTGTAAATACTATAACTAGGGACATCTCTCTTGAAACACTTGAGAAAAAGTTCATATGAGAAAAGAATTCAACAAAAGAGCCAGTAATAAATACCATTTCCTTATATGTTTATAATACAAATTATAGCTTACAGATAAGATGAAGGAATGACAAAGCATTTTTTTACTCACTATGTCCAAGTGGGTTAAGCCCTGAAAATTCAAATAATAAAGTAAGATAATCCCCAGCTCAAATAACCTACATTCTAAAGGGAGACAGATTTCAGAGACAGGTCAGATGGAAGACCTAGTCATCCTTAAGATACAACAGCGAAGCTTTCCAGGAATATTCCTTAATGTCATTTCCATTAATAAAAATATGTCAGGGTCTGATGTTGAGCCATTTGACAGTATCAGTGACCTTTGTGATGAGGACTTCCCTCTTGGAGTGAAAAACTTGCAGAGGAAACCAAATCACATCTCCATAAGTGTTGCTTTCCTGAACTAGAGCTGAGAGACCCTCCTGGAAACAGGGCTATTGATCACTGCAGGTTTTGAGTTCAAAAACTTGGGTAGTCTCCAACTCTAGGGTCTGAGGGGGAGGTGATAGTTTGATCGCCTCTGCACATGCTGTCTGCTATAGCACCCAGAAGGGGACTTACTACTTCAGCAAGGCTGGTAACCCTGCCCTGTTATTAGGTCTTATTAAGCAGTTAGCTGGTGATTGGTGATGGTAGCATGGATTCCATATGGGGCTGCTCCTGGGGCTAGTCTAGAAGCAGGCCTAGTGATGTAGTGGTCATTTCTGTTATCATGGCTCTTGGGCTAACCTGTTCAATAGTGACAGTTGATAAAGGGTTGATATTGGTTGTTTATGGTGAACCCATAAGGATTGCTTCCCTCAATGATTCCATACAATTCTTTAAGAGGAGAATTTAGTCAAAGAGGAATGATATGCTCTCAAGAATGAAATTCTGAATACATAAAGAGAAACAACTCCAATGTAAAAAGGATAAGTTTTTCAAGAGATATAAATAGGAAACTAATCACAAACTTAATGGTGTCTTTAAAAAAAGTAACATGTACAAAAGGTAGTGAATATTAATATGTCAGTAATGTATGATCCATTTAAAACTTCCAGGAATACTGATGTATAGTGAATCTTAATTAAATTAATTATTCAATTGCACCTAAGATTAGTGAAGAAAGTCAAATAAATCAAAGTCTTTTACAAGATATTTGAGGTACAGAGGATCAGGGATAGAATTGTCATTTGGTAAGGATGAGAGCTGACCACAGAGAGAAGGCAGAGCTGCTCAGTTTTCAATTTAATTCTGTCAAACAGAAGGATCTTTGGACTGGAAAAGGCAGCTAATAAGGTACTGAAACTTGGAATAAGTAAGGGAGAAGAGAGCACCTGACTGCCCATGATAAGTTCAAGACACCGGACACAGACACCTTCAGGTACAAAAAGATTTAGCAGATTGTTGTCTTTAAGCAATCTTTGAAGGTCATGTATAATAGGAGAAGGAGAATAGGGAGGAAAATGTACTTATTTTCTATAAAAAGAGAAAAGAATAGAGTTTGCAGTCTCTAGGTTAGTGAGTTTGACTCACATTCCTGGCAGAATTCTAGAATGTACTATAAAAGGAATAGTTAGTGAATATTTTAAAAAAAGATAAAGAACTTACATGACTTCAATAAAAAGAGATCTTATCAGTATAATCTGATTTCTCCTGCATGCGTGTATGTATATACACATATACTTTTTATTCATTTATTTATTTATTTGTTTGTTTGTTTGTTTGTTTGTTTATTTATTTATTTGGGGTTTTTTTGGACAATGATACCAAGCAGCCAAATCAAGATACTATAGGACAGGGCTAGATATGCCAAATGGTTAGACACTTATACAAAATCAGAGTTAGCAAAAAGAAATTCATTTAGGATGACAATATATCTTTATTCATGCTTGGTATCACTTCTGCCATCTTTAAGAATTCTTAGCTTCCTTCAAAGCTCATCTCAAGTGCCATACTACCTGTGTACATCTTCAAATAATTCTCCTTCTACTTTCTCAACTCTGGAACCACAATCAAATCAGTACTGCTACTGATACTAGAAGGGATGTGTCAGTCTTCTCCACTGTGGCTACACTCACTGTCCTTGTTTATAACTTTGCCATTGAAAATACTTTCCCCTGCCATTATTGTGATATACATTGGTTTCTTCTATTAGCATATGTGTTTCAGGACCAGGAATCCACTTTTGTATTCTCAGAGCTTAGGAAAGTGTTTGGAACATGAGAAACACTTAATTGATTTTTTCATTGATTCTTTTGACTGTCTCTCATTCCTTCACAATCAAGCTTCTAAAAAAACTACTGTTCTTTCACTTCAAACCCAGTCAATTTGGCTGAACTCAAGGTTCTCACCCCATCACCTCATTGAAGCTGCTCTCTCCAGGGTTATCAACAAACTCTTAATTGTTAAGTTTTATGAACTCCCAAATCTAATCCTCCACTTTTCTGAAGTTTTTGGAAGAAGTGAGCACTTGGTCCTCATGGGATTTAGTCTCTTCATCCTCCTGTGATATTGTATTCAGGTATTGTTAAGAAGCCTTGATATTCAAAAGAATAGTTAGGCAAGTTGCTGGAGGACAGTTACTATTTGTCTTTCTATCTTTGTATCTCTGACATCTAGTAGTAGAGTGATAACAAGTAAATACTTAGGAAATGCCACTTGAACTGAATTTAATTGCATTATTTTACATACACCTTAAGCTTTAAAGTCTGTTATTTACCATAAAATTAAAAAATCCTTTTTAAAGCATTGATCCTCTGACACATTTAAACTTTAAAAAAACTGATTCTACGTTTATTTAGTGCAGAATTTCTTTTCATTTTTTGTAATTTCAGCAAAGTTTATCAGTCGCATCTCAGAATAATGTTTTTAAATTTATAAAATTAAATAGATAAAATTAAAAAGAAAATTAACTAGATTTAAATATAATTTATCAATAATGTTTTTTAAAAGTTCATAAACTGGGGTGGCTAGGTGGCGCAGTGGATAAAGCACTGGTCCTGGAGTCAGGAGTACCTGGGTTCAAATCCGGTCTCAGACACTTAATAATTACCTAGCTGTGTGGCCTTGGGCAAGCCACTTAACCCCATTTTGCCTTGCAAAAAAAAACCAGTTCATAGACCCTGTGTTAAGAATCATTGATTTAGTCCATGTTTCATTATATAATTTTTTTAATTTAAATTATATCTACATCAACACTTCTTAACTTGGTGTCTGTGAACTTGTTTATTTTGAGAGAGAGAGAGAGAGAGAGAGAGAGATCTTTTATCATTTCTGGAAATTTGTGTTGTGATTCTGATTTATTGCACTGCATTCTGATATGACTTTTGTGAGCTTGAAGGATTTTTCTTCATCACTATTGTCTTGAACTTTGAGAATAATGTGTCTTAAAGAGTTGAATTTTAAATTTTCTTTTCTTATTCTATGGATTATTTATATTTGTGTAGTTGATTGTTTTTAAAAATAATTCTGGAAGTTTTATTACATGATTTCTTGGCTTATAGTTGTAACTTACCCCCTTAGCATGCCCCCATAAACTCTGGGTGGGGGTGGCGCAGGGAGGTACAAATTTCCCCAGGACTTTTGGGGCTAGACACTTGGCCAGGACATTCTACATATTCACTCAATCAATAAGAATATATAATATTTTATTAACTGACTCACCCCTCATGCCTAATAAGTTGCCAAACCATTTCTAACTTTTTTTTTAACATCTTTCATATGTATCTCTTTCTCATCTCTGTAGTGGCCACTGCCCTGGAGTAGGCTCTCATCATGCCTAACCTTAATTGTTTCTAATCCATTCCATACCATCCTCCACTCAACTGTCAAAGTGATCATCTAAAAACACAAACTTAACCTCAGTGCTAGTTGCTCCATTTTGATTTCACAATTTTGTTATACCCACACCCCCTACATACTAATATGTATCCACATTTGCATATATATGTATAAAATTTATGTGTGTATAGCACACATACACATGTATATCTAACACATATATATGACAGATATATGTTACATATTATATATTGTGTTGTATATTATAATGCACACACATACACACACACACACACACACACACACACACAAACACACACACATTGACTCCCATAGTTTGCCCAGAAGGTTAATTAAGGATCATAATACTTTAATTGTTATTTTCTAGATTCTCATGGACTTAGAGCTTGCTCAATTTTGCTCTGTTCTTCATCCTTATCACATATTTCATGATTTCTAGGTCTCTTTTCTATCCTTGATATTTTATCACATTTATCATTTCAAAATTATTTCCTTCTAATTTTTTTCATGTCATTGAATTCTAGCTTCAATTCTTTGTTTTAATAATTTTAATAATTTTAACTCTTGAGATCTATAAGACATTCTGAGAGACATCCTAAAGTTGATAAATATATTTATATTGTTTCTTTTTCTATTTATATTGGTTTTGGTTTTGCTTCAGTTGGTTTATGATACTTTAAAAATAATACTGGAGCTTCATTTTCTTCTCCTTTTGTAAGTAAAATGTCTTAAATGAATTTCTAAATGTTCTATTTTCCATCTGGAATTTCTATTATTATGTGAAAAAAGGCTTCCTTACAAACTCTCACTTCTCCATCTTCCCAAATACTCATTTTTGCGAGTTCTTATCATTTTTTATAAAAACTGTGCAGAAATAAATATTTTTTGAAAGTTAAAACATCATCAAACAATGGAATTTCCTCAACTTTGATACTAGGGATTATTTAATGACTACTTATTTTTATATCATTAATATATTTACTACTATAATAAATAAAACTACTAATTTAATTATATAGAGTGTCCCTGAAGCTATAAGGCAGTTTAAAGCTTTAATAGCTTAAAGACTTAATGGTTTTTAGCTGCACTAAGACTTTGGAACATTCTGTATAAATGAACACATGAGACATTATATTGTGCTCAGTAATGGTGAGAACAGGGACATTTCCCCCCTTTCTTTGTATCTCCAGCACTTTGAACAGAGTCCTGAACATAGTAGGTACTCAATAAATACTTGTTGATTTGGCTAGAGAGTATCATAAAGAAGAAGCAAAACATTATGTTCTTTAATTCAACATTATAATCTATAAGTCTTATTTGTACTTCTATGTATGGGGTATCTAATAATTTATGAGGAAGACAGAGATTTGCTGGATGTAGACTGACTTCAAGAATCTTGGGGGTAGGGCAGCTAGATAGATAGAACACTGGCCATAGAATCAGAAGAACCTGAGTTCAAATCCAGCCTCAGATACTTGGGCAAGTCACTTAACCCCATTGCTTTAAATAAATACAATTTTTTTTAAAGAAAGAAGCTTGAGGATGAGAAATTGCACATAAACAAATAGCTATGAAATTAAACATATAACAGATATCAAAAAATGAGTCTAACAATTTAAAAAACTATCATTGGATCTAGAAGACTATAATTCTGTATTACTACTAACTTCTCAGTTTGTATCTATGCATGTGGATTTGATTTGAACCTGTGGGAGCTTAGTTTTCAATATGAATATAAGACAGTTATTTATTTTCTACACACACACACACACACACACACACACACACACACGCACACACACGAACCATAATCACATAGTCACACATTGACAGAAAACTTAAAATAGGTTAAAGTAACTTATAATTAGTGCTATAATATTCATCAAAATAAAATAATCTTCAGGACTGATGAATAGGCATTTTGCATTTCACTTCAGCCCTGCATTGTTCAAATGTTTCTCTCCAGGCTGGTGCTTGTGTTCATCCTCCTATTGGAGGAAAGAATCAGACATGCCTTCATGGAGGAAAAATGGTATTTTAGTTGCATTTTTAATGTTGGATAATGTTCCAACAGATAAAGATGGATGGAAGCCATTTATTGGGGAGGGAACAGCATGAACAAAAGCTTGAAAGTGGGAAGGAGTCAGGAATGTTCAGAGAATGGGAAGTAGTCCAATTTAGCTGCAGTTCAGAGAACATGAAGAGGTGTAGTGAGAAAGAAGGCTGAAAAGGTAAGTTGGGGACTATTTGAGGTCATAGATTGAATTTGATTCTGAAGGAATCTTCTGCCTATTCTATGAAGGATTTCATGGGGTCTCAGACAAAAATTATATTATGAGCAGGTAGGGCAATGTTTCAATTAAACTGCCCCACGAGAAAAACAAAGACTGAGGATCCTTTGGATCTATAATGGGTAAGAAATTAGATGAATACGGGGAGATGGAGCCATTAGAATTTCACACAGGATGTTTAAAAATATTTTCATGTATCTACAAAAATGATAAGGACAGTATATACATTCATATAAACATATATATATATATATTTATATTATGTGTATACACACATGTTATGATTAAAGATGATATCAGGGTTACTGACCAAAGCAGGGAAGAATTAAAAACTTTATTGATCAGCACCCTATGCTAAAAACAGTTTCTGGTTTTTATTTTTGTCTTTGTCGCTGCAATATTTCTCATGGTACCTTACGTGTGGTAGCCAGTTAATAAATGCTTATTGGTTTGGATTCTATTTTTCCTGTCTTGAAAAGTAATACTTTTTAAACTTTGATTCAAACAGTATATGGAAATGAAGGTAGAGCATCCCCCAGAAATGTCATCCATCCATCATATTATCATTCACTGATAGGTACTAAGGAACCAAAAGTACTCAGTTCAAACAAATGCATGATTAGATTTTAAAAAGAAAATATAAAATAGAATTGTAGTGGATGGTTTTGATGGATTTCCAGTTGAATATTAGCTTGAATTTTATCTTCAGATTTTATGCATCAACATAAATTCCCAATTTCTTTTTAAAGTAATATCAGACAAGTGGTTCTATTTAAAGTATGAAATGATCATGATTATTAGAACTTGGAAAACCTTAAGGATCAGCTAATGCAACCTCCTTATTTTATACACAAGGAAACTGAAATCAGACATCACACCTTGACCACAGATGCTCAACTAGTTAGAGGATGTGAACTCAGATCTAAAACACAGATCTTTGGACTACTTAGTCCATTTTACTTCTCTCATACTACACGTCTTTCATCAAATCAAAGAATTTCAAAATTAGTTATTAAAATATCACTGGTAGTAATAGCTTGCATTTATATAGTGCTTTAGTGTTTGTAAAGTGCTGTATGTATTAACTCATTTGATAAACATAATCTGTCTTGGTAGGTGCTATTCTTAACCACTGGGTAGCACAGGGGATAGATTGAGTGTCAGTCTAGAGACAAAATCTAATCTCAGACATTAACTAGCTGTGTGACCCTGGGCAAGTCACTTAACCTTGCTTGTCTCCATTTCCTCATCTACAAAATGAACTGGTGAATGAAATGGCAAACTACTCCAGTATCTTTGCCAAGAATAGGTTTTCAGTTGGACAGGACTTAAAATGACTGAACAAAAAGTGCTATAATGGTTCCCACTTTATAGATGAGGGAACTAAGGTTGAAAGAGGCTAAGTGATTAGCCAGTCTCACACAGCTAGTGAACATCTAAGGCAGGATTTGAACTCCGATCTTTAGAAGTTCCAAGTCCAGAAGGATATTCACTGTACGTAACTTCCATGTCTACTCACTAGACTGAAGATCCTGATTTCAAAGTGCTCAATAGTCTGAGTTGGCATTCAGAATTTGACATGTCTTGTTAGTAAAACTAAGAGGGTGCAGTGCTTAGAGTGTGGATCTTGGAGTCACAAGGACCTGAGCACAAATCCAACCTTAGACACTTAATAATTGCCTAGCTGTGTGACCTCGGGCAAGTCACTTAACCCCAATGCCGAAAGAAAGGAAGAAAGGAAGAAAGGAAGAAAGAAAGAAAGAAAGAAAGAAAGAAAGAAAGAAAGAAAGAAAGAAAGAAAGAAAGAGATAGATAGATATTAAAAGGAAAGAAACTGGTACCTTACAATGGAGGAAAGGAATTGATAGGGCTAACACCTAGTTTCAAAAGATAATCTGGAAGGGGACTTCCATAATTACATCATATTTTTATATGATGTAATTATATATCTAAATTATATAGCTAAAATTCCTCAATTAGTAGAATTTTGCTCATCATCCTTCATAATTTGGAAACACTTATTTTCTCCACCTATAACAGACAAAACAGAAGTGCCAATCCATTCTTGTAATTTCTCATAGCTGCTGGCATTTCTTTAGGATGGATACTTTTCTGGACAGTCTTATGTTCAGAAATTCTTTTAGAAGACTTTATCTTTAGGAGGAATGGAAGGACAGACTAATTCTTGCATTGTACCTTTTATTCCTTCCACAGTCTAAAGCACTTTTGTTCCAGTACCCAAGACACCCACTCCACAGAGAAAGGCTCAGGGAAATTTCAGCTTCCCTTGAGATTAATTATCTTTCTGAGTATGGAGTAGTGAAGGAGGTTGACGACATTAATTCTAGCAGAGCCAGGAAACATATAGATAGTGTGGCTAGGATCAGATGTTTCAGGAGGCATTACAGGATGTTCAGAGGGATGTAGCAATATAGGGAAGATATTTATTAACCATTCATTTATTCTTTGTGCTTATGAAGTAATAGATGAAAGGATACATAGTACTGCCCAGGTGGCTATGTGGTCTGAGAGGTGCACCATCAGAGGAGGTCAAATCCAATTGTGAATGAGTAGCCCCAGGAAGTATGGTATTCTCTTAAGAAGGGTAAGCTTCAGTCAACATGATGTTCTGTAATCCAATTCCAAGCTTTGTTGTGTGACATGAAAATTTACTTCTTCTTTGTGAAACAAATCTCATGTAGCAAACTGTATCTTGAAGATAAAGCAACAGATGAGAAAAAGGGAAGATGATCAATGTTGGAGAGGTTGTGGGAGGACTGGGACATTGATGCATTGATGGTGGAGTTGTGAATGGATCCAGACTTTCTAGAAAGCAATATGGAACTATGCCTAAAGAGCAATAAAACTGTTCGTACCCCTTGATCTAGCAATTTCAATTCTAGGACCATATCCGGAAGAAATTGTAAGAAATAAGAAAAGTCCTACATGTTCCAAAGTATTCATAGCAGCTCTTTTTGTAGTGGCAAAGAATTGGAAATTGAGGAGATAGCCATAAATTGGGGAATGGCTAAATAAGTTATGGTAAATGAATACTGTGGAATATTATTGTTCTATAAGAAACCATAAATGGTCAGACACTAGAGAAGAATGGAATGATTTATGGGATCTAATGCAAAGTTAAGGGAGTAAAGCCAAGCGAACAATGTATATATCAACAACATTATTAGATGAACAATCTTGATGGAAACAACTCCTCTAGACAGTCCAGAGAACTAGGACAACTGTATTAGACTGGTAATGGTCTATATTATCCCCAAACAGAGGAAGAAAAAATGAAACAAAACAAAACACACAGAAAAAAAAGCCACCCCTACCAAATCTGATGAACACTTCATAAAAATTATCTCTTATGTATCTCTTTCCCTTAATCCTAATTCCTCATGTCAAAAATTACTAATTTGTAAATATGTTTAACAAAAGATGTATACAAAATGCTACCTGACTGTTCCCTACTGAGGGGAGAGGGATGGGAAGGAAGGGTGGAGGGAAATTTTGTAACTTGGAAAAATGCATGTACAAATGGATGAAGATTTAAAAAAAATTAAAAATAACTTTAAAAAGAAGATAAAGCAAATTCCTTATTTCTTCCATTTCACCCCCATCCTGGACCACACTCCCCCCAAAAAATTAAAAGTAGCCAAATCTGGAAAGTATTTACTAGTTTTCACTGCTTATTTTAGAGATGGAAAGTTCCTGAGAGGTTGGTATTTGCTCAACCTTCAGGCACCTTATTCTAGAAATAAGTAAGTATTATGGAGGAAAAAGCACTGGATCTAGCTCCAGAAGATCCATATTTGAGGGGTGGCTAGGTAGTGCAGTGGATTGAGCACCTGCCCTAGAGTCAGGAGTACCTGAGTTCAAATCCTGCCTCAGACACTTAATAATTACCTGGGTATGTGGTCTTAGGCAAGAACTTTCAAAAAGGGGGGGGGAAAGATCTGTATTCAAATTCTGCCCTGCTCATTTATTATATCAAGCCACTGAACCTCCCTGAGTCTCAGTTTCCTCATTTATGTTAAAAAAAATAAAATTGAACAAAATAGCCTTCATGATCTTTTCTAGATCTAGATTTATGATCTGGTGGAAATGTGTCCTAATTTTTAAGTGATATGGAAAAGGAATTTGCATAAACATCTACCAGAAGTCATTTTTCCAAGTTTTTCAAACTTCTGGATCAGACAGTTCTTTTCTATGTATTAAAATTTCCTCATTCTACAGCTTAATTTACGTTTCCTCTGTTCATTTATCAGTGAAGGCTGAGACCTAGTAACCAATATTTTTTTGTAAAAAACAAAACAAATCCCCCCCAGATATAAATGAAAAACTTAGTTTTCTCTTTTCAAAGCTAAACACCCATTTTTCTTTCATTATTCCTTACATACATGGATTTCTAATGCCTTATTGTTCTTATCTTTTCTTTCAATTCTCACAAAACCCTTTTAAAATGGAGCTTAAAGGGGCGACTAGGTGGCATAGCGGATAAAGCACTGGCCCTGGAGCCAGGAGTACCTGGGTTCAAATCCAGTCTCAGACGCTTAATAATTGCCTAGCTATGTGGCCTTGGGCAAGCCACTTAACCCCATTTGCCTTGCAAAAACATAAAAAGTAAAAATAAAAATAAAATAGAGCTTAAAGTAAAACCTCAAACTAGACAGAGGAAAGATATTTTCTACTGCCTTGTTAACTAGAACAGTTAAGCATCTGATAACTCCAAGATGCAATGTTACCTTTTAAATCTTCAAAGAAAAATGAATTATTCCTTGACCCTTTTTCAAGTTGTTTCTTGATGGAGTGAGTAGAGGGCTAGCCTAAGAATCTGGAGGACCTAGGTTCAAGTCTTGTTTCACATTAATGATTTATGAATCTAGGCAAACTACTTGACTTTCCTAAGCCCTAGACAACTTTCTAAGACTAAGTTGCAGAATTTGTTCTCATCTGTCCATTCTGGGGACAATCTTCATATGAATGGAGTCCACATCCTGTTAACTCACCCCTTAGTTATCCTTAGCCTAGTTTGGCTGAGACAGCTTTACTAGAGTCTGACTACTGCATATGCTGCATCTTCAAGGGACAAAACAACATTCCAAGTTGTAGAATAATTTTCCCTCTTAGTTGATTGAAATGGTTTTAATAATGTATGTAGAATACACTACCAAAAGGAAGGAATGAACAACAGACTCATCATAGTATGATGCAGGAAAATGCCACAGCACCATTATCAGTGCCTATGCTCCCACCATGATGAATATTGAAGAGATCAAAGAAAAATGCTATGAAGACCTGGGGACCCTTATCATTACTGTACCAAATGAGGACATGCTCATAATTCTAGGTCACTTCAATATTAAAGTGGGTCCAAGCTAACAGATTTAATGGGGAGTTCTTGGAATAGTTTTGGAAACAGCAATAGTAATGGTCACTTACTACTAAAGACTTGTACATCTCCTGACCTCATCACAAACACTGTCTTCTATTTATCTAAATGCAATAAAACTTTCTGGATGCACCTCAGAAGCAAATATTGGCATCATTTAATGAACTATGTGACTGTAAGGAGAAGGGACAGAAGAGATATACGAGTGATGAAGGCAATGTGTGATGCAGAATGCTGGAGTGATCACAGACTCATCCTCTCCAAACTAAATATTCACGTTCAATCAAACTGGAGGTCCCAAGGCAAAATGACTATCAGAAGAATTATATCAAGTGATTACTGTGTTTCTCTGAGTGGAATAGTTTGTTGCTTACTTAGAGGAAGAGTTGAGTTAACACCCAGTTTGCAACAGTGGAGCAGCAAAGGAGTGGGCAAAGATTTGATGGACAACACTGCATTTGCTCATCTGGATCAGAACACCCATAAACATCAAGATTGGTTTGATGAAAATGATGAAGGAACACAGTAGATGCTAAAAGAAAAGCAAGATCTACAGAGTTTACCAGCAGGATAGTTCATCTATTTCTAAAGTACAAGTGAACATGAATAATATGGATCTATAATTAGCATGGATATAGATGTAGAGCCTATTTTACATTGCTTTCTGACAAAGAGAGTGGGCAGGGAAGGGCAGGTGGGAGAAAAATATAAAAATATGATTGTTGAAAATTGCCACCACATGTACTTGGAAAAATAAATAAGTAAACATTAAAAAAAATAAAGTACAAGTGAGGTAAGGCTTAGGGAGATACAAGATTCTTGACTCAATACAAGGACAGATGAAATTCATTTTTGTGTAGATCGTAACAATCCAAAGTGCTTTTATAATGCCCTGAAGGCTATTTATGGGCCAAAGACATTTGGTGCAACTCAACTATTCAGTGTTAATGCAGCCATGCTGATCACGGATAGGGTCATGATCTTAGAAAGACCATGAGCAAGTGAGATGTATTTAGGTGAGGGAGGACTATGCAAAGTGACTAGCCTCACTTCTCTAGAACCATATGGGTCTATTGGCCAGATATGGATCAGAACATCTAGAGATAGTAGATGTAGTAGGAAACCTTGATCTTTGAAAAGTTATAGTAAAATTAGAGAGATCAATGCATGAAGTGTTAATGAGTACAATAGTCAAGAGTTTGAAACTGATTAATATGGTCATTCAATAAACATTTATTAAGCTCCTTTCATGAGCCAGGCATTGTGCTTAGTGTTAGGGATACAAAAAGTGGAAAATACGTTCTTTTTCCTAAAGGAAGAACAATCCAAAAGGCAAGACAACAAGCAAAGAAAAATGCACAATCAACAAATAAGAAAGACAGGAAATAATTTTAAAAGACCCTAGTGGGCAGCAAGGTAGCACAGTGGATAGAGCACTGGCCCTGGAGTCAGGAGGTCCAGAGTTCAAATCCAGCCTCACACTTAATAATTACCTAGCTATGTGATCTTGGGCAAATCACTTAACCCCATTGCCTTGCAAAAAAAAATAAATAAAATAAAAAGACCTTATAATTAGGAGGGTCTGGTAAATGCTTGCTCTAGAAGACACAATTTTAGTTGAGACTTCAAGGATGCTAGGGAAAACCAGTAGCTATATATTAAATATACATGCATGATAGTTAAGCTGGGGCAGGATGGGTGGGAGGAGCAATAATAAGTTTATTAAGTAGATAGATGGCATGGGTGGACCTTTGCCTTAGGAAAATCATTTTGGTGTTCAAATAGAGATTGGAGTGGAATGGAGAGAAAGAGACTTAAGGTGCATAGAACCACCAGCAGACTATTGTAGTGGTGTAAGCAGATGCCTGCCTTAGGGTGCAATATAAGAGAAAAGGAGATATATATTCCAGAGATGTTGCAAAGGTAAAATCAACAAATCTTGGCAATAGATTAGACTCGGGGAGAGGAGTGGTGAGAAATAGTGAGGAGTTGAGGATGCCACCTAGATTACAACTTGAGAGATGGGGAAGATCATATTACCTTCAATAGGTAATCATATTACCTCCAATAGGTAAAAGGGGAGGGAATAGGGTTTAAGAGGAAAGATGATGAATTCTACTTTGAATGTTAAGTTTAAACTAGAGTTCCAGTTTGACATGCCAGAAAGGCAGTTAGAGACATGAGATTGGAATTCAGCAGAGATAATAGGGAAGGAGAGAGAAATAGGTTTGAGGATCATCAACATAGAGATGATAATTAAATACACAAAACTGGTGAAATCAAACAAGTAGAAAAGAAGGAGAAGAAACCTGAAAGACACCTATAGGTGGTGAATGAGAATCCAACAAAGGAGATTAAGAAGGAACAATCTGATAGGAGAACCAGAGGAAATGATCCAAAAAAACTAGCCAAAAAAGAGAACATCCAAGAAGACCATGATCAGCTGTGTCAGAAACTACGGAGATGTCAAGAAGAATGAAGACTAAAAAAAATCTCCTGGAATTTAACAATGAAGAGATCATTGGTAAATTTACAGAGAACAATTTTAGTGCAATGATGCAGTCAGAGGCCAGATTGTAAGATGTTAAGAAGTGATAGTGGAGATATCTATTGTGGAGAGCTTTTTAAAGGAATTTGACTACAAAAAGGCAGGAGAGAAATAGGAGGGGAAACATATAGATCTAGCTAGTGATGAAGAGCAGTTAGGTGGCATAATGGATAGAGTGCCAGGCCTCAAACTTATTACTTCTGTGACCCTGTTTTCCTCATCTGTGAAACAAGCTAGAGAAAGAAATGGCAGACCACTCCAGTATTTTTACAAAGAAGATCCTAAATGGAATCACAGAGAGGCAGATACAACTGAAAATAAATCAACAAGAGTGCAGACAAAAGGAACAAGGAAGCATTTTTTGGAGATGAGGAAGACATGGACATATTTGTAGGTGGTAGGGAATGTGCTAGTAGAAAGGGAGAGGTTGAACTCAGTGCTAGATTCAGAGAGCCAGGACAGCCATACTAGACCAGCTATGGATAATGCTATCCCCAACCAGAAGAAGAAAATAAAACAAAAAAAAAATAACCCTTCAGAATCTGATGAATACTTTATAAAATTTATATCTTATCTATCTCTTTCCCTTAATCTTAATTCCTCATGCCAAAAATGACTAATATGTAAACATGTTTATCAAAAATATGTATGTACAATGCTAACCTGACTTTGCCACTGAGGGGAAGGGGGTGGGATGGGAGGATGGAAGGAAATTCTGTAACTTAAAAATATGCATGTGCTTATGGATGAATGTTTTGTAAAAACTTTCCTAACATGTATTTGGAAAAAATAAAATATCAATTAAAAAAGAAAAGAAAATCAATGCTAGAGTGTGATGACAGGGGTCAGGCTGTTGAAGGAGATGGGAAAAATAAGATTGCCTGTGCAAATACAGTGGTTTGTCTTGTTGAGGGGTAAGACCCACCTCTTCTTGTGAGACAGGTAAAGGAGGAGAGAGTAGCAGAAGGCATCTGAGTGATATAGGATGAAGTGGAGGGATCTCATGGTAAATTGGTTCAATTTTTTTTCTATAAAATGGAGCCAAGATGAGAGGTCTGGATATATATGAAAAGTTTTGGAAGAGCTGTTGTGGGGAGGAACTTTGACTTTGCCACATTTAGCACCATTGTACGTTCTTACTTCTTTCCTTTGATTCTTTTCCCTTTGATTCTCATTCTATATAGGAGTATCCTAAAGTGTAGGGTGTATTCAGGGAGCACTAATACCTTTAGTGTAAAGGTTTGCTGAACCATTTTCATGGCTGCTCATCCACCTTTGGTGTCCATCTGTCACTCAACTGTCACCTGTGGCTCCCAGAAGCTGTAGTATGCAATCCTATTAAAAACTGCCTTGGCAGATGGCTTGGTAGAGAATAACTAAGGGGGTCTCAAACCTCCATGAATAAGGGAGGTATCTATCCCAAGCATGTGAAGACTTCCCTTGGTAGAATGGGTGTATAAGAACACTTTTTGAACAACCATGAAGGTGACTACAGCAGGCATTATGGAATGCTTAGAACTTGGTCAGCCAGCAAAGATGCCAAGGTGCCACTGCACCCTAGGCCATAGTCTGTCACTTTGACTTTTGTCTTTCTACTAGACTTTAATATCCCTGGAAGAGAGAATGAAGCTAATGACTTTGTGCAATTCTGCCTTGCTTAAATCCAATTAACAGGTGAGTGAAGACATCCGGTAATGTCTTTGATCCTCTTTGAAAATTAAGGATGATCAACAACAATATCCTACTAAACCAGTTCTTAATTTTTTGTTGTGTCATGCCTCGAGTTTCATCCCATCATTTCATAGGTAAAGAAAGTGAGTCTCTAGCAAAGAAATAATTTGTTCAAGAATATAGTTAATAGTGGACTCATGTGATTTGCTTATTTTCCTGACTGATTATCTTGTTGTTAAAGTTATAAAACACATTAGTATGTATTTCTCATTTGAATGAAGTAAGATGAAGAAATAGGTTGTTGCCTTATTTCTGTTTTGCAGAAGAGAAAACTTGAGAATCAGTGAGATTAAATGACTTGCCTAAGATCACAAGACTGATATGGAGAATAGATTCAGAGCTAGAAGGGACAGTCCTTGAAGATCACTTAGACCAATATCTGTTTTTAGATGAAGAAATTGAGGCATAGAGAGTTGAAAGTCACAGAGAGTTGAATGACAGAGCTGGGATTTGAACCCAGGTCTTCTGACTCCAGATCCATTGTAATTTTTACTGTTTTTTATACTCTCAATCATTATACCTTTCTATTAGACATTTTATACTACTTGCATTATGGGATATTCTTTACAAATCTGTACCTGCTGATTGAAATTCCAAATCCCAGTCTTTTCATCTTGATGAATACTTCCCATCATAATTTTGAAACAATCCTTTTCTGTTTTTATTCTTCTTTCCAAAAAAGAAACTCCCATTTTAATTTTTTCCACCTAATGATACCTGTCTTTATTTTTGTTCAGTCTTTTCAATTATGTCTGACACTTTATGATCCATTGGGGTTTTCATGTCAAAGGTACTGGAGTGGTTTGCCATGTCCTTCTGCAGCTCATTTTTCAGATGAGAAACTGAGGTAAACACAGTGAAATGGCTTGCCTAGGATCATCAAGTTATTAAGTGTTTAAGGTCATTTTTGAACTCATGAAGATGAGTCTTTCTGATTTCAAGCCTAGAATTCATTCCACTATGCTACCTTACTTCCTGACGCCAATTTTACATATCCTATATTATTGTTTCCTTGTCTCTTTTAAGTAACTTTTTTTTTTGTTTTTTTGCAAGGTGATGAGGTTAAGTGATTTGCCCAAGCTTACACAGGTAATTTATTAAGTCTCTGAGGCCAAATTTTAACTCATATCCTCTTTACTCTAGGGTCAATGCTCTATCTACTGAGGCACCTAGAAGCCACTAAGTAACTCTTTTCCGTGATGGTAAATTACTGCACAATCTCTAATTTATCCTTTGATGATGAGTAAGTCACTGAGTCTCATCTATAAAACATCAGAGTTGAACCAGTTGATCTCCAAAGTCTCTTTCAATCCTGAAATTACACTTTGCACAAATCTCTATGATGATTCTAAAGTCTGGAATACATTTGGGCTTGGTGGAAAGAGAGAAGCTAGAATGTACATAGCTTTTTTAGCTGAATGATCTAAACTACCCCTGACTAATTTGTGTGATTATAATAGAAAGATTAATAGAGTTGGTTTTTGAAGATCAGAGTTCAGTCAATTAGCAATCATTTATTAATTTCCTATATGCCAGGCTCTATGTTGAATCCTGGGAATATACATATGAGTTAGAAAGAAAGACAGTGGGGCAGCTAGGTGGCATAGTGAATAAAACACCAACCCTGGAGTCAGGAGTACCTGGGTTCAAATCTGGTCTCAGACACTTAATAATTACCTAGCTGTGTCGCCTTGGGCAAGCCACTTAACCCTGTTTGCCTTGCAAAAAACCTAAAAAAAGAAAAAAGAAAGACAGTGACTGCTCTCAAAGAGCAAATACATTCTAACAATAAATAAAGGAAGATGGAAAGGGGAAGAGGGTCATGGTGGAGGAAATTCATGCTTAGAAATGAGTTTAAATGCTGTCTCTGCTAACTTAAAATTTATGTGAACTTCAGTAAGTCATTAGCCACTAAAGACTCAGTTTACTTTTATATTAAATGTGGAGAGTGAGCAAAAATTCCTCCATGATATCTTTGATCACTATTTCACAAAATCTACATTAACTATTACAGCATTTTCAGAATAAGGCTACTTCTTATCAGCAGTTGTAGCAATTGTGTACATTGCTGTGACTCATGTTAAAGCATATTTCTTAGGGGTGGCTAGGTGGCATAGTAGATGAAGCACTGGTCTTGGAGTCAGGAGTACCTGGGTTCAAATATGGTCTCAGTCACTTAATAATTGCCTAGCTGTGTGGCCTTGGGCAAGCCACTTAACCCCATTTGCCTTGCAAAAACCTAAAAAAAACATATTTCTTTTTTTTTAAAGATTTTATTTATTTTGTTTTACAAGTTTTCCCCTAATCTTACTCCCCACCCCCACAGAAGGCAAATTGTTAGTCTTTATATTATTTCCATGGTATACATTGATCCAAATTGAATGTGATAAGAGAGAAAGCATATCCTTAAGGAAGAAACATAAAGGATAAGAGATAGCAAGATCAGACAATAGATAATCAATTTTTTTTTCTAAATTAAAGGTAGTAGTCCTTGGACTTTATTCAAACTCCACAGTTCTTTCTCTGGATACAGATGGTATTCTCCATGACAGACAGTCCCAAATTGTCCCTGATTGTTGCACTTAATGGAATGAGCAAGTCCACCAAGGTTGATCATCACCCTTATGTTGCTGTTAGGGTATACAAAGTTTTTCTGGTTCTGCTCATCTCACTAAGTATCAGTTCATGCACATCCTTCCAGGCTTCCCTGAATTCCCTCCTTCCTGGTTTCCAATCGAACAATAGTGTTCCATGACATACATATACCACAGTTTGCTAAAACATTCCCCAATTGAAGGACATTTACTTAATTTCCAATTCTTTGCCACCACAAATGGGGCTGCTATAAATATTTTTGTACAAGTGATGTTTTTACCCTTTTTTCATCATCTCTTCAAGGTATAGACCCAGTAGTGGTATTGCTAGATCAAAGGGTATGCCCATTTTTGTTGACCTTTGGTCATAGTTCTAACCTCCAGAAAGGCTGGATACAGATGGTATTCTCCATCACAGACAGTCCCAAACAGCTCCACCAACAATGTATTAGTGTCCCAGATTACACACAATCCTTCCAACAATGATCATTGCCCTTTCTGATCATATTGAGAGGTGTGAAGTGGTACCTTAGAGAAGCTTTAATTTGTATTTCTCTAATAAGTGATGATTTAGAGCAATTTTTCATATGACTATGGATCACTTTGATCTCATCATCTGTAAATTGCCTTTGCATATATTTTGTCCATTTGTGAATTAGGGGATAACTTTTTTAAAAATTTGACTCAATTCTCTGTATATTTTAGAAATGAGTCCTTTGTCAGAAATACTAGTTGTAAATATTATTTCCCAGTTTACTACATTTCTTTTGATCTTGGTTACAGTTGTTTTGTCTGTGCAAAAGCTTTTTAATTTAATGTAATCAAAATCATCTAGTTTGTTTTTAGTGATGTTCTCCATCTCTTCCTTCTTCATAAACTGTTTCCCTTTCCATTGATCTGACAGATAAACCGCTCCTTGATTTTCTGGTTTGCTTATAATATTGTTTTTTCTGTCTAAATCCTGTACCTATTTTGATCTTATATTGGTAAAGGGTGTGAGGTGTTGGTCAAGTTTCTTCCATACTAACTTCCAAATTTCCCAGCAGTTTTCATCGAAGAGAGAATTTTTATTCCAATAGCTGGTCTCTTTGGGTTTATCAAATGGCAGATTACTATAATTGTTTCCTTCTATTGCACCTAGTCTATTCCACTGGTCCACGACTCTATTTCTTAGCCAATACCAGACAGTTTTGATGACTGATGCTGTATAATATAGTTGTAGATTTGATAGGGCTAAGCCACTTTCTTTTGCACTTTTTTTCATTGAATCCCTGGAAATTCTTGACTTTTTATTTATCCTTATGAATTTACTTACCATTTTTTTCTAACTCATTAAAGTAATTTTTTGGAATTTTGATTGGTAGGGCATTAAACTGGTAGTTTAGTTTTGGTAGAATTGTCATTTTTATTATACTAGCTCAACCTATCCATGAGCAGTTGATGTTTGCCCAGTTATTTAAATCTTATTTTATTTCTGTGAGAAGTGTTTTGCAATTTTTTTCAAAAATTTTGAGTCTGTCTTGGCAGGTATTTTATATTGCTTGAGGTTACTTTGAATGGGATTTCTCTTTCTAGCTCTTCCTGCTATATCTTGCTAGTCATACGTAGAAAAGTTGAGGATTATGGGGCGGCTAGGTGGCATAGTGGATAAAGTACCGGCCTTGGAGTCAGGAGTACCTATGTCTTCCTGTAGTTCTTTCACCTTCTCCTCTCTGAATTTGGATGCTACCCCACTGGGTGCATACATAATCAGTATTGAAATTATTTTGTATGATACCTTTTAGGAGGATATAGTTTCCTTCCTTATCTCTTTTAATGTTATCTGTTTTTGCAGCTGTGTCTGAGATAAGGATTGCTACCCCTGCTTTTTTTCACTTTAGCTGAAGCAAAATATATTTTGCTCCAACATTTTACCTTTACTCTATATGTATCTCTCTTCTTCAAATAAGTTTCTTGTAAGCGGTATACTGTAAGATTCTGATTTTTAATCCAGTCTTCTATTCACTCATGTTTTAAGGGATAGTTTATCCCATTCACATTCAAAGTTATAATTACTAGATCTTTATTGCATTCCATACTATCTTCCCTCTGTTTGTATTTTCCCCTTTTTCCCCTTTATCCATATCCCCCAGTACTTTGTTTCTGACTACCACCCCCTTCAGTGTTTTTGCCCTCCTATATCCACCCCTCCCCTTTCTTTCCCCTTTCCTCTTTACCTTTTTCCCCCTTTATCCTTCCCCTTTTTCCGCTTTTCTCCCACTCTTTGTCTCCTTACCCCTCCCCTTTTTGCCTTTTAATACTTTAAAGGTAAGATATTTTTAAGTTAACTGAGTGTATGTGTGTGTGTGTTTGTGTGTGTGTCCGTTAATTTTAAGCCAAGTCTGATGAGAGGAAGAGTCAAATGTTTCTCATCTCCTTCCTTTTCCCCCTCTATTACAATAGGTCTTTTGTATCTCTTAATGTAATGAGATTTACTCCATTCAATCCCCTGCCTCTTCCTGTCTCCCTTTTTAAAGAGGAAGTGTTTTTAAGTCATTCTATCTGAGTCATGGAAAATCCTGAGTATCCATCACTTCTGCCTAAGTATATTCTCTCTAATAGAGTTACAATTCTTGAGAGTATTAGAGTCTTTCTCCAAAGTAGGGATATAGCCAGTTTCATCCCTTTGGGTAGCATTCTCGTGGATAAGTCATGAGTGTCCATCACTTCTGGCTGGGTATAACATCTCAAGTTACAATTCTCAATAGTTATGAGAATCTTTTTTCCCATGCTGGGATATAGCCCATTTCATCTTAT
This sequence comes from Macrotis lagotis, assembly GCF_037893015.1. Lineage (NCBI taxonomy): Eukaryota > Metazoa > Chordata > Mammalia > Peramelemorphia > Peramelidae > Macrotis > Macrotis lagotis. The sequence goes on from NC_133665.1 coordinate 39,046,227, forward strand.
TGGATAGCAGTTTTTTTTCTAACCCCATTTTTTAACCTTTTCATGTGTCTCTTGATCTTCCTGTTTGATTTCCAAATTTTCTATTTAGCTCTGGTTTTTTTTTTCATCAGTAATTGTTGGAATTCTTCCATTTCATTAAATGTCCATCTTTTCCCCTGAAAGAGAAGGCTCGGCTTTGCCATATAGTGGATTCTTGGCTGCATTCCAAGCTCCCTTGCTCTTTGGAATATCTTCTTCCAGGCCCTTCTTGTTGATCCAGCCAGGTCCTGCATAATCCTTACTGTGGCTCCTTGGTATTTAAATTGTTTCTTTCTGGTTATTTGTAGGATTTTCTCTTTTATCTGATAGTTCTGGAATTTGACCACAACATTTCTTGGTGCTTTAATTTTAGGATCTCTTTCTGGAGGGGATCGATGTATTCTTTCAATAACTGTTTTGTCCTTTGGTTCTATGATGGCAGGGCAATTTTCCATCACTAAATCCTGTAATATTAAGTCTAGGCTTTTTTTTTCTCTTCAATGTTTGCAGGAAGACTTATAATTCTTAGGTTGTCCATTTTCAATCTGTTCTCACAGTCAGTAGTTGTGCTGATGAGGTATTTTACATTTTCTTCTATTTTTTCTATTTTTTGGATTTGTTTACCAGACTCTTGCTTTCTCATGAAGTCATTAGTTTCCACAGACTTCATTCCTTTTTTTTTAGTTTTTGCAAGGCAATGGGGTTAAGTGGCTTGCCCAAGGCCACACAGCTAGGTAATGATTAAGTGTCTGAGACTGGATTTGAACCCAGGTACTCCTGACTCCAAGGCCATTGCTCTATCCACTATGCCACCTAGCCGCCCCTCATTCTTTTTTTATAGAAGAATTTTCTTTATTTACCTTTTGCAACTCCTTTCCCAATTGGCCAATTCTATTTTTGAAAGTTTTCCATTTGACCAATTAAGGTTTTGAGAGAATTATTTTCTTTTTGCATTTGTCCAATTATATTTTCCAGTGATTTGTTTTCTTGTTGCAAGCTGTTAATCTTCTCTTGGGTTTCTTTTCCCAAATTTTCAAGTTGATTTTTAAACTCCTTCCCTATTTCTTCAAGGTGGTCTTTCTGTACTAGAGACCAGGTCATATTCTCTTCAGAGGTTCTATGTCTCGATGAGTTAGGGTCTTTTCCTTCCTAGAATTTTTCTGTGGACCCTCCTTTCTGCTGGCCTTTCTTCATTTTACTACGGTGGAGGGGCTGGTTCACAGAGATTTGATGTTCGGATCCCTAGAGGCTTTGATCACTGAGTGTAATTTCTACAGCTGGCCAGTAGGGAGTGCTGGTTGCTTCTTTTGGAGTACTTGTGACCTTCATTGAACCCTGTCCCTTGGCTTAGAGGGAGTGGTTGAAGCTGTTAAATACTTTTGTCTTTGATCAATGGTGGGCTTTATCCTGGGGGTGACAGTCATCCCTCTCCCTATTGTCAGTGGAGGTGGTTCTGCTGCTCAGCCTTAGCCTGGGGCAGAGGTATTCTGTAATTGGGTTTGTTCTGGGAAGAGGCTTCAGCTGAAATGGAGGTGTGGACTCTAAGTTCCTCCTGACCAGAGGGGTTCAGGGATAGATGTGTGCAACTCTCCTGCTCAGGAACTCTCCATCCAGTCCTGCCAGCAATCTCCAGATGATCAGAGCCACTACCAATGTCTCTGCTCCCTAACTGATCCAAGTCCCCATGGTCAACCAGGCTCTAGCCCCACAGCTGATCAAGCTAGTTGGGTTCTCAGGCCCTCAGGATCTTGGTCTCCAGTGCTGCTGCTAATCAGGCTAATTCAACTGATCCAGGCTCCTAAAGTCTCACCAGTTGCCTGCTCCTAGACTCACCCACAATTGTGGAAGGCAAATCCTGAGGTTGATGTTCTCCTGGCTTTTCTTTCTGGGTTTTGTTGATCAGTTTTCTGTTAAGAGGTTTCTTTCATATTATTCATGAGGGAAGATCTGGAGATTAGCACTGTGCCTGTCTTCTCTCTGCCATCTTGGCCAGAAGTCCATGATTAAAGCATATTTCTAAAAATGTTAACTTATACAACAGATGTATTAGTGTGTAATCAATTATTCACATTTCAAAGGTCTGTTTTGTAAAAGTTGTTGAAGTATAATTCTTAAAAGTATGGTTCAGTTTATAAATGTCCACCTCTCCATATTCTTTTTAGGAGGGCATTAGTTGGATGAAGTGAGCTTCCAATACTAAAAAGTTATCTCATTTCTGTCTTTCTATAGAATACAGTCCAGCTTTCCAAATAGCTCATTGGGTTTTCATTCTTTCCTATAAGATTTTACTAGTCCTTGAAATCCAGAATTGGTTTCCTACAGCTTTGGGCTTGAAACAATTTAGATTTTGCAACCTTTATTGCTTCCCTTGGTCATACATACTGCTTGTTCGTCACCCTGAATATACAAGAAAGATGGGTTTCAAATTATTCCTGGGTTCAAAATCTGTATAATTATTAGCCTTCAAATAGAATAGTAGTCATGACTTAAAATGGTTTAATTTCAAACAGCTTCCTCTTGTGCCTTTCTCCTAGTATACACAGTATTACATGCAGTGTCTAGTTTGTGTTCTCTAAGAGAAAATGGAAAAAGAATGATACATACTTGAATTGACAAAATGAGGTGTCACTTGTCCAGAAATTATTTATATCAAGTGATAAGTTCTGCTTACTTTCTCCTCCATATACATACATTTAAATGTTTTTCATTACTGGTCTTTTAGTCAGTGAGACCAATTCAAATCAAGAATCTTGCTACATTGACCTCACCATACTGCAATTCTTTAACTCCATTCTTCCTTAGTACTGAAGCATTTTTAACATAAGAATGTGAAGTTAGAGAATCTCTATTCAAAGTGACCAATTTAATAGCTAAGGAAACTGAGGAACTTAAATAGCACTTAATATCACAAAGCAAAATAGTGAAATGAAGTCTGGAATCTCAGGATTGTTTCCCAAGTCTTAGCCTCCATACTCTCATGTCTTGACACCATGTGGCATCTACTTGTATTTAGTTATATTGATGTTGCTTTATTTATGCAATATAATGGAAAGATCAGTAGATTTGTTGTTTGTAGATCAGAGTTCAGTCAGTTATCAAGTATTTATTAACTGATTCCTATGTGGCAGGCCAGAGGTGAATCCTGAGAATATAAGTCTGAGTAAAAAGAAAGTCATTGCTCTCAAAGAGCTCTCTAATGGGAGAAAGGGTGAACAATATATAAAGGAAGCTGAAAAGGGGAAGTGGGGCATGGTAAAAGAATCCAGAATACAACTTGCAGAGGAATGAGTTTAAATATTCTCTGCTAAACTTAAAATTTATGTGATCTTGTGTAAGTAACAGTCACTGTGAGATGCAGTTTCCTTATATTTTAAATGTGGAGATTGAACAAAATCACCTCCCAAATCTCTTTCACCACTGTATTGCTTTTATGGCAAAGGCTACATTTTTCTATGTTTTTTCTTGTATCTCAGATCTTAAGACACAATTGCAACCCAGTTTGTTTATTTAAAGGGTAGTTTTGAGTTTTTCCTTATTTTTACTATAGAACTAATATGAATTAGATGGCAGGATATTTTTTGTTTTAAGTCAAAAAATTTTATTAAATGTCATTAAATCAGGTAGCCATTAAGACTAAATGATCATCCAATATAATAGAGAACTCTTCCCTAACTTTATGATGTGATTATACTTAGATTTTTTTTTTAAAAAATCTTATTGTTGTATTTTCAAAATGATCTCTTTATCACCTTCCTTTCCAAATATAGGGGTATTCCAGAAGTCTTAGGGTAGGTAGTTTTATTATTCAAATGAAGACACCCATTTTAAAATACTAAAGATTTAAACTCCCTAAGAGTTATGTGACTTTTCTCTCCCTTAATGAGCTCTCCCTTAATGAGCCATCCCTTGTAATACAGAATTTAAAATTAAGAGGGGGGAAAAATGTAGTTCATCAAAGCTAATGAACATACTGTGTTTGACTGTATATGTCATAGCCCTTGTCCAAAGAGTTCCACTTCTGTATGACCAGATACTTCTTTCCCCCATCACCTCCTTGGAAGCACCCTAATTCCTGACTCTTCTCAGTGAAGGAAGTGAGTCCATGTGAAACCCAAAGAAATTTTTATGAACTACATAAATGACCTAGTATAATGATAATAATTTTGAAAGTTTTGAAGCAAGTTAGATGACTATTGAAGATTCTTTTCAGTTTGTTTTTGGTTTTGTTTCTTTAAATTTGTTTTATTTTTAAAAATTTTACCCCAACTATATGCAAAAACAAGTTTCAACATTTACTTCCAAAACCTTGAGTTCCAAATTCTCTTCCTTCCTCCTACCGCATTTCCCTCATTGAGAAAGCAAGTAATTTGGAATAGGCTAAAAGTGTATAGCCATGAAAACCATTACTATATTAGTCAGGTTGTAAAAGTCAACATACCCCCCCACACACACACACACACAGACCTCAGGAAAAATAAAGGGAGAAAAAAAAAGTATGCTTCAGTTTGTATTCAGACATAATCAGATCTGTCTTAGCATTGATGAGCATTCTTTATCATAAGACCATCAGAGAAATTGCTTCAATATTTTCCCCCAGTTGATATTGCTAGCTATGTTCCCTCCATCCTATTCCCCCATCTCCATTTATTCTTTTCCCTCTCTCATTTCATCTTGTCTCTCCTCAAAAGTGTGTTACATCTGGTTACCCTCTCCCATGATCTTCTCTCTCTTCTACACTGTGCACCACCCCTCTAGCCCTGTCCCCTTTCTCCCATCCTTTTTCTCTCCCATTTTCTTCTAGGGTAAGATTGATTTCTATATCCATTTGAGTGTGTATGTTATTTCCTCTTTGAGCCACTTCCAATGAAACTAAGGCTCACTCACTCCTCCTCACCTTTCCCTTTTCTACTCTACTGCCAAAGTTTTTCTTGCCTCTTTTATGTAAAATAACTTACCCCATTCTATCTCTCCTTTCCCTTTCTGCCAGTACACTCCTATCTCCCCTCCATTAACTCCAACTTTTTAATATATTGTACCTTTATATTCAGCTCCCTCCTGTTTCTTGTCTATATATGTTTCTTCTAACTTCCTTAATAAAAGAGAAGGTTCATATAAGTTATCAGCATCATCTTCACATATAAGAATATAAACAGTTCAACATCATTAAGTCCCTCATAATTTACCTTTCCTTTCTACCCTCTCTACTTCCCTTGAGTCCTTACTTGAAGATCAAACTTTCTGTTCAGCTCTGGTCATTTCAACAGGAAAGTTTGTAAGTCCCCCTTTTCATTGAGAGTCCATCTTTTTTGCCTGAAAGAGTATGTTCAGTTTTGCTACTTAATTTATTCTCAGTTGTAATCCAAGCTCTTTCGCCTTCTGGAATATCACATTCCAAGCCCTTATAGTAGAAGTTGCTAAATATTGTGTTATCCTGACTATAACTTCACAATATTTGAATAGTTTCTTTCTGGCTTCTTGTAATATTTTCTCCATGACTGGGACTTCTGAAATTTGGCAGTAATATTCCTTTCAGTATTCACTTTGGGATCTCTTTCAGGAAGTGATCAATGGATTCTTTTAATTTCTATTTTTATCCAATGCTTTGAGGATATTAGGATAGTTTTCTTGGTTTATTTCTTGAAAAAATGAAGTCTAGGCTCTTATTTTTGTCATGACTTTCAGGTAGTCCAATAATTTTTAAATTACCTCTTCTGGATCTGTTTTCCAGGACAGTTGTTTTTCCAATGAGATATTTCACATTTTCTTCTAGTTTTTTATTCTTTTCATTTTGTTTTACTGTTTCTTGATTTCTCACAAAGTCATCAGTTTCCATTAGCTCCATTCTATATTTTATGTAAATATTTTCTTCAGAGAGCTTTTTTAACTCCTTTTTTTAATTTGCCAATTCTGTTTTTTTAGACATTCTTCTCTTCATTCACCATTTGAACTGCTTTTTCCATTTGATCCAAACTGATTTTTAAGATATCATTTTCTTCAGCATTTTTTGTATCTCCTTCACCAAGTTGTTGACTTGGTTTTCATGATTTTCCTACATTGTTCTCATTTCCCAATTTTTCTTCTACGTCCTTTACTTTATTTTCAGAATTTTTTGACCTCTTCCATAGCCTGAGACCAATTCATACTTTTCTTGGAGGCTTTCAATATAAGAGCTTTGACTTTATGTTCTAATCCTTCATAGGACCTAAGTAATTATCTATGGTCAGATTTGCTCATTTTCTCAACTCTTTGTTAAGGTGGGTCTCTGCATCCAGGCTGGAGGATGCATTGTCTCAAGAGTTTGAGGTTCTTTTTTTTGCAGCTGTTTTCAGGGACACCCTTCAGAACCTGCAAGTTCTCAATTTCTCCAAAGTCTTATTAGAGGCTATGACTGCTCTCCTGTACTCTGGTCTTTGGGTGACTGCAAGCACACCCCTCTACCCTGGAACTGTGAAGAGGGTCCCTGCTCTGTTGTAGATAGTAAGATTTTTTGTGCTTCTTCTTATCCTAAGACTGAGGTCTCCGACTATGACCAGGATATAAGTATGGGCAAAGCTTCAGAGTCCTACTTTACCATCCATGGACTGAGGACTCTGGAATCAGTTTCCATATGTCTCCCCAGACCTGCTCCTGTTCCCCTGGGTCCAACTCTGCACTGAGACCTGCTTTGGACTAGACTTCTCTCTCACTCTGGTGCTGCAGAGTTTTCTTGCTGGGCTTCCCAATTATCCTTGGCAAATCCTCTGCTGAGAGGTCTGGACATAATTGCTGATGCCATAGACCCAGGCACCTCATAATCTGTTCCTGGATGGCTGGATCCAGGCCTCCATGGCCCAGGATGCACTGCAGGCCCTTTCTAACACTAGTGTAACAGACCTTTCTCAGAGATCTTCCAAGTTGTCTTGGGAAGAAAATTGTTTCATCCAGGCTTTTTGTGAGTTCTGCCACTTTAGAAAGTGGTTAGAGTCATTATTTAAAGGTTTTTGGACTGGTTTGGGGGAGAGCACATTGGAGTCCCTGCCTTCACTCTGCCATCTTGTTTCCACCCTTGATCCTTTTCACTCTTTGTAGTACAGTGAACTGCAGTAGTAGAAAGAATTGATTTGATTCATTGTGTGTGTGTGTGTGTGTGTGTGTGTGTGTGTGTGTGTGTGTGTGTGTGTGTGTATTTGAATCAGGATCAGATTGCCATTTATTTTTGCAGAACCCTAAGGAGCAAAGTAAACTCTAAATATTTTTTTTGGTATTGGTCCACTCATTGAACCAAATGGAGTCTGTTCAGTTTGAAACCTACCTACTATGATTCAAAGGTCTCCCAGTATTTTCAGGTGATTCTCCAAAATTGAGTTTTTGAGTTGTTGCTATTTGGAGATTACAAAGACATTTGATTATTTTTCATAATTTTTACATGGAATTTTGACTTCTTTAGATATTTACCAGGAAATCATATGTGATTTGCTATAGAAAAAGTGAACATACAAAAACTAATTGCTTTTTTGTAAATTAGAGGAAATACTTGGATGGAGTTTGAAATATAGTTAAATATTTATTTTTCTAATAATTACATTATCTGACCTTCATTCTTAACTTTGGTGCCTGGAAGTATGATTTCTTTAAAGCAGTGTTAACAACTATCTATGACAATGTCCACTGCAAAGTAAATTTTGACATTTTCCTTTCTGATATCATAAATGGATAGGTTGCAAGATGTTTCCTTAGTAGTTCTGTGTCTTGAAAACAGGAGTGAAGAATTAACATTGGGAGTGGCTAGGTGGTACAGTGGATGGTGCACTTAATACCTACCTAGCTGCATGGCCTTGGGCAAGCCACTTAACCCTATTGCCTTGCAAAAAACCTAAAAAAAAAGAATTAACATTGGTTTTGCCTGAAAACCAGGCAGATGTTCTAACATGCACAGCTGTATATCTTATTAGAATGGAATCCTGTAGTCATCTTTCTGCTTTTGGCCAAAATATTGCAATTTTATTTTTTATTGGGGTGAAAGGTTAATGAATTTCATGTACTCACTCATGGATATTTGGTAGAACTAAGAGGACTGGGTCTGGAATCTCATGTTCCTATGTGGGATTGAAAGTTCAGAATGATGGAAGTCAGTCCATATACAATATCTCAAGCACCTAAATATAAATATAGAAGTTGTAGCATGTGAACAGACCTAATAATTGGTCTCACAAATAAAAGTGCTAAACCTGCAGAGCACGTGATTAAGTCCCTCTCTTTCTTCCCCCAACCCCTCATCTTTTTTTTACTACTTCAGCAATAATTCCTAGAAGAAGTCAAATCACATGCACTAGAATCCCCACCACCCTCCATTTGTACCTGCTCAGGAAGATATTTTTAACAGTAAGAACAGCAGATAAATTCTAATTTTTTGGGGGGGGGACAGATGGCTTAGCAAAATATAAACTGATTGAGTGAAGTAGTTTTGGAGCATGTCTAAACTCCTTAAATAAAACTTGAAGAAAAGACCTTCAGAATGATATACACATAATTGTTTCTTAGGAGATTATTATGACACTGAATCTTATATATTCCTCTACCCCATATTCTACTTTTCCTTTCTTTTCCCCCCAATATAATTTTAAAATGTATTATTTATTTATTTTACATTTTAAGTTCTGAATTCCTCTGCTCCTTCCCTCCTACTCATCCTGTACTAGAGAAGGCTATCATTCTACACTCAAGACAAGCATACATCTATGTGTGTGTGTGTGTGTGTGTGCTTGTTATCATACATGTGTGTATATACATATATATGCATGTGAAATCATACTGTCCAGATTTCTAAGTTCTTTCTCTGAAGGTAGATAGCTTCTTCCTTCATAGTCTTTGTAGCTGATTCAAATATTTATAATACTCAGACTAGCTAAGGTATTCACAGTTCTTCTTCAAATAATAGTGCTGTGACTTCATATATTATTCTCTAGATTCTGCTCATTTCACTCCTCATTATTTCATGCACATCTTTCCATATTTTTCCAAAGTCATTCTGCTCATCATTTATTCTAGCACAGGAATATTCTACCACAATCATATACCATGACTTTTTTAACCATTCTGCATTCAATGGATATCTCCTAAATTTCCAGGAATTTTTTGCTACCACAAAGAGAGCAACCATAAATATTTAGAATATTCGGGAATTTTTCCTTTTCCTCTGATCAACTTGGAAACAGACCTAATAGTGGCATTGCTGTGTCAAAAATATAAAGCAGTTTTATAGTTCTTGGGACATAATTCCAGATTGCTCTTCAAGATGTTTGGATCGATTCATAGCTTTTTACATGGTATTAGCATCTCACTTCCCCCTCCCTGCCCCTTCCTTTCCCTTACCACTGCTGTTGTTAAGGCTCTTTTCATTCATATCTGGATGGTTGATAATAATCTCTTAATTGATTTCCTGATGAGGCTCTCTTCTGTATTTCAATCCAAAATAAAACAGAATTTAACCCATCTCTCTGAACTTCCATTCATTTTAGTCTTTCTAACCATCTACTATCCATCCACTGAAGTTATATTTATTTGGCACAAAATTTATATGAGACTGAAAGATGATTGTGTAGAAAATAAAAAGATGATCATGGTCTTGTGAAGTCTGGTAAATGATAAGATATATATATGGAAATCAAAGAATCATAAATGAAGCATTGGAAAGAGTCCTCAAAAGTTATTCTGGTACAATATTTTATGTCATATTCCTGATGAGTGGTTATCGGTGATCTAGTCTATTGGCAAGGAACTGACTAGCCCTAGGTAGCCCATTCCATTTTTCTAGTAGAGCTAAGCTATAAGAATTGTTTGTTTTCTTATATGGATATGAAACTTTCCTTAACATAATAGCTATCCATTGTCACATGATAATCATTAAGATATTTGAAAACAATGTCCATAGCTTCTCTAATTCTTTTCTTCTCCTTGCTAAACAATCTTTACCCCCGTCTTTCAATTTTCATATGATGTAATGTTTAAGTCCTCTTCTTATTCTTTTACTTGCTTCTGGAATGCAAGCCTGTATATTTCTTCCTCCTTCTAGATTAAAAAACTGAAAACATTAATGGTTCCAGGAAATATGGCTAAGAATGCCAACTGGGGTTAAAGTGTTGTATAGATGTTGGTTATCATCATTGTCATCATTATTTATTAGTACTAGTTGTAATGTCTTACCCCCACCCCCATTCTGTGGTTAAGAACCCTAGATAGGGTTCTTAGCTTGAGATCCCTAAAAAGACTTCAAAGAATCCATTAACATAGGTAGAAAAACATTACATCTCTGTTTCAATAAAATTTATTTCTTTTTTAGTTCTATTTTATGCAAGTAGAAATATGTTTCTGAGAAATGGTCAACAGACTTCAATAAGACTGCCAGAGGGATCCAAGACATAAAAATGAATTAAGAAACCCTGCCTTAGATCCTTGTAATTTTGTCCCTAGACTATTTCAATGGTCTCTTGTCTTTTCCTACCTCCAATCCATCCAACCCACCACTGCCAGATTCATCATCTTCCTAAACCACAGTTCTGCTCGTCTTTCTCCTGCATGAAAACTTTAATCTGCTAAAAAAAATTTTTTTCATAAAATATCTTGAGTCAAAACCTTGTGACCCATATCAAAGTAAAGTTCACATGTCTTATATGGAATTCAAGAGATTACTTTATTTGCCCCTTAACAATTTCATTGTCCAGTGTATTCATCCTTTAACCATCTGTCATATTTTAACTGATCCACTATCTTCAACATGTATCCTTGTTCTGTTGGACAACTGTATCCTAACAGGTTATAGCAAGCTTCTTTTATATCCTTCTCCTGTGATTCATCAGTCATTTATACAATTTTGATAGCTAGAGACTCTCAGCATAGCTGCAAACATTTTCTCTTCATATAGCAGTACATTTAAATATCACTTTAAAGTGAATTCCTTATAATCCAATGAGTTGGTATTAGGAGTAAGATCAATGAATCACCAGCAATGTGTTAAGTGGATCAGGCACCGTACTTGGGCACAGATATATAAATGAAACAATTTCAAGCTCTAGCTTATATTCTATATGAGTAGGTAGAGATGAAAAGAAATACTGAGTTTCCCAAAAGTCTTAGTGAAGTTTTTAAGCTATTAAAGGCTCAAGTCCCAAAGATTTTGGGAATATCTAGTGTAAAATAGCTTATAAAGGAAGAGGAATTAACTTGGGTAATAGAAAAGGCTTTATGAAGAAAGTAGTATTTAAGCTGAACTTTGAAGGAAGCTCTAGGATTCTAAGAAGTAGAGATAAAGAGGGAATGCACATTCCAGGCATGGGAGAAACCATTCCTTTTGCCAATGCAAAAGGTATAAAGATGGGAACTTGAAGAATGTGTGCGAAATATCCAGAGAAAGTAATTTGGTTGTTGCAAAGATTTTTGAAGGGGGTAATATATATTAAGGCTAGAGATGTAAATTGGATCTTAGTTGTAAAGGAATTTAAATGATAAACAGAAATATTTGTTTTGACCATCAAAGCCAAAACAAGTTTTGAAGGTTTAATCGATCAAGGGAATGACATGACCAGACCTGAGCTTTAGGAAAATTACTTTGGCATCTAAGCATAGAATATGTTGGAGAAGAGAGAACTGAAGATCAATTCAGAGGCTACTGGAATCGTCCAGGCAAAATATGAGGGCCTGTATTAGTTGATGGTTATGTGAAAAGAAAGAAGGGAATAGATGTGAAAGATACTTTTTTTAGGTAGACCTTTACAGGAATGGACAATCGATTAACCATCTGAGGTAATATATGAAGAAAGAATATTCACATTTTTCAGATGAGGAAACTGAAACTGAGAAAGGTTAAGCAAATTGCTCAGCTCAGTGAGAGTGGATAAAGGAGGAAAAGAAAGATTACTCAGTCCTAACTCAGAATTAGTATATAACTGGCAGCCTAAGACTCAATCAGGGAACTCAAAGATAATTCAGATAATTCACAAAATCAATCATCCACTCATGGATAATCAAAAATGTATTGTACTTGAATATTCCTTTTAATTTCCCTGCTTATGTTCATTTCCCCCCCTGCTGGACAGATGGTTAATTATTTTGTACTTAGCCTTTATAAGCAAATAGCTTAAAAAATAAATATTCTCAATATCCAGCCCCACTCATCATGGAACAGGAAAGAGTCGTAGGATAGTGCAAAGAATGCTCAGTTAGGAATCAGAAGATCTAAATTCGGATGCTGCTTTAGTCACTAAGTACTTTTGCATAGGTCGTATATCAATCAGTTGCCCATGTATGTAAGATAGGTATATCCTTATGGGATGCCCATGAAAGGAGAAAGGGTTTTTTGGGGGAACCAAAGATAGATCTCTCTGGAATCTCTGATCTATTCCTTTTCAAGAGAAATTGTGGATCCTTTCTTAAGGGGGCAGGACTTAATTATTTGACCTCCTTTTGAGAGAGAAAGGCACTAGACTAGAATTATATCTATTTGTCCTCCTAAATGTTACCTCCTGAATGATTTTTAAGATCAAAAGCAGCTAACTTTCCTGGTCACTATCATTTAAAGGGGGAGGATATCCTAAGTTGATATTCCCCAACTTGACCCCTTCACACTGAATGTTAGTTAGACAAAAGACCATCACAAATAGTAAACGGTAAGCCCATTTAACCAAGAAACTATCAGAGACAATAGAAGTTATGCTTATTAGAATGCTCTGAAAGATATATGAATGATTGATCTCTTTAGATGAGAAGCTAAAATCTTGCACATCCAAGCAAGAAACTATTATTACCTAGTAGAAAGGTCCTTATATCTCTCTAAAGGCAAACTTGAAATTAAGGACATGATAAAGTGGCATTTTTCTCTTCATGTCTACCTTCAAAGTCTGCCTCTTTCTTTCCATATGTCATAAGTTGGTTCCCATCATCTAATCAATAAAATTTATAAAGCACCTGGATACTGTGCTAAGTCCTGGGCATACAAAGAAAGGCAAAAGACAACTCTTGCCCTCAGTGAACTCACAGCCGAATGGGGGAAGACAACATGCAAATAACCATGTACATGTAAGCTATGTATAGGATAGATTGAAATAATAAGTAGAGAGAAGGCATTAGATGGGGGGAAAGAAAGGCTTCCTGCGGAAAGTGGAATTTTAGTAGAAACTTGAAGGAGAAGCCAAGGAATTAAGGAGGTAAAGATGAAGAGGGAGAATTTTCTAACTATGGCAAATAGTTTAAAATGGCCCAAACTAGGATTTGGAGTAACTTTTCAAGGAACAACTTGGGAATCTGTTTCATCAGATCACAAGACTATATTGTGGATGTAAGGTATAAGAAGTCTAGAGGTAGGGAAGGAATTTTATGAAAAACATTGAATGCCAAAGAGAATTTTATATATGATCCTAGTGGTGATAAGGAGCCAATAGAGGTTTTTGAGCAGAGAAGTGACAAGATCAGATTTGACAGCTGAGTGTTCAAGATGACTTGGAATGGGAAGAACCTGGTGACAGACAACAAATCTGCAAGCTATTGTCAGGTATGAGAAAATGAGGGTCTAAAGTATGGTAATGGCAATGTCCGGGGATACAAGGGGGCATATAGGAAAGATGTTACAAAGGTAAATGTCAACAGTATTTGACAATTGATTGGTTGGGATCAGGGGAATGAGGGGAAAAAAAACAAAGGAAAAAGAACCTTACAGGATCAAAACAGTCATTTCCAAAATGCATCATTAAAGCAAGATGTGTCCCAAATATTTGTTGTGGTGTTCTAGCAATTTTCCTGCCTATTGGAAAAGAGTGGAAAAAATGAAGCACCCTGAATGGCGTAAGCTTTGGTTTTTGTCGAGAACTGTGGCAGAGCTAAACTCTCAACAATATGCAGTTTCCTGTGATGATATCATCACAGACAGTCTGTAATTATCCTTCTGCAAATGAAGAAAGTCCAGTAGATATCTGAAAGGTTAGGGCCTAGGAAAAGACAGCATTAATATTCAGGGCAGATATAATTAAAAGCTTGCAGGCTTGCTTCAGGGAGAAATTGTCTCCATTATGAAGCCTTCCTCTGTCTTGCACAATATAGGCTGCTGAGAGGCTTTCTGGAATCATAACTTAAAAGTATTGATGAAGTCAAGACCATTTTTTTTTGTAGAATTCTAAAAAAATAGGCCAAGTGTTGTTCCCTGTCAGTTTACCACAGTTTTACTTTATGACTTTGGGGAAATAGTGATTTTTATATTCTTCGAAGTATGTGCCAGTTTTTAATTTATAAACTATTTTTTTCAAAGTACTTTATGGTTAATAGTTAGCTAATCCATAGACTAGCAGAATCATGGAATCATAGTTTTGGAACTAGAAGAGACCTTAAAGGTCATTTAGAACAACACCTTCATTTTATATATCTGGAACTGAGTCCTATAGAAAGTCATTTTTTAAAACAGTGGGGATTTAGAAGTGATGCCTCCCTCCTAATTCATCCTTATTGCTAGGTTAGTCGCTGAGACAGAGATTATTTCTGTCCTATCTAAAAATAATAAAGAAACTCAAGAACAAACTTGATGGTAGAATCTTGAACTCCATTCTGATTGATAGTGACATAAGGAAGCATTGTATGGACTCAGAGCTCCTTCTAGATAAATAATGATGATTTGGGTTATGACTGTGTGACCTTTCTACTGAGGATTTTTCCTAGACATGGATGTCTGAAAGCATACATTTGGATATGATCATGTCAATTACATTTTGCCTTTAAAATCAGTTTCATTAATATAAACCTATATTATAAATTTATTTATTACTTCTATATTTCAGATAAGAAAGTGATATATTAATTATAATAAAATTTGGAGAAATACATGGTGAGTAAAATGTCAAATAACTTCAGTTATCTTTGCAAAAAAAAACCCCAAATGGGCTCAAAAAGAGTCAGACATGACTGAAAAATGATTGAAACAAATAATCTAAGTATTACTTCTTAACGTCATTTCTATTGACATCTCTCTCTTGCCATTCTGTCTCTTATTATTCTTAATTCTATGTTAAGGAGAAACTTTTAACTATTCCTATCTTAAGTGTTTCTTGTTCAAAATCTTATGTAGTACTTTGCTTCCTAAGTCACCTCAAAATATCTAAAGTCTTTATCTTCTTGCTTACAACATCTTAGAGGGAGAGAGCATATTTGAATCTTTAGCATTTCTAACTCTCAAGCACTTTACCAAGCTTGCTAATCCTTTTTGTTCCCTCTATTCTCTGAGTCAACTTGATCTCTATCTACTGAACTTCAAAGACTGGAGGAGAAAATGAGGTTGATAATTTGTTGTAGCTCTGTCTCACATAATTCATGTATAAATTGGATATTCTATGAGAATGAAAGATGGACAACAATAATTTTCTGACCACTTATAATTGCCTGGGAATCTTACTCCTATGTTGGAATCTCCCCTAGTTAATCTCAGTTGTACCTTGTATTATGTTAGGTTATATTCCATCTTTCTCTCAAGCACTTTACCCAAAAACTGTCATTTAACACTTTACTCAGTCCTCCCTTTGAAATGATTTCAGTATGATACCATCCATATATCTAGAACACACGCCTTGCCCACCATGCTTCTATTATTTTACGATAGCTGAAATGCCATCCCTTCCAGGCATACTTGACAGAGTATTTCTAGAAATTACTCTTTACCTTTATCCAACCCACTTTACACGTGAAATTCCCTGTTATTTTCCCTAATTAAAAGTTATCCTCTTACTCCACTCTTTACCCTTTACCTATAGATGGCAAAATAGTTCTGTCCAATAACATAGGGACTTAACTATTTGTTTTCTATGCATCTTGTACGTGTGATTCTCTGAGTCTTCCTCAAAAAGTAAATTATTGGAGAACAGGCTTCCATTCAGTACTTAAGAAAGCACCGAAGAGAGCGGCATGCAGTGATAATTAAGTATTAAAGAAAGACTTTCTAATAATCACATCTGCAACTAGGGAATTTATTCTTGGGAATTATAATACTCAATTGGACAATAAGCTACCTTGAGAGTTGGAAACTAACTTGGATTTGTTTGTGTTCTCTTTATTCTATATACTTTTTATGAACTTGTAGTCTTCTCACTTCTCCCCTTAGAATTTAAATTCCATGTGAGTGGAAACTGTTTGATTCTTTATATTTGGATCTCTAGCACCTAACACACTTTAGGAGCTTAATTATTGTTTGTTAATTAATGGCATAGACTGGATTCTGTTACTCTGGCATATCTATCTGTCCACTGTTGACTTCAGGTAATAATTGTTGATTAACTAGAAATGTTGTGAGATTGAGTGTGAAAATTAGATATCAACTCAATTTTTTGCATAATTACTCATTTATAAATCGGGCAATTTATTTATATTATTATGTTTTTGACATCATTGATATCAAATTCAAATAGAACCCCCCCATACTAATGGATCCCTGCAAACAGACTTAGAAAACCATATATTAACATTATCTGGGATTTATTATATTTGTAAATCTTTCCCAATTACAGTTGAATCAGACTTGGGCTGCATGTGGGTGTGTTGCAGGTGAACCATGTTTGACATCTCTGATCTACATTATAATATATACATAAAATATAAAACTTTAAAAGGGTTAAAGACTAAATGGCATTTTAAAATATTTTAATCTTTATTAATAACTCATAATTTTTCCTTACTGTATTTTAATGAATGCAATATAATTAAGTAACTCTGTTAGTTTTAAAAAATATAAATTTGACACTGTGAGACTTTGAATTAAAGATCTTATTCTAAATTTTATCACAGAGAAACCTGACCTGCTTTATTGCATACTATCCTCTGACAAATTCATCCTGCCAATTTTCGTAAATTCTTGCTGTGGTTTTCTTATAATGTCTACATACACACACATATTTGTGTATTTAAAAGATCATTTCCTCACTTTGCCTCATTGACTAATCCCTAAGACATCTGTTATCCATCATTTGTCCCTACTTAGCCTTCTTCCTTTCTGAATCTCATTGTTTTAGGAGGATGGGGCTTGACCAATCCACTCCAATAAACATTTTCATTCAGTTGAATGGAGTTCCTTTCCCTCTAGGACTCTGAAAGCTGTGGGATTGATCTGGGCTTGTCCAAGCTTAGCATAGGAGACAGATTTCATGGGACAAAGAAACAAAATAAGGAGAAGGATAGATAGAGATGAGAAGAATTCCAACCAATGATAGAAAGTGGTGTTAAGACTAGCAACCCTTATGCTTTCAGTAGCTGTCTAGCTAACTAACTGCTCCTTTTTTCCATGGTCACATGCTTTCAGGAATGGAAATGATGAGAACAAAGGCCACCCCTAGAGAAGCTTTAAAGGGAAAAGAAATTTTAGAAGATTTAGAGTCCAGCCTTCTTATTTTATAGATAAGGAAACTAAGATAACATTTAAGTAATTTGTCTATGGTCATTAAGATATTAAGTGTCTGAGACAGTATTTGAACCAAGATGTCCCTGATTGCTAGGACAGTGGGCACTCCACCACACTGCCTCACTCTCCTGGAATATGGGAGTCAAGTCACGCCTCTCCACATCTCCCTTATTGTTACCATCTGATTATCTCCTGGTTGAATATCTCCAGTTTATCTTGTACATGTCTTTTTGGACATAGTTTTGTGCCTATTGTCTCCACTATTAGAGAGTAGGGACTGTCATCTGAAGACAGTGTTTAGCACAAAGCAGAGGTTAATAAATGCTAACTGGGCAAGGGGAGCGCAACTAGGTGACACAGTGGATAGAGCACAGGCCCTGGAGTCAGGAGGACCTGAGTTCAAATTTGACCTCATACACACAATAATTGCCTATCTGTGTGACTTTGGGCAAGTCAGTTAACCCCATTTAATGCCTTAACTATTTAAATGAAAGAAATTTAAAAAAATAAATAAATGATAACTGGTTGTTTGTGACATAAGGAAACATCATATAGATGCAGAGAGCTCCTTCTAGATAATTAATGATGATTTGGATTATGGCTGTGTGATCTTTTTACTGAGGATTTTTCCTAGGCATGGATGCCTGAAGGCATATTTAGGATATGAACAAGTCAATTACATTTTGTTTTCAAAATTAGTTTTGTTAATATAAACCTATATTATATTATAAATTATAAACTCTAGGGAAATATGTTGAATGTTGCCTGATTATAGTAGTTTTAACTTTCTTGTTCATTTTACCTCTTAGCTCCTAAGATAGCCTTCCTCTATAGCCATGTCCCTGATGTAGAGGTTGATAAGGTCATGCTTAAAACATAGCTTTTATAACTCCTAGGTTGTAGCAGTCCATCTTCCTGGCCCCACAAGATGCTTGCACTTGGATTGTCTTGACCATCCCCTGAGATTCTCACTTTGTACTTTTGGGGAATAGAATTTAGTCAAATAGATAAAAAATTAGAATCATAGGATGTAGAGTTAAAACAGACTTCAAAGGACATCTAATTCAACTCCCTCATTTTAAAGACAAGGATGCTCAGGTCACAACAAATCAATCATCTTTCACCAAATCCACATAGCTATTCACTTACAGACTCAGGATTTAAATTTGATTCCTCTGACTTGAGAAATGGAACATATTCCTTTGCTTGACTTTCTAGACTCTACACAACCTTATTCTCATTAGGCCTTCTTATTACAACTCATCAGATATTAGTGATGTGCTTTGGGCTATAATTTGAGAAATCAGACTAGACTTTGTAAAGTTAGATTTTTCAAATTCTATCTAGCTGCTACCGGTCCTAAACTGTATTTGTCTAAGTCCTCAAGAGATAGCAGTCATGGCTTCTTTTTTGAGCTGTCTTGACCATGACATGCCACAACATAGCTTTGAGAGAGGGGAGATAGAGGGGGTGCAGTGAATGTCCTCTTCCTGCCGAATTAATGGAGGCATTGTCTGTGGAACATCATGCCTTATTGCTCTACAGCCCTTGCCTATCCTGGCATTACTGCTGTTCATTGTCTTCCTATGTTGGTTGACAGATATTGGCTCTGTTTAAATTAAATTTTGAACTGGCTACTATTAATGTTTCCTGCCTTAAAGATATGATGTTTACTTTTGAAGTCATCCAGATGGAGCAGATGGAGGGCCTCTAGGGAACGTTCTCCTTTCTCCCTTCAAATCAAAAGCAAGATCAGAGCTGAAGTTGTACAGATTCTTATAGTCAACTCTCTGAAAGCTGTGTCTGAAGACATGAATTGGCAACCTCAAATCCATCCATGATTAGGCATAGAATGTCAGAGCAGTAATAAACTTTATCATTATATAGTATTTTATATGTACTGTGTTCCATGTCCTAGTTCTGGAGGCAGGGGAATCAAATTTAAATCCTGAGTCTGTAAGTGAATAGCTATGTGGATTTGTTGGAAGTTGATTGATTTGTTGTGGCCTGAGCATCTTTGTCTTTAAAATGAGGGAGTTGAACTAGATGTGCTTTGAAGTCTTAAAGTGTGTGTTTGTAATATGATATAGTATAATAGCTCAAACTCTCACCCCTTCTTATTTTGAGCAATGAGGAAACTGAAAAGTAGGTGAAGTGGTTAAACAAAGGTGGGGCTAGAAACCTAAATGCTCTAACTCATGGTCTGGGGCTTCTTTCCACACTAGCTCCTGACATCCAAAAGATGCAGAGTGCTTTAGATGTGGGCAACTGCCTAGAGATCCTGAGGGTATCTGAGTCCTCATGCCCCACTTCCTACAAGTAATCCCTTGTGAATACTCTACTTGTCTTGTGATGAGGCTGATTAAGAACTGGAGCCAGAGCCTGGCGTTCCTGCTCCCACCCTGATAACAGACTACCCCCCCCCATTCTTTGTCACTTCTTCAAGAAGAAGATTAGGAAATGGTAGAGCTAGAAATGAACATTTGTGCTCTGTCCTTGTTCTCTTCTTCAGGCTACATAACTAAATGAAGAATAGAGAGGGCAATGGATTTCTGCTGTCCTAAGAGGCTCTGGGTATTTGGAAAAACATCAACAGGGTCATTTTCACCTACAAGCAGAATATGCAATTACCTATTTTTGTGATTTGATGGATGTTAGGTAGGTTCATTTGCTTAAAAATATTGGCCCCCCCTCATACCTATCACTGCTAGCTGAAAATCTAAAAAAAAATCTACTTCTTCTAATTTATCATTGACCTCTAAGCACATCCACTTTTACATTTCAGATACCTTTGGAGATAACTAAATTATTGACAATTAGGTATATTGACTTCACAATAATACTAGCTAATACTTAACTTTGAATCTGTGAAGCTATATATAAGTATATATAATTTTATCTAGTCATCACAATAATCTTGTGAAGTAAATGCAGTTGTCCCCATTTTACAGAAGAGCAGACTGAGGCTGAGGGAGATTATATGATTTGCTTAAGGTCAGGTCACATAGCTAAGTTAGTGTCTGGGCAGAATTTGAACTAAGTGAGGTCTTCCTAAGAATGGTTACTCCATCCACTATACCGAATGAGAAGGAAGCCCTGAAGGGACACAGATAGGGGGAGAAAGGAATAACTACAGATCAGCTTTATGTGGAAATAAATCTGGGATCTCAACAGCAAGCCCCATTTATAAAGATTTTTTTTTCCCCCAGAATTAATTTTCAAGTAGAATCAATTGTCCATCTATGTTGTGGTGAGTAAGTTCCCAGGCTGTTCATGGAAACTTGAACACTAGTTTGAATTCTGGGTTGGAGTAAAGGGGGGTTGGGGGGAGACTGTGGAGACATTTTCTAGGTAACATGCTCTTCCTATAGAAGGAAGGAGAAAGTTTCCTCTGCTTTTATGGGGTTCAGGATTAACCAACTCTCCACTAAAAGGTGAAGTAGTGAGATTGGTCTTTGACACACTCCTGGATATAAACCTTTTGGTATTCTTGCCATCAATTTTTGATGTAACCAGAGTGTATTTTCCTGCTTTGATATCTTCCGTTGTAACTAAAAAGTAAGGAAAGTGTAGGAATTGAGGATACAGAGGGCCAATGACTTTGCTTTGATCATACATCAAATCATCAAGAAATCCCAGCTTGGGGAGGGTTAGAGCTCTGCTTTTGCCTTGTACCTGGTGGAGCCAGGCTAAAATGGAAAGGGAGGATGAAAAGGCAATTCTATATCAGCCCTGTGCATTTTTCTGGCTTCCCTTATCACATTATACTGACCCGATCCCTACCATTTCCAAAATGCTTAAGTCTAAAGGATGCCTGAATTTCACAAGAGAAGGATAGGGAGTTTCCAACACAAAAGTCAGAGTCCTGGATTATTTAAAGAAAACAAGAAGGAAAAAAAATAGAGATAAGGATCTGACACAAAGGACCATTACAAGAACTTTATTTCTTAATGTTTGTTCTTTTGCTCAGCTTTACACGGCTTTAGGAAGCTTGCCTTTCTAGATTGACTCTTGGATCCCAGCATTTCCTCCAATTTGCATTTGCTCCAACACAAAAACCTGTTTTGCAAGGGGGGGAAAGAAAGAAAACATTTTTGGGTTCTACATTGTTCTTCTTTTAAAAATTTAAAAAGCCACTCATTCATCTCTCCCCTTTCCTAGCTTCTAAAAGTAAATAGCACCAGAATAATGCAGGATCTGTATACCAAGATTAGAACCTGACTCTTTACAGAAGGCCAAACTTCTGATTTTTTATTGTATTTGTGTTGTACATATATATATTTCACTTGAAAGTCCCTTTACTTTGGTTCAAGTTCCTTGACACTCCAGTGCAGATGAAACAAAGAGAATGAATTTAAATCCCTGTGAAACTAGCATCTAATAAAATGTCTTGCTTAAGGAAGTAATTTTGGGAAAAGAAACAGGAGAATCCTATTACTTTGGGAAGGGGCAAATAAATTTTAGTAACTTGTAGACTTTTTTCAGCTGTTACTGCATACTAAACATTCATTAAATGCTATCAGCAGATTGGACAGAATTCCAAATTAGCCCTAGTCTCTGCCCATTGGGCATGTCAGAATTCAAAAGGCTTAAAAAATGAAGAGTTGGGAAAATCAGTTCAAATTAAATTTATTTTTAAACAAAGTTTTAAGTTTTTTAAAAAGGCACACACATAAAAAATAAAAAATAATAAAATAAAAACGGGGCAGCTAGGTGGCGCAGTGGATGGAGCACTGGCCTTGGAGTCAGGAGTACCTGAGTTCAAATTCAGCCTCAGACACTTAATAATTACCTAGCCATGTGGCCTTGGGCAAGCCACTTAACCCCATTGCCTTGAAAAATATTTTTATAAAAAGGAACACACATTTTCCAATAAAATTGACTACAAGTTTGGAGAGATGTCTTATTTTATTTATGAACATCTATCCACACACTTTAAATTTGGGGAAGAAGAATGGATGATGGCTTTGTTATTTTCCATGCTATCCTTATCATAGAACCTTGTATGCTGGAGACAGTAATAAATATTTGTTGGACTGAATTATATTGTTTTTAAAGACTAAAGGTGTTATTTTTATTATGTGATATTATTGATATGTTTGATTCTGTAGCAATTTGTTGGGAAAAGAATGAGAAGTTTCCTTTTTGTTCAAATATCTATTACAGAAGTTGACATTTACCTTAAATTTATATTGTGATATCTGTATTTCAATTTAATAAAAAATATTGACTGAGTTTGACAGTCACAGTAGTATTTCATGGTTTGCAAATTATTTTCTTTACAACAAAACTATGAGTTAGATAGTTCAAATATTATGTCTCCCTATTTCACCTTTTTCCCACTCTAATCCATTTTCTGCTCAGCAGTCAATGAGTTTTCTAGGGCATCAGTCTCTCCCCACTCCCAAAATGAACTTCAGTCACTCCCTTTGACCTCCAGGATCAAATATCACCTTTTGTTTGGCACCATACACACTCCACAATTTAGTTAAACTGATCCTCCAGCTGTACTTCGCCAATGGCATTCCAACTCTTTTTTTTTTTTGCTTTCTTTGGTTGATCCCTTGGCCTCAAATGCTCTACCCACCACCAGCCCTCACCTCTGCTTCTTGGTTTCCATAGTTTGCATCAAGATTCACCTTCCTCTGGAAGACTTTCCCTATTCTCACAGATAGGGAAGAGACTAAGTAGGAGTGGTGACAATACTGTTGATACAGAAATACTGTGGTATAGATTCTTTTAAAAGTTCAAGATTTCTGAGCTAAAGTATACTGCCAAGTGAAATCAGAATATATCTAGCAAATTTCTTCAAAATTATATGGTCAATAAAAAATAAGTGCATCAAGGTCATGGCCAACATAAAATCAGTTCTTGTGTAAATAAAGTTTCTACTCAAAGATTGAACTAAAAAAAGTATTTTGTCATTAATTCTCAACTCCATGAGTCTCACGTTTGATTCTTTAAAGTAACTGCAGTCACTTAAAGTAAAAAGAAATATGATATTTTATAATGCAATAATAAAGAAACCTGAGGAAACTTTACAGTGTTTTTCATTTTTCTTCAAAAACCATTCTCATTTACACTTCCCAGACCAAACTGCAAATAGATTTTATAAGTTTGGAGAATAATAAGACTAGAAAGGAGCCTTAGAAATCACCTGATATAATCTTGCCTTTTATAGAGTCTAACAACCTAACATGGCTAATAAGGTGGGAGTTGAGTCCAGGGCTTTTTAAGTCCAAGCTCATGGTTCTTTCTGGTAAGCCATTCTTTTGTTTTATTCTAAGGCAGAAATGTTTAAATGAAAATATCAGTAATTATGATCAGTTCACCAGAAGTCATACATCACTGGGGTTTTAATCTCTTTTAGTTTCATAAAAAACCAACCACCAGGATACTTGTGATACTTTATATACTTCATGATACTTGTGATATTTTAGATAAAGCATTTATTAATTGCTAAATTCTTCACATTGTGCTAAGTGCTAGGAATAGAAATATAAACAAAAAGCCTCTGCTTTCCAAAGACATATATTCTAATGAGTGATATAACAAAAGTGGGGTGGGGGAGAGAAGGGTGTTGCTGGTGTGAGAAGGAGTATATATTCTAATCTGGCCACCTATTTGATAAAGAAATCAATCACCTTGGGAAACTAGATGATACTAATTCCAGTTTTAATTCTTCAGTCTTTATTTCTTCACCTTGACTTATCACTATATATCTGGATTTGGTCTATCAGAAGATGAAGTCATTGCTACAGTAACAGTTTAGAAATAAATAATTCTCACAAGTTGTGTGAATTTTAATTAACTTAAAATATATTTTTTGGCATCTACATAGTGCAGTGGATAGAGCACTGGGCCTGGAGTCAGAAAAACTCATCTTCATGAGTTCCAACCCAGCCTTGGCACTTATTAGCCATGTGACCCTGGGCAAGTCATTTAACCATTTTTTTTTTTTAGTTTCTTCATTTGTAAAATGAATTAGAAGAGGAAATGGCAAATCATTCCAGTATCTTTGGCAAGAAAATACTAAATGGAGTCGCAAAGAGTTGGACTAACTGAAAAATAACTAAGCAAAAAAATAATTATTAAAACGTTTAAACTTTCCTTACTCTCCAATTTTATATATAGCCTCTTATGACTAGAAGAAAGTTCATTAATTCCTTAAAACTTGTTAGGAAAAATGTGGATAGGGGTCCCAAAATAATATTCCTTTGCTAATGATATTTTCCTTTGCAATACTGAATATGAAAAAGGTATAAAAACAAAAATAAAAGTATCATTTTCCATACAAAAATTGTTTTAACTTGCTCCCATATTTCCTCAAACTTTTTCCAAACTCCCCTTCAAAAAAAAAAATCCTAAGCAATGGTTTTTATTAAGAGAAACAAAGCCCTAAAGTATTCTATGGTCAAATTAATTTGGAAAACAAATGATCTGAGTATTTACCTGATTCCTGACTCCATCTAGTGGACTAGGGTTTTTTAAATAAAAACGAAACTACTTGCCTTGCTGGCCCAGTGAGGAAGTAATGAAAAGTAGTCATGGCTCTTGAAAGGAAATGTCAATCAAATAGCCATGCACAGAAACATTCTCTCTCCCTCTCCCTCTCTTTCCCTTTCTTTCTGTCTCTTTTTTCCTCTCCTCTCCCCTTTCTCGCTCTCTTTGTCTCCTCTCCATCTCTCCTCTACTCTCTCTCTGTCCTTTCCATCTCCCTGTCTCTGTCTCTGTCTTTCTCTTTCTCTTTCTGTCTCTCTGTCTCTTGTCTGTCTGTTTCTGTTTCTCCTTTCTCTCTCTCTCTCTCTCTCTCTCTCTCTCTCTCTCTCTCTCTCTCTCTCTCTCTCTCTCTCACCTCTCCCTCTCCTCTCTCCCTTCCCTTCCCTTCTTCCCTTCTCTTCCCTTCCCTCCCCTCTCTCTCTCGCCTGTCTGTCTTTCTCTCATAGCAAAAAGCATTAGTCACACTCTAATTCAAGCGACCTACTCAAGTAGAGTCATGGATACTTCTGAGTGGTAACACAGCTTCAATACTTCTGCTTTCAATCCTTGTCTAAATAAGCCAAAGCAAAGAAAATGGTGATTTTTGAGAAATGAAAGAGCCAAATATTAGCTCAGCATTCAAAAGGCTGATTAAGCATCAGAACTCCTTGTATTTCCTCACTTTATTTACTTATGATATTTTTTCTTTTTTATTATTATAAAAAGTTAGGCAATTTAAACCTTTCCTTCTACCTCCACTATTATATAGAAGGAAAGTTAGAAAAATTAAAGTAAAGAATCACAAGTGGCCAGGAGAGAGGTGACCAATAGAAATGCAATCTTTAAAAGTTGATCTTATTGGCCTCATTTCACGATAATCCCTTCATGTTGCCAGTATTAAAGCCAGAGTAGACTGCCCACCCACCTTTCTTCCTCACCCCTTACTTAGACTTATCTGTATTTGAGCCCAATATTCTCCTCATCTTTCCCTCTCTTATTTCTACCAACTAGAATTCACCTATTCCTTAAGGACTAACTCAAATCACCTTCTCCAAAAAATTCTTCATGATTTTCACATCTCCCAGACCCATTCTCTAAACTCCAATAGATTTCTTCCTACTGTGATTTGTTGTTTTGTTTTTGTTTTCTGTGTATCTCTGCTAAATCTTTGTCATGTTTTCTGTAGTTGGCCATTTCTTATTAAGGCATAAATTGTAGTTTCTCTGGAGGCAGGGTCTGTATCTTATTCATTTTGGTATCCCTACAGGATCCAGGCATACAAAAGTCTTGCCAATAGTAAATGAATTTAGACATGTTTTTTGAATGAAGAAGGAAAGAATGAAATTAGAAAATTTTTTAGCTGAAAGATAGAGACATAAGAATGGAGAACTACAAAATATCATGTGCTTTTAAAAACCTCCACTTACAAACCTTCTTTACAAACCTCCATTTACAAAACCTTTTTTGTTGATTTATTGGCTTATTTATTTTTTATTACTACAACAATCTTGTTATGAGAGTAAACATAAACCCCCTCTTCCCCATGAAGATATGAAAGCTCAAGAATAGTGAGAGAGAGAAAAATAATGTACTTCAGTCTATATTCATATTCCAATGGCTCTGTCTCTGGAATGAGTTGCCTTCTCTATCATAAGTCTACCAAAAAAGTTGCTTCAATATTTTCCCACAGTTACTACTACTAGCTGTATTTCCCTCCACTCCCCCACTCTCATTTATTCTGTTCTCTCTTTGCTTTCACCCTGTCCCTGTTCAAAAGTGTGTTGTATCTGAGTACCTTCTCCCACAATTTTCCCTCTATTCTATCACTTACTCCACACTTCCCTCCCCCCATTCCCCCTTATCCCATCCCTTTCCTCTCATTTTCCTCTAGGGTAAGATAGATTTCTATGCCTTATTAAGTGTGTATGTCATTTCCTCTCTGAGCCATTTCTGATGAGAATGAAGGCTTACCCATTGCCCCTCACCTTTTCCTCATTCTACTCCATTGAAAAAGGTTTTTCTTGGCTCTTATGTGACATATGTTATCCCCTTCTTCTCCTTTTTCTTTCTCCCAGTACTTTCCTTTATCACACAATGACTCCATCTTTTTATTATATTATACCATTATATTCAGCTCCTTCCTGTGCCTTGTCTATATTTGCTCCTTCTAACTGTTCTTATAAATGAGAAGGTTCATATGAGTTATCAGTATCTTCTTCCAATTCAGGAATACAAACACTTCAACATCATTAAGTTCCTCATAGTTAGTTCTTCTCATCCACCCCCTCTATGGTTCAAATGAGTCCTGTACTTGGAGATCAAACTTTGTGTTCAGCTCTGGTTGTTTCAATAGGAAAGTTTGAAAGTTCCCTGTTTCATTTAAAGTCCATCTTTTCCCCTGAAAGAGGATATTCGGTTTTGCTGGGTAGTTGATTCTTGGTTGTAAACCAAGATCTTTTGCTTTGTGTAATATCATATTCCAAGTCCTATGAACCATTAATGTAGATGCTACCAGATCCTGTGTAATTCTAACTATCAAACCATAGTAATAGAATTGTTTGTTTCTGGCAGTGTTTAGTATTTTCTCTTTTACTTGGGAGTCTTGGAATTTGACTATAATATTCCTGGGAGTTTTTCTTTTGGGATCTCTTTCAGGAGGTGATTGGTGAATTCCCTCAATTTCTATTTTACCCTCTGTTTCTAGGATTTCAGGGCAAATTAGTTGTATTATTTCTTGAAAAATGAAGTTTAGGCTCTTTTCCTGTTCATGACTTTCAGGTAGCCCAATAATTTATCTCTTCTGGATCTGTTTTCGAGGTCAGTTATTTTCTAATGAGATAATTAACATTTTCTTCTAATTTCAGAGGGTGTTTTGGTAATAGTTTTATTTCTCCCTAAGTTCTCACAAAGGCATCAGCTTCCTTTAATTCCATTCTGCATTTGAAAGAGTTATTTTCTTCAGAAAGCTTTTAATCTCCTTTTCCAGCTGGATGATTTTGCTTTTAAAGGCATCCTTCTCCTCATTTGCCTTTTGTGTTGCTTTATTCCATTTGGCCTAAACTGGTTTTTAACATATTATTTTCTTCAGTATTTTTTTGTATTTCTTTCACTAAGCTGCTGATTTGGTTTTCATGATTTATCTGCAGAGTTCTCATTTCTCCTCCCAATTTTTCCTCTACCTCCCTTATTTGTCTTTCAAAGTCTTTTTTTTGAGCTCATCCATAGCCTGAGCCCATTTTCTATTTCTCTTGGAAATTTGGAGTACAGAAGCTTCAATTTTTGTCATCTTCTGAATCTTCCATGGGACCAAAGTAATTTTCTATGGTCAGATTCTTCTTTTTCTTTTGTTTGCTCATTTCCTTGACCTATGACTAATTTACCACACTTCCAAGGCTTTGGGACACCCCACTGGGACTTAAATTCCTCCAAGGTCTTAAAAGAGGCTTTGACTGCTTTCTTGTCTGTGCTTTGATATATGGATGACCACAGGTGCTGGACCCTCTGCCCTGGAGAGTCCCTGTTTGACTATAGTGGTATGGAAGCCTAAACTGCAACCTGGATCTGAGTGTGGGAAAAGAGCAGAGCAGAGCAGGGAAATGTCTCCCCAGGGAGAGCAGTGGGACCTCTGCAGTTTCCCCCCCAAATCCCCTTAATATCTGTAGACTGCACTCTGGAGGTACAGGCTGGCTTCCCTGATTCCCACTGCAGGTTCTCACTGCAGGGCAATCTGGGGGTAGCAGTGGCTGAGTGGTGAGGATCAATCCAAGGTTGAGAAGTGAACCATAAAAAGTAATGGAGTAGGACACAGGGAACAGCAGTTGCATCAGATGGCTGTAGCATAGCTCTTGGGTAAGTCATTTAACTTCTCAAAAATGGGAAAATAACATTTGTACCTTAGGTTGTGACCATGAGAATCAAATGAGATTTTATGTTTGTATGTTTGTGTTTGTGTTTTGCTTTATAAACCTTAATTAAGCTCATGTACAAATGTCAACTATTGTTGTTAATCTGTCGCAGATTTTCAATAGAAATGACCTCTCTTTTCCTTCCCCTTCCCACTTACTCTGCCCAGGCTTCTAGAAATCTGTTCTTTCCCTGAAAGAGCCCTTCTAGAAAGGTCTATTATATTACAATTGCTAGTCTGGGCTCTGGGGATAACCTAAGAGGGCTTACATTTTATCAGATGAATCAACTTACATTTAAGTAAATATATATATATATATATATATATATATATATACATATACATATATATATATATGTACATACACACACACACACACACACACACACACATACATCTACATGTATATATGTGTGTGTAAAAACAACCCAAAAAGGTGATTTGGGGAAAGAGAGAGTACTGGATGAGAGGAGAAGGGGGTGGAGATCAGGAAAGATCTCACCTAGAAGACAGCACTTAAGTTGAGTCTTGAAGGAACCAAGATGGGGAAGGAGGATGTGAATGGGGAGGTTAGCTGGCACTAAGTCACAGAGACAGGAGCCTGAGAGCCATGTGTGGAAAGAGACTCTCTGCTCAGAGCTTTATAAATATTGCTTCATATAATAGCAAAAAGAATAACAATAATAATAAATAGCTAACATGATAATATTTATAGGTCAGACCCTGTGCTAAGAGCGTTTTACTATTTTCTCATTTGATCCTCACAACAATTATTAGCCTCATTTTACAATTAAGGAAACTGATGCAAACTAAAGATGTTTATCTTGCTCAGAATCACACAGCTAGTGTCTGAATCCAAATTTGAACTCAGGTCTTCCTTAGTCTAGATTTGGAACTCTATCCACAGGGCCACCTGGCTAGACAGTTTGGCTGGATCATAGTGTTCAGAAAGGGGAATAAAATATATTTGAGCTGAAAAGGTAGGTTGGGTTAGATTGTGAAGGGTTTTGTAAAAGTAAAGTAAAAGAATTTATATTTTATCTAAAAGGTGACAGAAATTGGCTAGGGGACTACCATGGTTAACTTGCATTTAAGGAAAGGGCTAGAGTTAGGAATGGAGTATAACATGAACCTGGTAGGATAGTGAGACCCATGACAGAAATAGGGAGTTGCAGGAAGGGGCAATTTTGGGACAAGTAAAACTTCTGTTTTGGACATGTTGAGTTTGAAAAATTCTGCCCAGTGTGAAGGACATACAGTTGGTAATGTCCTGTGGGCAGTTGATGACATAGAGCTGGAGCTCAGACATAAGACTAAGACTGGATATAGAGATCTAGGTACCAACTACAGAGATTGAAATGGTGATTAAATTCATAGGAGTTGCTGAAATCACCACTTGAGTATAATGAATATACACATACCCAATTTATCATAACATACAATATTTGGGCTCAGGCTACACTAGAAGGTGAGTTGTGGAAGGGAAAAGGGTGGTGATTTTATGGTGCCATTCTTCTTATTCTCCCCCCCTATCTTTTCTGTGTGGACTAGTTTTCATAGAAGAAGGTTTTGTTTCTATTGGCATTAACACACAGCCAGGAGTTGAGGATGGCTGTTAGGGCCAATGTAGCTAGGTGGCTGAGTGTAGCCCCCTTGTCTCTGCTTGGCCCTGTGTCAGTTTGTTTTGTCCTACATGACTCAATTATCAACATCTTCATGGACGAACATGTTTTTCCTACCCAAGGATTGCTTATCACTCACTAATTGAACCTTCATAGATTTCAAGACTTGAAGTAAGAAAAGAACTTTGAGATCATCTAGTTCAGTTCTTCATTTTACAGATAGGATAGCTAAGGTCCAGGTCTGGCGACACGTATCAGGGTCACCCAGCTAGTAAATTTGTGGGTGGGAAATGGAAATAGGATACAGATCCTTTAATTCTAAATTACAACATTGCTCTATAAGGCCTCTACAAAGATGGTTCATAAGTCAAGCCAATGGAGCATGTCTGAATTGAATTTATCCCCTTTAATGATTTTTTCCCCCTTTTGATTAGGAAAATGCTCAGATGATTAAAGAAGTGGAAGTAGACAAAGTATCCATGTTGCCCAGGAAACAAGTGGAAGCAATCAAAAAACTTTGGGAGGACCCTGGAATCCAGGAATGTTATGATCGGAGAAGAGAATACCAACTCTCGGACTCCGCTAAATAGTAAGAACTGATAAACATTTTTTGTGGTTAACTGAAGTTGTCCCCAGGATCCCAAAGCCATCACTGGCATCTTAAAAGGGAAAATGACTTTCGATATAGAACATAGTTGTTGCAACTAAGACTTTAGAGTAAGATTGCTTATCATAAGTGAGGGAAATTTGTTTTCATCAACCTTCTACTTTCTCTTGAGTCCTCTCTTACCTAGTGTTGGTCCTCCTGGTAGAATAACATTGTTTAGAACAAAGGATCCCTTAACATCACCTTGAATGTCTCTGTGATAGGCAACAATTACCTCAGGAGATAGCCCCACAGACATCCATCCCCTCCTACTGCCCTTTTGTAGGCTGAAGCTCCCCAGTACAAGCCTCTATCCAGAACTACCCTCCTTGGTGCTTTGTGCTTTGAATTATAGTCTAACTCTTCTCCCACTCCATCAATAATCAGAACTTCCATTTCTTTCAGTATTGAGAATTCTTCCAGCTATCAATAGATCATCAGTTTAAAGTATTTTATTTGAATTACAACCAATAGACAACTCATTTAAAAAGAACTCAGTAATATCTGTAGTAATGTATCATCAGTTTTATAAACTTGTGAATTATTATTGTTGCTATTTTATCATCATCATCATGATCATGTAGGGTGGTAGGGAACTCCTACTATCAATTTCCTGCTTTCCACTTAGACTTATCAGAATAGTTATATTTAGCAGAAATCCTTCTTATTCAAATTCCTGTCTCTATTAAGACCATATGACTTCCAACTTCCAGGGTCCTGTGCAGTCCCGCCTCCCAAGAAAATAGGAAAAGCTCAGAATGTTGCCTAAAGTATGGTAATATATGGTAAAATTTTCACCTAAGACAGATGAATGAGTCACACAGAGAAGTCATATAACCATATTCCCTAAGGTTATACCATTCTGCTATAAGAAGTCTTAGCCTGGCCAGTTTGCTTTCCTTTCTGCCATTATATTAAACTCTATCAAGGTAATTTAAGGAACTTAAGCCTAGAGGACTCCACTATTTTGACTATTTTACAATGCTTAGACAACCTCTAATTTGGAGAGGAGGTAATTCTCTGGTGAAGGTTATTAGCAGCAGCAGCAGGAACCACTTCCCTGCTCTCACAGTTCCACTACTCTGCCTTCTGCATTGTGTTTAGTTGCCTTTTAACCCTTCCTTTTGTTCCCATTTTTCAAAGAAAACAAAGGGCCTTACAACCTCAGAAGTAAAAGTTTTCTCTTCCAGAGCTGAGGGTCATTGGATTTATCTTTGCTGGTCTGGTGGTGTCCTCTAGTGGGCAAGACACAAATTGCTAGCTGAGAATGCATTGGAACGGTTTCTGTCTGTCCAACCTATACTTCAACCAAAATTACATCTACAAACATATCTGACAAATGATCATTTCATCTTTTCTTGAAGACCTCCAGTGAGGAGGATCTTCCAAACTCTGAATATTTTCTGGAGGAGCCCATTTTCTTTCTCAAAGTGAAGGAATGTTTTTTTTTTTACATGGAGCTAGTTCTGAACCTTTGCAAATCCCACTACTGCTTATTATTCTTTCTTCTGGAGCCAAAAAAAAAAATCAAATGTAACATGACCCTTTTGTTCCCCTTTCTTCATCTAACTCTCAGATGGCATGACTTCAAGGTCCCCGATTTCCTTGGACACCCTCTTCTGGATGCTCACCAATTTAGCAATTTCTTTTCTAAAACTTTTCTAAACCTAAAATGGAACCTAAGCCTCCAGGTGTGGTCCAGTAAGAACAAAGTTTTGAGTATCTTGCCCCTCCTAGTACTGAATACTGAATCCCCATTATTGAAACCTAAGAATGTATTAGCTGTAAATATAATGGATTTGCAGATCATTAAAGTTCCTAAGATCCTTACAGATAACTTACTGTCTAGCAATATCTTCTGATTTTTTTTTCACTTGATTGTAAGACTGTATTCTTCATTTGAGTAGCCTTTCAAGATTTTTTGGGGGGGACAGTGACTTTCAATATGCTAGTTATTATAGAGAGATTTCACATGTCATCTCATTCAATTCCCTCATTTTATATATAAGATAGAAGTATAGGAAAATTAAGTGATTTGTCCAAAATCACACAGTATCAAATGGAAAGTTTTAACTCTGATCCTGACTCCAAAGTCAGTGCTTTATCCCATCATACCATGCTATCTCCCTTCCTTGTTTTATCAGCAAATTTCATTAGCATGTCCTATTTTGTTCTGGCCTTTCCAGACCAAAGAAGTAAAATAAGATTTGAGTAGTTCTACCTTCTGTTGTCTCTCCTCTATTTCTTCTCAATCAATCAACAACCTTTCCCCCCCAATGTCATTTTAAAACTCTTTTCTGTTGTTGTTAGGATTCCTTCCCAACTTTGGACCATTCTGAGCTTTAGTGATGTGGATACTTTTCTTACATGATAAGCCATATTTGTGTACTCATCATTCATTAAGTATCCTTGGAGAGTGGATAGAAACTAACCTTGTTTTCATCTTTTGAATGTTCCTTTCTAAAATCTAAGTTAGTCAATTAGCTCTATGTATATCTACATTGTCTATTTTTTTAGTTTAATTTTTCCATTTGACAAGCCTCAAATTCTCTCTGTTCAACTTTTCTTCTCCTTTTGAACAACAACAAAATCCTCTTCGTGTAAAAAATATATGTGTGTATGTGTGTATGTGTATATGTGTGTATTTGTATGATGTCAAGTAAAATAAATTTCTGCTTTGTTCATATCAAAAATTATATCTCATTTGTGTCTTTGGTTGATCTCATCTCTGATAAGATGTGGTTAAAATGCATCATTTTCTGTCCTCTGGAATTGTGGTTTATCATTACATTGGTCAGTTCTCAAGTGTCTTTTTTGGGATCATCTTTAGGATCTTATATAATTGTATAAATTATCATAGTTCTCCTTTCATTTGTTATCAGTTCATCTAAGCCTGTTTTCTCTGAAACTATTCAATTAATCATTTCTCAATAATGAGGAGGGAAAAGAACAAGAATTTTTAAGAACCTTTATTATGTGCTAGGCACTCTCCTAAGGACTTTACAAATATCTCATTTGATCCTCACTAGTGTTGTTACCCCTGCTGTTGAGGAAACTGAGGCAGATGGAATCTGCCTAGGACTTACCTAGGGTTATGCAGCTAAGGAATGTCTGAGGTTGGATTTGAACTTCGGTATTTTTGACACTAGACCCAGAAACCTTAATGACTGTGCAACTTAGCTGCCTAATGGTCCATTATATTAACATACTTGTTAATATACAATATTCTAACCATTTCTTAATAGATAGACATTCTCTAAGTTTCCAATTTTTTTGAAACTGCAAAAAAAGCTGCTATGAAAATTTTTGCACTCATGGGTGCTCTTCATCTTTTTTTTTTTGCTCTTTTTAGGGTATAGACTCATGATGGTACTTCTGGGTTAATGGCTATGCACAGTTTTGTGACTATGGAGGCTTAATCCTAAATAGTTAAATATGGATAGAGTAATTCGTAGCCCCACTAATCATAGTATAACTGTATTTACACAGTCCTCTAAAAATTGTAATTTTCCTTTGTTCATCCACGTCAAACATCATAGATAATTGGTTCCCTTTTCCCCCATCAGAGTTAATTCTGTTTAAATCTTCATACTCTTGCTTCTCGCATCTTCCACCTATCATAAACTGACAACCTCTAAACAATTTTAGTCTACGTGGTCCTACATATCTTTTTTTTTCTGAACTATTTGAAACCTGTCTCATAACATCTAGGATACATACCAGATTTTCCCTCTTCTCTATAACAAATTCTAAGATGGAGTGATTGATACCCCCAAAGTTGCCATCATTTCCACCCCAGAAATCAGTTCTTCCTGTTAGGGAGGAATGAGGTTCAAAATATCTGTTTCCTTGGTTGTTTGTTCCATGTTTTGAAGATTCTAATTATTATTATGACAAGCCAAGAAATTATTAGCTGCTCTGCTTATGGCAAAGTGAGAGAACTCTGGAAGAAATCTAAATAATTAAATTTTCCCATTACTAAAATATCTTATCTCTGTCAGGCTTTGAAAAAGTTTCTCATAGTTTCATTTACTTTTTCTTTCTCCCCAGGTGGCATATGGTATAATTCAATGACACTTATTTCTGCCTCTGATTTATACTATTTGCAGTCCCAGGAACTCAGCAGTGTCCTCTGTTGTTGATTTTGAGTCAACAAATAACCATCTGACTACTATCCAGCAGAGGAAGTATACACCATCACCCCTTATAACTTCTTTTGATTCTTCCTAGATGATCTATCAGCTATGGAATGACATTATTTATTTCTTGGAATTCAGCCCCTCCTTCCTCAAACCAGCTACTTACTCCTTAAAGAAGGCAGTTTACTGCTTTTGGGGAAGAGTTTGACTCTTATTTTCCAAAATGTGGAGAGAATTTAAGTAAAATATCTTTCTTGAAAGTCAACTAGGCATCTGACACTGTGCTTCAAATCCCAAGGTTGCAGGTCAAATCATATATTGCTAAGATTGGAAGAGAATTTAACAAATTACTTAGAGTATCTCCACCTTTGGATAGGACTAAAGACTTACACTGTACCAGAAAGTTAGATTGTCTTATCTTGCTCTTTTAGTTCTCTAAGATGGAAATTCTTAAGTTTTTTTGTGTCATAGACTCCTTTGACAATTTAGTGAAAACTATGAACCCATTTAATGAAGACTGTTTTATATACAGAAAATAAAATACATAGAATTATAAAGGAAAACTTAAATTTAATTACAGTTATCAAAATACGTAAAAGTTTTTAGATCTCACATTAATAATACTTTCACCAAAGAAAACTCCTTTACATAATAAGTAACTAATTGCTTAAGTTTTATGACTTTATGTAACTTTTTAATATCTTATACACTATATGTTTCTTTAATGCACCATATCCCTATTGTAATCATTTTAATTTTAATCCTTCTCTCTTATTCCATCTAAAAGAAGGCAAAACGTCTTTTCAAATAGCTAAAAATATGTTAGAACACTGATATCCTAGTCAGATCCCTAGTCAGTAGTGTTATGTAAAGTAGTGCTCTGGTGTCCTATGGTTATCCTGTGAGGTGAGAGTACTGTGGCCCCAAAACTAGCATTATAAAATAACTTCATTGATTCAATAACTCATTATTAAGATCTTCCTCTGCCTCAAGTCATGATGGGAAGTAGTCAACTCTCTGGAAAGTACCAGGTTTGACTTAGAGAAGGGAGTATTTTATTCCGAAATTGTGTTCTGAAATATGTAGCAGACATAGGCTGATAGGAGAGATATTTATCCAGGGCTCTTTTGCACAAGGACATCTAACCACTCTTTCCTGTTATACCCCACCCCCCCCAGGCCACAAAATGACCTTCACTTTTGCCTGGACAGGGCAATGGAAGAGAGAATGAACTAGAGCACTGTTCTTTTCTCAGAGAACACTCCTTGGGTAATCTTCTTCAGAGGCTGATTTTTGATTTGTTTTTTATTAAACCTCCATCTAATCATTTAATCACCAAAAAAAAGAAACCGGGGCGGGGGGCGAAAATAAGAGGTCAACTAGGTGGTGCAATGGATACTGCACTGGCCCTGGAGTTAGGCAGACCTGAATTCAAATCCTGTCTCAGACACTTAATAAATTATCTCGCTGTGTGACCTTGGGCACTTAATCCTATTGCCTTGCAAAAACCAAAATAACAAACAAACCCAAAAAGCAAGAGGAGAAATTTTATTAAGGAAGAAATGAGAAATGAAAAAAGCAGACTGATAGACTTCTGGTCTAGAACAGAGGTATAGGTCATGAAGTCCTGTCAGGGAAAATGCAGTGGGAGTTAGAGGGGGTGTTCATGTTTAGTGTCCTAAGGGAATCAGAGGAAATATCTTTAAAGATGTCCAGCCTATTAACACTCCAGTTTAAACTTTGTGCATTGCCCAATTGACTATTCATTTCTTTACTAGCTGTAGGGCTTAGAGAATTTGTCTTCTGATACAGAGACATTTCCAAATAAACAACTCATAGCTTCTGTGAAAATCACTACAGATTAAGACATGAGAAGTCCATTAATAAATGGATTAATAAAGCTATTTTTATAAGCAGTTTTGACAGGGAAAAATCATTATTAAAATTATCAAAGCATAATTAGAATTTAAACTTTTTTGATCTCTGGACCCATTTATATAATGAATTATTGAGAGTTCTCCCAAGAATTTTTGTTTATGTGAATTGTAATTGTTCTTATTTATTATATCATAAACTAAAATATATTAGTATTATTATGAAAATAGTTTTGATCTTGCAGTTTGCCTGACATAGTTTCAGGGATCACTAGGCATCACTTTTAGAACTACTCATCTAATTGATCCTCAGAACACAGAAGTTGCCTAATCTGACATCTCCAACCCACCGAAAATACAGAATAATAGACACTGGGATTTGGAAGGGATTTTAGTACTACTTCAGCGTCTCCTCTAAAACACTCATAAACAGTGATCATCCAGGATTCACTTGAAGATCTCTTGGGAGAGGATATCTATATATCTATATCTATATCTATATCTATATCTATATCTATATCTATATCTATATCTATATCTATATCTGTAGATATAGATATAGATATAGATATAGATATAGATATAGATATAGATATAGATATAGATATAGATATATTCTGGACTGTCTGCTCTATTCTTGGACTGTTCTAGTTGTTTATATCAAGCCTAAATTGGCATTTCTATATTTTCTACCCGTTGTCCATAGTTCTACCCTTGAGCTCAAGTAAAAAGAAGTCTCTTCTCCTTGCCATCTTTTCCAGTATTTGAAAATAGATATAAGAGCATCCTTCTCCAGGTTAAGTAACTGAAGTTGTTTCAAACAATTTTTCTATTCCTCTTTAAGGCTGCAGTTTGATTTTGCAGTCCAGTTAAATAGCAATTAACTTATTTGCATGTATTTCATGAAGTGTATGTATGTATATTTGAAAATTTAAGCTAATTTTATGTCTTGCCTAAATATGAAATGTCATGTGCAACTGGAAAGGACAATGGAAAGAACAACCATGGTGGAGTTTAGAAGAACAGAGCCAAAATGGCAGAGTTCCATTCTAAACAACTTTACAATAATGTGATAAATTGAATTACAAAGCAGCTAAAAGTAGCAAAAAGGTTACAGTGAGATATTTATCTAGGACTGGACAGAAGGTCAGAAATAGAGGTTTTTAGTATCAGGTTAAAGGCTGGGCAGGAGAGAAGTTATGTTGGTGGTGGCTACAACAGTGAAAGTAACAGCAGTTGTGTAAGAAGCACTTTCTGTCCAGAGAGTGAGTGATCAAAATCTCAGAGCAAAAATGCAGTTTGGACAGAAGTCCAACAAAAAGAAGAGCTAAAGAAAGAAATAAAAAGAGCAAAAATATTTATTTTAAAATCAAATAAGAGCACTAGAGGAAAAATGGCTTGATAAAAGAGGCAGAAAAGATGATGAAGAAAATAACTCCTTAAAAAACAGAATTGGCCAAATAGAAAAAGAGGTACAAAATGTTCCTGAAGAAAATAATTCCTTAAAAATAAGAATTGGGCAAGTGGAAGCTAATGTCTTCATGAAGCAACAAGAAACAATAAAACATTTGTTTTGAATTTTCAAAAGAAAGAAAAAAATAGAAGACTCTGTGAAATATCTTATCAGGGAAAAAAACCAACCTGGAAAATAAATTGAAGAGAGATAATTTAAAAATTACTAAGCTACCAGAAAGCCATGATCAATAAAATGGCTTGCAGGTGCCCCGGGGCTGCCTTTGGGAGGCTGAGGTTCCTTCATCCTGGCAAGCCACCCCTCTAACCCCATAGAGCCTTTCCACTATTTTCCAGGTTACCTTGTTCTGAAGAATTGCCTCACTGGATCCTTCTGTGGGTTTTGTCTCTCAAAAATTTAGAGTCATAATTTTATGATTTTTGAAATATTATGGTGAGAGCACCTAAGAGAGGCTCTTTTTCTGTTGCCATCTTGGCTCCATCCCCTGCCAAACTGAATTTTGAAAAGGGACAACATAAAAAGATAATAATAAACCTAAGAAAATAAGATTGAGGGAAATACACAGCAATCAAAACTGTGAAAGTGAGTGGCATAAACTTAACTATAAAATAGTAACAGAGAGCACAATACATTATAAATAGAATTCAATAATTGTATTAAAAAGAAACGCAATAAAATGGAAAGATACACACAGAATTAAAATAAGGGATTAATGCAGAACCTATTATGTTTCAGGGAATAGTGATCATGATCTCAGAAAAAAGCAGAAACAAAAATAGACCTAATTAAAGGAGTTAATTAGGGAGGACATATTTTGCTAAAAGGGAACATAAACAATAAAATAATGTCATACTAAATATACAACAAATAGCACAGCATCCAAATTTTTTAAAGGAAATGTTAAATGAATTACAGGAAGAAAGAGAGAGTAAAATTCTACTAATGGGTGACCTCAACTTTCTTCTCTGAGAGGGAGATAAATTTAACCATAATACACAAGAAAGAAGTCAAGGAGATGAGTAGAATTTTTAAAAGGTTAGATATGACAGCTGTTTGGAGAAAATGGAATGAAAATAGAAAGAATAATAGTTTTTTTCAGCTATAAATGAGACCTTCATAAAAACAGAACATGAATTGGGTCATTAAAAACCTCACAAACAAATGCAGAAAAAAATAGAAATATTAATTGTACCATTTTCAAACCATAATGCAATAATTACATTCAAATAAAGGGTATTAGAAGCACAAATTTAAAATTAATTGAACACTAAATTTTCTACTCCTAAAGAATGAATGGCTGAAAGAATAATCCACTTAAATACTAATTTCATTAAAGTTAATGATAACCAATAAATAGATAAACTATTGTTTAATTTAGTTTTAAAAAGAAAGAAGAAAACTAAAATTATCATTTATCAAAAGTGAAAAGGGTGACTACAATTCCAGTGGAACTGAAATTTAAGCATTTTTAGGAACCATTTTGCCCAAATGTATGCTAATAAAACTTATAATCTAATAATTGAATATTTAGAAAAATATAAATTGTTCAGATAAACAGAAGAGGAAATAGAATGCTTTATTAAATAATTCTCTTGAAAAAAAATTGAACAAGTCATAAAAGAATTCCCTAAGAAAAATCCCCAGAAGCAGATGGATTTACAAGTAAATTCTACTAAATATTTTAAGAACAATAAATTCAAATACTATGCAAACTCCTTGAAAAAAGACATAATAAAGGAGACCTCCCAAATTCCTTCCTTGACACAAATATGATTTTAATATTTAGACCAGGGAGAACAAAAGCACAGAAGAAGCTATGTAGACTAAATTCCCTAATGAATATGGATTCCAAAAAAAGTTTAAATATAATATCAATGAGAAAATTACAGCAATATATCACAGAGATCATAAAGACCAGATTAGATTTCTATTAGGACTTCACTTTAATATTAGGAAATCTATTAGCATAATTGACCATATCAATGATGAAATAAAATGTCATAGTACAGAAAAAGTTTCTGATAAAATACAGTACCCACCCCTATTAAAAAGAGTACAAGAATGAAAAGAAAATTTTTCTCTTAAAATCATAAGCAGTGTTTACCTAAAACCAAGAGGAGACATATCTAAAAATGGGAATAAAATTTTGAATAAGATCTGGGATAAATAAGGATATTTATTGTCATCTTTATTAATTAGTATTATACTAGAAATTCTAACACTGGCAATAAGATAAGAAAAAATTAAGGGAATAAGAATAGGCATCTCTACTGATGTTATGTTGGTGTATTTTGATAATTAAAAACTAATTGAAACAATAACTTTTATAAAGTTGAAGGAAATAAGATAGAACCACATAAATTATCCATTTTTCTAAATATTAACCAGAACACTCAGTCAAAAAAGATGAAACAATTCTATTTAAAATAAGTATGAACAATATAAAATACCTGGGAGTCTATCTGCCAAAATCCACACAAGATACACAATTACAAAAACACTTTTCACACACGTAAAGACAAATCTTAACAATTAGAGAATTATTAATTTCTTATGAGTAGCACATACTAATAAAATAAAAATATGACAATTCTATCTAATAATTTACTTATTCAGTAACATACCGATCAAATTACCAAAGAATTCTTTTATATATCTAGGGAAAAAAAACCTAATAAATAAGTTCATTCTAGGGGAAAAAAAGGGAACATCAAGAACATTAGGCAATTAATGGAATGGGGGAAAAGAATAAAGGTGGCTTTAGCAGTACCACATTTCAAATAATTCTGTTAAACAGTAATCATCCAAATAATCAGGTACTAGATAAGAGATAGAATGGTTGAAGACAGAAGTACATTATATACATACATATATATATATATATATATATATATATGTATGTATGTATGTATGTATGTATGTACATATATATATATATTAGAAAATAACCTAAGAAATCCAGTTTTTTGGATAAAGCCAAAGATTCAAATATATAGGGAACTGAGTGAAATTTATAAAAATAAGAATAGTAAGAAGATATGAACAGATAGTTTTTAAATGAAGGAATAAAATTATAATCATATGAACCTGGGGTGGCTAGGTAGTGCAATGGATCGAACATCAGACCTGGAGTCAGGAGTACCTGAGTTCAAATCTGGCCTCAGACGCTTAATAATTACCTAGCTATGTGGCCTTGGGCAAGCCACTTAACTCCATTTGCCTTGCAAAAAAACCCTAAAAAACCAAAAAAAAAAACCAACAAAAAATACTCTAAATCACTAATAATTCAAGAACTACAGATTAAAATAACTATTGTACCACTTTATTCCTTTGATATTGGCTAATTAGATAGAAAAAGAAAATGACAAACATTGGAGATGATATGGAAAAAATAAAGACACTGATGCATTGTTGGAGCTATGAAATAGTCCAACCCCTTTGTATAGAGCAATTTGGAACTGTTCAAAGGACTCTAAAACTGTGAATACTCATTCAAAGAGTGAATATTCTTTGACCCAGAAATGCTGCTATTGAATCTATATCCCAAAAAAAGTTCAAAGAAAAAGGAAAAGGCCCCATGTGTCTACATAACATACCCATACATAAACATATATATATATATACATATATACATATATATATATATAGACAGAGAGAGTGTTCTATATTTATGTAACATCTATCTTTCTATGTGTGTATGCATATACTTACACTCACATATATAAACTATTTTTGTGGGGTGCAAAGAATTGGAAAATAACTGAATGGATTATTGTGTATGTGCTAAAAGAAATGATGAACAGGATACATGAAAAACTTGAAAATATTTATGTTATTTGATGTAAAATGAAGTAAACAGAAGCAGAACAGTGAATAGAAATAGCAATATTGTAATGATGGTCAATGGATGATCAATATCTATGATAATTCCTAAGAAGTCATGATGAAAAGTGTTATCCATTCCTAGAGAGAGAACTTAAAAACTTTGAATTCTGATAGAAACATTTTCATTTTATTTTTCCTGTTTTTAAAAAATTTTTCAACAGGCAATGGAAACATAATTTGCATGATTTTACATTAGTGATGGGTATCATATTGCTTGCCTTATCAGTGGGAAAGAATTTGGAAGGAGGCAAGAATTTGGAAGTTAAAAAATTTTAGAGGAATGTTAAAATAAGTAATATTTAAAAAATTAAAAAGCAACTATTTTGCCATTTACAAACATTCTCATACTTTAGGTCCCAATAAATAATTACCTGTATGTTGACAAGTTGAGAGGTGATGAATATTTTCTTAACTGCTAAAAATGTGACAATTTGAGTTTTTGAAACATTTGACAAATTCAGTGGGAAATTTTTGGTACAGGTACCATTTCACTGATAGAAGTAAAATGAGAAGAAATGAGTAGAGTAGCCGGAGGACTCATCAACCACATAGCAAGATCAAAACATTTCTCCTCATTATGTCCCATTTTGTCCCATTCTGAGTATGTTGTATAGAGAAGAAAACTCAGATTTCTAACAATGACTCATAGTTTGCACATTAATCTTTATTAGACCCAGGAGTTAAAGCATGATGTTTCCATTCATCTTGTCAAAGAGGACTTTCCAGATGGGAGAAACATATTCTCCAGTTTTTCCACATAGAAAATTAATTATATTTTGAAGTCTGGAGTTAAGACATCAAAGTCAGTAATTTAAATGATGGGTTCTGAATATTTGTTTCATTGTTCTTTTAAAATTAGTGATGTGTTTAGTAGGAACTACACTGGATTTTCCTTATATGCCTACATGTGGGCACTTTGTATCTTCTCCTCTCCCCCAGAGGCTTTGTTTTCTGTGACAATGAGTCAAAAGAGAGAAAAATCCATCCTTTTTGTTTGTATGGAAATTTATTTATGTTATAAAAATTGCAGATGATGGAGGGTAGAGGAGAAGAAGAAAAGAGGTGAAGAAAGCATATGTGAAATCAGGTGTGTTTGACCATTCTGGGCAATCAAAGGAGTACAAACCCTCCTCCCCCAAAAAAATCCTACACCTAAACATTTTATTTACTTTTGAACCATCAATATTAATCAATCAATCTGCTAACTTGATGAACGAGTGAGATGTGCAAAGAAGGAAGAAAAAAATTCTACATCTACAGAATGTTTAACATAGAAATGACATAAGAGTGCATCTAGTTAACCCCATTTACAGAGGAGAAAATAGATCTTATATTTAGAGTTGAGGTGGGGTTACTATTATGTTGATGACCTTAATTCTGCCCCTAATTTTATCTTTCTTATCTCTTCTCCCATAGCAGCTTGACAGGAACATGGCCATATATTAAA
Organism: Macrotis lagotis; assembly: GCF_037893015.1. Taxonomy (NCBI): domain Eukaryota; kingdom Metazoa; phylum Chordata; class Mammalia; order Peramelemorphia; family Peramelidae; genus Macrotis; species Macrotis lagotis. The sequence goes on from NC_133665.1 coordinate 39,090,113, forward strand.
TTTCATTTTCACTTAGAAATGTCTGAAATATTAGTCTCTGAAAATAATTTTCTCTCCTTCCACCTACTGTATTACTTTTCTCTTGAATCTGTTATTTATAACTTTTGATTCTTTGACTACTTTTTAAATTCTCAGTCCATTATTCTTTCTCCAGTTGCACTTGACTACTTATCTAGTGTTGTCAGACACTTCAATGTAATCACTATTCTTGAAGAATTTCCTTATTTTCTTGATCTTCTTTCTTCAAGTCACAGTGGATCACAAAAGATGATCAGCATTACCTCATAAAATGAAAATCACTGGAAGCATACAAAATATGCTCAAAAATGAAACTGGCTCAAAGCCAATCATATTTGGAAAGTAGAATGCATATAATTCTATAATGTTTTCATCATAAATTATAATGGAATCACCTGCATTTGGATGTGAATACTTTAATCACCTATATGTTACATAGGTAAGCTGAAATGGCAGTTAATGAAATAAATTCAGGAAAAGCAAAATGGAGTAAACCAAGGAAAGTGACATAATCTTCAAAGGTCATTTAGCAACTTAACTGAGAATGATGAAGATAACAAAAAGAATGGAAAACATCATAGATAATGTTAATATCCAAAAGAGGATTGGAATAATGTCAATAACTTCTCAGCTATATGCCTGCTTTTGCAATTTAAAAAATGTTGAGAATAATTTACAAAATGATGATATCCTTAATAAAAAAAAAACAGGTGACAGGCTTATTTTTACAATTTATTTTCAATGAAGATCCATATTTTCACTGTTACACATTTGACTGAGAAATTCAGAAAATAAAAGATCACATAATATAGGAAATCTGTCCATATTTTTTATAAGAGAATAAAGTAAAAAATAGAAAGCAGGGGCGGCTAGGTGGCACAGTGGATAAAGCACCGGCCCTGGAGTCAGGAGTACCTGGGTTCAAATCCAGGCTCAGACACTTAATAATTACCTAGCTGTGTGGCCTTGGGCAAGCCAGTTAACTCCATTTGCCTTGCAAAATCCTAAAAACAAATAGAAAGCATCTATTGGTTACCTCTTAAAAGAAACCCCAAATGGAAACTCTCAGGAACAGTATAGCTAAAATCCAATTTTGAGGTGAAAGAAAAGATACAGCAAGCAGTCAGAAAGAAAAATTTAAGTACCAAGGAGTCATAGTCAAGGTCACACCTGATTTAGCACCTATCAATGTGAAGAAGAGGAGTGTGGAATACAATATTCTAGAAGGCCTTATAGCCAAGAATAATTTATCTAACAAAATTAAGTATAATCCTACAGACCATTAAATGAATCTTTAATGAAATAGAGGACTTCTAAACATATTCAAAGAAAAGGCCAGAACTGAATGGGAACTCTGAAATTTAAACACAAAAGTTAAGAGAAATATAAAAAGTTGTAAACATGATTGAAGAACAATCATTAGGGACTAAACAAGGATAAACTGCTTACATAAAAGTATGAGGAGATACTAATATATTGTTCTCTCTGAACTAAGTCTGCACCAGGAATCATAAAAGGAGTCTCATTAGATAGAAGACCTGAAGTAGTTTTGTTATGATGATCCTTTTTTTAAAAGGTTTTTGCAAGGCAATGGGGTTAAGTAGCTTGCCAAAGCCCACACAGCTAGGTAATTATTAAGTGTTTGAGGTCGGATTTGAACTCAGGTTCAAATTTGAACTCAGGGCCAGTGCTCTATCCACTGCACCACCTAGCTGCCCCCTTGTTGATCTTGAAAAGAATTGGATAGAAGGGAAAGAGGAGAGAAAAACGTCGAAGAAAATCATCTCACATAATTTTGGAGTATAAATAGACATGTATACAACTCAGGAGAAGGGAGCTGGAGCAACTGTCACTTGAACCTTACTCTCATTTGGACTCTTCAAAGCAGGGAAGGACACAGATATAGAAATTCATTTCACTCTATAGAGAAATAGAAAGGAAGAGAGAGGGGGGATTTATTAGGAGGGTAGATTAAGGAGGTATTGGTCCTAAGTAAACAAAGGATAAATAAAATATTTATGGCGTTTTTTTTGAGGTGGCAAAGAATGGGAATCTCAGGTGCTACCCATAAATTGGGAAATGACTGTGACTATGATGGAACATTACTAAGTTATAATAGGATGATTTCAGAGAAACCCAGGAAGTTATGTGAATTGGTGCAAAGTAAAGTGAAAAAATCCAGAACACTTTATACAATAACAACACTATGGTCAAGACAAGTAACTTTAAAAAAATTGAGAACTCTGATCTACATAATGATGACCAACCATGATCCAGAAGTCTAAGGATTAAACATGCTTCCTACTTCCTGAGAGGTGAAAGACTTAAGTCTCAAATGGGACAAACAGACACGAAAAACTATAGAAACATATATACATATATATATATACATAAATATGTACATATATGCATACATATATATATTTTTTTCAAAAGCAAAAACCTATCTGCTCACTTTCCTACCCTAACCCCACCCCATTGAGGAATGAGACCTTAATTCAGATATAGAAGTCATTTACTAAATGGTTATTAGGATTGTATAAATTATCTACCAAGGATCCATGGAGAATAAACTGAATAATTTGCACATTCCCTTAAATATGGAATCTATCTCATCTTCCTGAAATAGTTATTTAGAGACTGGGGTATAAAGTTTTACATTAGTGCAATGTTTTTTAAAACGTATTTGTTTATTAGGAAGATAGCTTGTTTGACTATAGGTTGTTTCTTGAAAATACATTTCAACTCACCTTTATTTGACTTTACAGTTACCTGAGTGATATTGATCGAATTGCTATGCCCTCCTTTGTGCCAACACAACAAGATGTTCTCCGTGTTCGAGTACCTACAACTGGAATTATTGAGTATCCCTTTGATTTAGAAAATATCATCTTTCGGTAAGATGGTGACCTTATCTGAGTAGCCTTTTAAGAATTTGTAAATAGCATTAGTGGGTTTTTTAAAATGGTGTCCAAGAATATGAAATCCATAAATGCTCCTAAGGTGTTTTATGATCTCAGGATAGTATTTACAGCATCATAGGATTATAGATTTAAAGTAGGAAAGGTTTTAGAAACTGCAAAGTCTTTCTCATTTTCCATTTGATTAAGGTGGAATTTGAAGCTAAGACTTCCTAATTCGAAGTCCAGTATCCTATCCATTATATAATATTGCCTTTTAGTTCTCCTTACCAAACAAAGAAGCAGGGACTGGAAGACTTTCCTTGGGATAATTCCAGAATAGAATTCATTTTATCTTTGTTCTTACAGAGCAACATTCCCTTTCCCTATAAAAGCTATCTGTTGCTCATGTATTAGAAGCTGTTATCTCTTTGAATACTTGACTATTTTGACAACTGATTTTCCTCATTTAGGGAAAAGATAAAATACCTTTCTAATATACATCATTGTTCTTCCCCCCCACTTCCTTTTAAACCCTGCTGATTTCCCTCCATTTCATAGTCAAGCTATTTCAATAACAAAATTTGAGGCACTATGTACTATTTCAGGGGTCAGACAATTCTTGATCAAATTCTGCCTTTGATACTTACTATCTTTATGATTTTGACCAAAACATGGAACTTCCCTTGGCCTTAGTTCTCTCAATGTAAAATGAGGAGGCTGGACTAGATGACCGCTGGGAGCCCTTCCAGTTCTATATGTAGGAACATGTAATAAGAACCTTATTCAGTATTTCAGATTTCAATGTACTATAGTTTTGGACTAGGGTAGGAACATGTTTTCCGTTTCATCTCCATTATTTTTCTTGAAAATGCCCAGTATTTTGTTGGCTTTCTTCAGTTATGAAATTACATTGGTCCAGTGTCTTCAGGGAACACATTATGAATCCTGAGTCTCTTTCATAAAATCTTCTTTTGGGGGGTGCAGCTAGGTGGCACAGTGGGTAGAGCACTGGCTCTGGAGTCAGGAGGACCTGAGTTCAAATTTGACCTCAGACACCTAATTGGACAAGTTACTTAACCCCACTGCCTTGCAAAAAACAAACAAACAAAAAACCTTTCATATTTACCTGTCTCCCCAGCTAAGTTGCAAGGTAATTGAACTAGGAATTTATTAGTGCCCATCACAATCCTGGGCTGTCACAAGCAGTTAATTTAATACTTAATGAATGAATAGAAGGGAAGAATAGGAGGAATTGAAACCATTACTTTGGTAAATGTGAGTGGGATCAATGCCAAATTTTGGTGAGTTTTATGCTTTTTGAAAAATATTTTTAGAGCTTAGCATACAATTTACTTACTTCTTACCTAGGAACAAACCACATAGTAAGGAAAGGTAGGAAAATGAACGACTTGATGAATGTGATTGGGGTTAGTATATAAACATAGCATGTTGGCTATTTGTATTTGAAGGGCTGTCATGTGGAAACCTTAAGAGGCAGCATAGTCCATTGGGAAGAACATTGACTCTAGAGATAAAGAATTTGGTTTCAAATCTCACTCTTTACAATTTTTACCTCTGTGATGTTGGATAAATTATTGCACTTCCCTGGGTCAACCATTTCCTTATATGGAAAATGAAGCTGATCTAGATGTCTCTGATATCTCTTCTGGCTCTGAATCTATGATCTATCAAAGTCAGCTTGTACCTGGTGTCCTCTTTCTTGTATCATTGACATGTTCAGTCTCTTCTTGAATACCTCTAGAGAGAGGGACCCTACACTTCCAAGTCAATCCTTTTAACCTTTGAAAAACTTTGCTTTTTAAGAATCAAACGGAAAGCTGCTTCTTCTCACTTCACCTATAACCCCACAGTTCTACTCTCAAAGGAAGGAAAAATAATGTTAACTTCTCTTCTGCATGATATGGTTTTATATATTTGACTGCATGTATTATGTCATTCCTAAATCCCTCTTTCAGGTAAAACATACCGGGTTCCTTAAACTGACCTCTCTCTGTGTTCTTCCTTCTCTGTGTACTTACCAACCTAGTAGCTCCCTTCCTAAAATGTATCTCAAACTGAATAAAGGGATGAATCAGCAGAAGTGAACTGTGACCTGGCTTTTTGGATTAAACTTGTTGTTCTTGGTACTAGAACAAGGCTAGCAGCCATGGGTGGAAGTTGTAGAGGCAGATTTAGGCCTGGAAGAACTTCCCAGCTTTGGAGGTCTCCAAAAGGGGAATCATCTGCCTCCAGCAGTAAGTAGGTAGATGATCAAACAACATTTATTCACAAAAATGGGCTAAATGCTGGGGATGCACACACCAGAAAACAGGACTATCCTTGTCCTCAAGGAGAAGGAAAAATGAGGTAGATTACCCACTCTGGGGTCCAGGTTGCAGGGATGAATTCCAAAGCCCCCCTTGGGGATGAGAGATCTTAGCAACAGCAACCAGAGTTTAAAGCTTATGCCTGAGAAGTGAAGTGGAGGTTTGGTATGGGGGCCGAGAGAGCAAAAGTTGACCTCTCTGAGCATTAGCTTGGATAGTGGTTTCTCCTCACAGGAAGTCATCAAGCACAGTTTGGATGACTACTTTGTGGTGACTTCCTAAAAAAGATTGTTGATCATGTACTGGTAAACTAGATGGCTTCTAATTCATCCTCTGGCTCTGCAAACTGCATATTCTGAGATCGAGGGGAAGTAAAAATATATATACATATAATCTGAGGGGCAGTAAATATCTCCTAAACTGAAATTCAAAATTTATAGCTCCTTCACTATACAGTTCATAGTGGAACTTTGGTCATTTGCAAGGGTGAAACATGTATTAATAAGGGCACCATCTAGACTAAGATTAAGGATGCCTTGCTGAAGGAAAACATTTCTTTTCTCCAATAAATGGAAGATTTTTCTATAAAGTATAAAGAGTTGTGTAATCTCAGAGTCATGTTCTCTGTTTTTACTGGGCAGGATGGTGGATGTTGGAGGCCAGAGGTCTGAGAGACGGAAATGGATCCATTGTTTTGAAAGTGTCACCTCCATCATTTTCTTAGTAGCTCTGAGTGAATATGATCAAGTCCTGGCTGAGTGTGACAATGAGGTAAGCTAGATAGAAAACTTAAGTGGCTTTGAGAAAGAATTACTTACTCCTAAGGAAAGTGAAAAAAAAATTATCCTGGTGATGGACTCTCTTGTGTATAATCATTAGGAAAAAAATTTTTCAAACAATGCCCTCAAAAAACATGTGAAGGTCCCCTAAGTCATTCTACTTTTCTTAACAAGTGAATGGGGGAGGGGGAGCTGTGAGGTGGCACAGTGGATAGAGCACTGGCCCTAGAGTCAGGAGGACCTGAGTTCAAATCCGGCCTCAGATACTTAATAATTGCCTAGCTGTGTGATCTTGGGTAAGTCACTCTTAAACCCATTGCCTTAAATTTAAAAAAAAAGGTAAAGGGAGTAGAATTGAATAATATTACATTGGATTAAATTTGGGGGAATTTCTTTTGGTGATAGGAAATGAGATATAGCAATCACATCACAGATTTTGCATTGTAGTCCTGAATAATATTTAAAATGTTTTTTATTCCATTTAGTATTTCCAAATTACATGAAAAAATTTTATTTTCTTAAAGTTTGAGTTCCAAATTCTCTTTCTTCCTCACAATACTTCTTAAATTATCTCTCTTAGATCTATTTTTTTTTCTTTTTAGTCAATTGTACTTTTTTTTTTTTAGGTTTTTGCAAGGCAGATGGGGTTAAGTGGCTTGCCCAAGGCCACACAGCTAGGTAATTATTAAGTGTCTGAGACCAGATTTGAACCCAGGTACTCCTGACTCCAAGGCCAGTGCTTTATCCACTCTGCCACCTAGCTGCCCCTCAATTGTACTTTTTAAGAAGTTATTTTCATCAGTGAATTATCAGTTCTGTTTTTTTATTTTCTTCAGCATTTTTGTGCCTCTTTTACTGATCTTTAAAATTTTCTTATGTTTCTTTAATTTTTTTCTCTATCATTTTTGTTTTACAAGCTCATTTACAAACTTACAAACTCATTTCTTGAGTTTTTTTCCAATTCACATTTTTCTTTTGATGTTTTGCTTGTAGTTGTTTTGACTTGTCTTTCAGTTTCTATCTTGGTTTTTTTCCATCACAACAGCTTTTTATTGCCCAATTATTTTGTTTATTCATTTTCCCATGCTATTCTTGACTTGAAACTTTATGTTGGTCTCCATTCTCTGCTAGGGTTGGGAAGGGTAGGGTAGATAAGAGATTCTTATTGGCACATCTTCAAGCTTCAGGTATTTGCACTGCTATTTTCAGAACTACTTCTAAGGATTTTTTGTGCTTTGAAGGTGGTGTGATCTGGGGAAAGATATGGATACCACTCTCTTGGTCTGCACTCTGATCTTTAACCAGGACAGGCCCCTGACCACTAGGGATTATAACCGATACTGCTCCTCTTTCCCTCCTTCACCTCTCCTAGGACTGGAAAAAACATGATTTCGTAGGGTCCCTCATCCCTTGGATACTTCTTAAGGGTCCTACTCCCTCTTGACTTAACTCTATGCCCTTGAACTGATTCAGAAGTGGATATAGGCAATGGAGTCACTAAACAGGTCTGGTCCTATGTCTCCTGATATCCTTTCTTGACCATTTGCCAGGTCTCCTTACTGTTTTTGGCATGACTCCTGAAGCTGCTCATGTCACTATTACCACTTAGTTCTACCATTTTTCATCCATGTGACTTCTGGCTAGCCTCCTCCCCCATGTCACTGATATCTTTTTTCAGCTTTGTTATTTTGGGTTAGAAGTGGTTAGATCTGCTTTGGAATATAGCCAGGCTATATAGTGGGGTCCTCTTAGCTTGGCTCAAGTTTCTCTACATAAATCTTACAGACTTCTAGTTCCTCTCTGACACTACCACACCCATACCTCTCAGTTGAACTGGAGCAGGGCTTAAAGAAACTTGGCCTTTTGTAACCATTCATCTGAAAGAATTCTTGGGATTCATTGCAGTTCCTTCTTCCCCAATGTTGACCTTTCTGTCAAACTGATAATTCTTTTTTGTTCTTCCTTTTTCCTCCAGCCCTCGGAGCATTAAGCAAAATACTCGCAGAGAATGACACATATAGGATTTTAAAGTTTACAAATAATTATTCTTTGGGTTAAGTATGCCAGTTTGGTTAGTTCTCCATTCGGTACACGAGGAAATTAAGATTCTAAAAGCTTGTGATAATGCCTTGTCACATAGCCTAGTGTTGGCAGAGAGATTTGAACCCAGCTCTTCCTGACTCCACATGGCCTCAGTTGTATTCCTAACCTGTTTTTCCTCTGTGAATCCTATAACATTTGAAAATGTCCCGGCAATATTGTTGTCCTCTCATTATTCTAATGGGCACGAAACATGACCCAAAGGATAATAAAAACATGATCAAGAAAACAAAGTTGATGATGCCCATCACTGATATCCTCTCAAGGATTAGCCAATGCCAAAGGGGAATGGTTGGTCTTAAAAGCTCAGCAATCATAGTAAGAGATTATCATTATTTGGTCATTTGCAAGGGTGAAACTTATATTAACAAGGGCACCATCTAGACTAAGATTAAGGATGCCTTGCTGAAGGAAAACATTTAAAAGATTATGTTATCAGATGACAGAACTTTTGCCCATCTCCTATCAGGGTATGCTTTGCTGTGTTACATGTGTGACATTATCCTTTTATACTGTGTTATTTGATGACACGCTGTTGGTTAAGGTGCTGTGTTACCAAGTCACTCGTATCATATTAGCACATTTTCATGACTATGTGGTGTACATGCCTATCATGTATCACACATGTCATGCCATACATAAATCATACTATGTCACATGTGTCGCACAATCACCATGGTGAGGGAAAATGGCTGTTGTTCTGAAGATACAACCCTACCTTTCTCTAGTCCCACATCCCCATGAACATCTGCAAGCATTATTCAGAGAGGCAGAGCCTTCACAGACAATGCCAAGGTTTTTGCTATGGATTAAATCAATTTCTTTCCACAAAACCTTTTAAACCAATCAGTACTCCAATTTGTTTTTTTAAGAAATGAATGACCCCAACAATCTGGCACCATTTAAAATTTATTAAATGCCCTTTTTTGTGCAGAGAGTCAATACTTCAATACCAGGGTAAGTAAAGAATTTAAAATATGCAATTTACAGTTTAACATTTGTATGATTAAAAATTCTGTAAAACAGGTAAAGATTTTGATCTAGAACCTGGAAATAAACAGAAAAGAGAGATAGTCTTTGGTCTGAAACCTATCTTCTTTTGTAGAGAGTTCTTATAGTTCTAATAAGAAAATCATACTTGAATTATAATCCTAATAATAGCAATAGCTAGCATTTCTATAGCACTTAAGATGTGACAGACATTTTATAAATATTATTTCATTTGATCCTCAAAAACCTTTGGAGGGTAGGTTGTACCAATTTTAGAGTTAGGAAAATAGACTGACAAAATTTGCCCAAAGTCTCTGTAATACCAGCACCATCTACCTCACTGTCCAGCTGCTTGAGAACTTTAGAACAGGGAACCACATTTACCTTATTTCTAAAGTTAAGAGAAATATTAGGAGATAGGGCAAATTTATCATTGTAAAAGCAGAATTTAAGAGATTATTAAACTTTTATTTTATACATTCCAAACCTTATAGAGTGAGATAAGAACCCATGTCTTCTGATGTTTTTTATTTATAAGACCTGCTTTCCCTTAAGAAGCTTATCAATTTTGCCAGTCTCCATCTTTAGAATGGTAGTTTGGTATTGTCCCCAGAAGGCCAGAGTTAAAACATATGTAAAACTGGAATAGTTCACTTCATGTCCCAATTCAGTTTCTTGGATCTGTTGAAACTAAGAAATTGGCCTCCAGCCAAACTTCAGTGGCATGGCAGAAAATGAGTCCATGCACTAGACCTATGAGGGAGAAATAAGAACCTTCATTTTTTTTTTAGGTTTTTGCAAAGCAAATGGGGTTAAGTGGCTTGCCCAAGGCCACACAGCTAGGTAATTATTAAGTGTCTGAGCCTGGATTTGAACCCAGGTAGTCCTGACTCCAGAGCCGGTGCTTTATCCACTGTGCTGCCTCGCCATCCCAGAACCTTCATTTGCCTTAATGGAACACTGATACTGTTTTCTTTGCTTAGGGATTATTATTTTTATATATGTGCAGTTAAAAAGAAAATTTCCAAGTTGTGTCAGTCATACTTCAGCTTCTTATTGCCACAAAGGAGGTGTAGAAAATGTCCTTTGCTATATATTCTGCATTGGCCAAGCAGGGGCAAGTTCCTTTTCAAATTTACACATCATTCCTTGGCATTTGTTCTGACTGACATCACATTCCACCCTTTAGTCTATTTCTTCTCAACCTTATCAGAAGAGCAGTCATGTTTTTTGTCAGCCCCACTTACTTTGGTCCTGGAGCCAACCAATTCCTCCAATGCCACAGTAGCAGCCATAGAGCTTCTCAGCCAGTCCTTACTGGCTTGCAGCACAGTTGATGGATCCTGCCAGAACCAAGAATCCCTTTGATACTCATGGGATTTCCCTCAGGCAGTTGTGAAAAGCATCAGGGAGAAAGCCTCCATCTGCTCTGGGCTGCAAGTATAAGTGTGGCTTTGGATAACTGACCACAATTTGATTTTATTTGATTTTATTTGTTTAGAGAGTTAATAACTTTTCTTTTCATTCTATTTAATTGAAAGCCTAAACATGATAAAACTGCTTTAAAGTCTTCTCAAAAGTCCTCTTCTTGCTCTTTGGAAATAGAAACCTCAAACCACTAAACCATGTTGCTTGGTTTTTCTAAGGAAAATAAGCATTAAACTTTGTTCTTAAGACAACTGTTTAAGTTTTGATGTTAATAAGTGTAAAGATATTTCCTAATCCATTTTTCAAGTCTCAAATAAATTTTGAGTAAAATGTTGCTTACTACTACTTTGAAACATTCACCAATGCATGTTTTCTCTATAACACTGTACCATCCATTGCAACATAACACATAAAACAGTAGTCCTCCCCAACATATGACATACCTCTACAGGCCAAATGAAAGATACACTTTCTGGTTAAATTAAATCTCAGGTCTGATAAAAAGGAGGTGATGGGGGTGGAGACAGGTTAGTGTCTTGTTATTGAATAGTAACATTTTCCTTTCTCCCCTTGTGCCCTGCTGTAAGAATGTGCTTTATTTTTTTCCAAGTTCCTTCCTTTTGTCTTGAAAACACCAGAAGAAAACAAAGCTTTGTTTAAGTCCAGTTGATCACCCATAAAGATGGGTCATTTTTCTCCACAGTTCAGCTTTGTTAAATTAATACCACTACCTGGAAAACTTCTCTCATTACTTTTTTTTCTATTTATTATATGAAGTCATTTTTAATCTCCCCCCCCCAGTCTCCTCTCAACTACCAGTGCAATCTAGCTGGTGTTTTTTCTGACTACACAACTGTGTCCTTCGTTCAAAGGTAAGTTCCTTGTGAGTAACAATATCTGATTCTTTGCATTTTCATCACCAGCATTTAGCATGATGACTGGCACACAGAAAGCCAAGAGTCTTAATAAATGATTAGTTGGTTGATACATGCTCACTTCTGCCTAGTGTTGGCATTTTGGGCCTTGGTGATCTTGCTGAAATGGTTGACTTTTGATTGAGATCCTACTGATTACTCATGACAAACACAATGATTACTATGTGAAGGCAAAACATAGGATGTTTTTGACAAGTTTTACAAAACTTTTCAGTTCTTCGAAGTAAGTTCAGGATAAAGAGAGAAAGGGGGGAAATGGATAGGGCAGTCAAGGGGCAAAGTAGGGAGAGGGACTAAAGAGAAACAAGTCAAGGGGATGACAGAAAAATGGGAAAACCAGATCTGGGGGATGAGATATGTATTTACCTTAATTAACACTTTTTGTTGTGGTTGCTTCTTAAGATAGAGATGATAGTAAATGTTCTTTACATGTTCTTAGAAGTGACTCCAAGACCTAAGGATTGGGAAAGGTGGCCTGAATGGGGGGGGAGGGTTTACTTGGGTAGATGCAAACGTGTGGCATGTCAATTCTATATTGTTTATTTCTTCTCAAGCTTAATACCAAGATCTCTATTTTCTACACAGAATCGCATGGAAGAGAGCAAAGCCTTATTTAAAACTATCATCACTTACCCCTGGTTTCTGAACTCATCAGTCATTTTGTTTTTAAACAAAAAAGATCTTCTAGAGGAGAAAATAATGTACTCCCATCTTATCAGCTATTTCCCAGAATACACAGGTAAGACTCTACGAGTTGGAAGGGACCTTGGAAACCAATTTTTCAGGTGATGTGAGGCCCAGATGAAATGAGTTGCTCAAGTTATACCACTTGAGGTGGAGCACAGTTCTCTGATTCCAAATCCAGACTGCTCAGTCCCAGTAATTATCTGGTATGGAGAGAGGAGGATGGCTGTGGTACATTTATCAGAATGCCTTGAGCCAGCTATTCTATTTACCAAGACTTGACGAAACAACTTATTCCCTTAGTTCTATCCTGGTGGGACGGGTTTGGGACTGAAAAAACAGTCCAAAACCAAGGACCTTGGAAATATGTCAGCATCTTGTTTCAAAAGGATTAAAGATTACTGCTGCTAGGAGGTGATCGTAAGATCATAGACCTATGCTCAAAAGTTCTGAAAAGTCATCAGGTACAATCCTTCCATTTTATAGATAAGGAAACTAAATCCCAGATAGGTTATGTGACTTACCCAGGGTGATATAGTAAGGGTCTTATGTGAGAATATGAACCCAAGCTTTCTGGACTACAAATCCAACACATTATTCTTTAATAATGCCCTGTGTGAATGATCCTGCTCTTCTGGCTTTTTCCCTGCTTAAGAGTCAAGCATGTTAATTTTCCTCCCAGTTAGTAATTCTGCCAGCATGAGGTGAATAGAGTGAATCATTATATGTTTATGAAATATACAGAAATATTACATATAAATATATATATAACATAAAAAGCAAAATGTAACAGTAAAACAAAATTTTATCATATTAAATAATGCATCTTATTAAATATAAAATTAGTTTAATAAAATTTATTTTGTGATATTTTGCTATTAATATAATTGGTTATATTTGTTTGATATATTATACATATATTTATGTGATTGTGTGCATATTTCTACATGCATATACATATAACATCTAACTGTTCTGGGTTTTTCTTTATCTGAAAAATAAAGGGATTGGACTGGGTGAACTCAGGTTCCTTCCAGTTCTAAATCTATAATCTCATGTTTCTGTTGACTATTCTAATATAAAGCAAAAAAGTGGTAACTGCTATTTTAGAATTATGAAGTATCTATTATAGGGGAAAATTATAGGGGTTCAGATGATGGAGAAAACAGAACTTTGTTCTCATTTTGCTTCGATTGTTCTTCATCATAAAGATTTTTCAAATTGAAAGGGGAAGAACAAAATTAAGAAGTTCAAGTCCTCAATAAATGAGAATGATATAAAGATTATAGAACTGTTTAAATGAATTCAGGCTTTCATGTCCCAATGAATTCCAGAGTTCATACAGAATTTTCATTTTATCACAGAGCTATTTTTGTTAATATTTAAGACAACAGGCAAAAAAGTGAGGTCCCACAAATATTTTCAAAGGGATAAAAAAAATTTTTTAGAGATTATAAAGCAGTGAGTTTAATGTAAATCCCCTAGCAAAATTCTGGAGTATTATTCAGTGGATATTTTAGGAGCATATTAGAAACACAAACCATGTAACAAAATTATTTTGGAGATGACTGATAAAAAATGTGGCCCAGATCATAATTAGTTGGATGCATAGTAAGATGCCACTAGCCTGAACTATTTAAGAAAATTTAACTATTTATCAAACTATCTAAGAGAACCCCACCCTAGAGACTAGTGAAAACTCACCTAAAATCATTACTCAATGATTCTTGCCTGCACCTTGCACCTCCTCCTACCCCATCCCCATGATTCTGGGCCTATATTTCAAGCTCTATTCCTTGCCTTCCATTGCTTGGTCTCTTATTCTTCTCAACTCAGCCCCCTTAACTATGTGAAAGCTACCCTCTCATTCCACTGTGCTTTCTAGAATGCCTGACCCAGAATCAAACTTAAATATTTTCCTTTACCTTTTCCTACCTTCTTTCTTGCTGTCACTGAGACCTGGCTCCCTCTTGATGGCACAATCTCCTTCGGCACCATTTCCAGCCCTGGTTGCATTTTCACTCATCTTTTTAATTCTCTGGGTGAGATCATGGGCTTGTTCCCCAGGTTCACCCTCCTCTCCACCATCATTCAGGATCTGGAGTTCACTCAATCCATTGCTACCATTCAATCAAAATTCCAATAGCTGTTGTCCTCTGACCTTCAGGCACTCCCCCCCCCCTTTTTTTTCCTGTCTCACAGTCTTTCTTCAATTCTTGTTGTATATGAGGGGACTTCAACAAGCATTTTGAAACTCACTCAAACCTCAAACTATAAACGTAAAGTTCCTCATTTTTTATGACCAACTTCCTCACTCTCACAGTTACACACAATGACCATCATCCACAATTGTACCACTTCTACATTCCTTTATCTTACCACAATCTACTGTTATTCTCTCTCTCCCTCTTGGCTTTTTAAGTCCTAATTTTAAGCCCTATTCCTCACCAATCTCCAATTTCTCCACTCATTTTTTCCTAGGCCATTACCTCTGCATTTCCTACATCACTTCCCTTTTTCATCTTTCAACCTTTATTATCTGATCTTGCTATGCCAAACATCAGCCATGGCTCATTTCTACCATCCACTGTTTTTACTCCTATACAAGTACTACTGAATGAAGTCAAGAAAAAAAATTATAAAACTATGTCAACTGGGGCCAATACAAATTTATATTGCTATTCTATTCCTTTGGGGGAGCAGTATAATTATTTTTGTTTATTGTTTATATGTAATGGGGTTGTTGTTATTTCAAATGAACTAGTAAATATTTTTAAGCCTTATCAGTTTTATTTTCTAATAAGATAATTATTGATAGATAAATTCCAGGTAAACAAAAGCTCTTTAGTGTCCTCGTTTATTTAATCGGTGTTAAGGGGTCTTAAGGCCCAAAAGTTTGAAAACAGCTGTTCAGTAAGGATAGTCCATTATGTCTTGTCACTTTGCTAATATCTGTGATTATGCCTCTGACTAGGACCTAAACAGGATGTCAAAGCTGCTAGAGACTTCATCTTGAAGCTTTATCAAGACCAAAATCCAGACAAAGAGAAAGTTATCTATTCCCACTTCACATGTGCTACAGACACAGAAAATATCCGCTTTGTGTTTGCTGCAGTCAAAGACACTATTCTACAGTTAAATCTGAGGGAATTCAACCTTGTTTAAAGGCTGCACTCTCCTTTCTGCGATGAGAAAAGGGTGGGCTTTTGGCAGCTTCTTGGTTTATTCTGCAAATGCTTTTCACATTCTTCTGTTACTGCCCTACCCATTACATTGTGACTCAGAGGTAACCAGTTTCCTTTGAAACACACAAGTCTGAGCACCAAATTCACCACATTTACTTAATAACTGTTATGGATTCAGAGGAATAAAAAAATGGGTGATGGAGCTTGGAGGAAAGTATTCAAAAGTTTACTGATGCCTTTAAAAAATTTTAAATCTGACACTTTTTATGATAATTTAAAAATCATGACTGAGATTCTTTTGTGCATGAATTTTGAATTTAACTATATTTAAAACAAATATTTTGTAGAACTCTGTTTAAAAAACTCAATTGTTCCTTTTTTCAGTGCATTTAAAGATAACCATTTATAATCATATAACATCCAACTTTTAATCAAAGTTGCCTTGTACCATATATCCATGCTCTTAGGATCGTAGGAAAATGACTGGAGGCAGACTTAGCATCTGAGTAGATATGAAGCATCATATTAAAATTTACAGTTTTTCTTCTTGATATGTTGAAGCAATTTTTTTGTAAAATTTAAAGAGATTGTTTTAAAATTCTTGAATATAAAGTTTGAGAGCAAGCCAAAAAGACAACTTTATGCTTTAATAAACTGAATTCATTATAAATATAAACTGATATAAGAATAAAAATATTGTTACCAAAGCTGACATCTGTTAAATGGGCTTGGGAAATACCACATTTTAAAAAAAAAATAAAAAGATACTTGTGTTTATTACTGGCAAATAATATACATTTGGTTAATTGTATATAGCACTGACTTATGAAATTATGATTGATCAAACAAATCATACAAATGATAATATATAATATCTACAAGGATTATGTGGAGACTAGAAATTTGCTGTCAGATTGTTGACTTCTACATGGTGGACTTCCTAAGAATATAACAATCCTATATAACAATATAACAACAATACTTATACTGATTGTTTTGTGACTTTTTATTATGATTTTTTGAATATTCATATCTAATATTCCAAAGAAAATAAGTCAGTGAGGACTTATGTCTAGCCTATATCTATCACTTTCCTAATCAAGTTTGTGATAAGTTAGCATTAAGGTCCAAGAGCAGCAGCCAGTCTGCAACAGGGCTCTGCAACAGGGCTCTGCACCTGGGGCAATCTATTAGCAAGGCTACACCTCTAACACAAGTCAACAACTGAACCCTGACCCCACTGCTAATCAGAAGAGAAGCCCTGCCTCAGGGGTGGCCAAAAGCAAGCCTCTTTCCTGGGACCTACCACAGAAAGACCCTTTTTCCACAGCAACTCATCAGCAGGGCCCCACTTACTGGGGTCAGCAATAAAATCTCCTCTAGAGGCAGCCAACCAGAAAGACTGACATGCCCGGGGAGGCCAACACCCCATAAGCTAAGTCCTGAAACCCAATGAAAGCCAACTGTAAGACTCAGAGTCCAACTCTCACTTAAAAACATTAAGTTCCAAAATAGAGTCAGGAGAAAAATGAGCAAAACTCAAAAAAGGGGGGATTCTCTATCGAAAGTTACTGTGATAACAGGAAGGATCAAGACATAAATTTAGAGGACAACAATGTCAAAATGGCTACATGTGAGGTCTCAGGTTAAAAAAGAATTCCTGGAAGAGCTCAAAAAAAGAATAGAGAAGTAGAAAAACATTTGGGAGAAAACATTAGGGTAATTAAAGAACTGTGATAAAAAGAGTCAATGGCATAGGAAAATAACTCCCTAAAAAAAGATGGCCAAATGGAAAAGGAATTATAAAAGCTCACTGAAGAAAATTCCTTAAAAATTAGAATTGAATAAGTAAAAATTAATGATTCTATGAGATATCAAGATGCAATAGAAAGCAAAAAACAACTGACCTAGAAAATAGATCCAGGAGAGATAATACAAGAATTATTGTACTACCTGAAAGCCCTGATCAAAAAACAAAAAAAAAAGCCTGAACAACATTTTCAAAGAAATTATCAAAGAAAATCACCCTGATATTTTAGAATAAGAGGGAAAAAGATAAATTCAAAGAATCTACCAATCACTTCCTGAAAGAGATCCCAAAATGAGGGTTCCCCAGAACATGACAGATCAAGAAGTATCACAAGCAGTCAAAAAGAAATAATTCAAATACCATGGAGTTACACTCAGTATTACAAAGGATTTGTTAGCTTCCAAATTAAAGAACCAGAAGCCTTGGAATATACACTGGAAGGCAAAGGAGTTAGGATTACAACCAAGAATCACATACATAGCAAAAGGGAATATAATCTTTCAGAGGAAAAATGGATATTTAACAGGATTTTAAACATTTCTAATTAAAAGACTAGAGCTGAATAAAACAATTTGACCTCCAAATATAAGATTCAAGGGCAAAAGGGTTTAGAAAAAGGGTAAAGAAGAGAAAACATAAGGAATTTTAATTAGGTTAAATTGTTTATATTTCTATATGACAAGATAATATTTGTAATTCATCTTTATTACTATAAGAGTAGTTACAAGTACATGTAGCCAGAGGGGTGTGGATATGAAGTAATTTTGATGGGATACTCCAAAAAATAAAATAAAAGGGTGAGAAAGAAAACTGAACTGAAAGGAAGGGGGAGATTGAATGGGGCAAATTATCCTACATAAAAGAGACGTGAAAAAGTTGTTATAATGAAAGGGAAGATGGTGGGGGGGGGTATAGAGGGGTGGGCACACAAAGCTTAAACCTTGATCTCATTAAAATTGGTTCAAAGAGGAAATAATGTACATACTCAGTTGGATAGAGAAATCAGTCTTACTATAAGGAAATTAAATGGATGGGGATGACACAAAGGGTAGGAGGGATTGATAAAAGGAAAGATACACTGAGGAAGGAGGTGATCAGAAGGAGTAAGGGTAGGGAGGAGTAAGTGAAAAACAGTATGGAGATGAAATATACAGTTATTTATCATAACTATAAATGGTAATGGAATAAATTCACCCATAAAATTAAAGTCGATAGCAGATTGGATTAAAAAACAGAATTCTACAATATGTTGTTTACAAGAAACACATCTGAAGCAAAGAGATACACAGAGGACAAAAGTAAGGAGGTGGAGCAGATTCTATTATTATTCAGTTGAAGCAAAGAAAACAGATAGCAATCATGATCTCAGATAAAGCAAAAGAAAAATAAATCTAACTAAAAGAGATAACATCTTGTTAAAATGATGTAATGTCAATACTAAACATATGCACCAAGTACTTTAGCATCCACATTTTTTAAAAATTTTAATCAGTTAAGGCAATGGGGTTGTGACTTGTCCAAGGTCACTCAGCTAGGAAATTATTAAGTGTCTGAGGGCACATTTGAACTCAGATCTTCCTGACTCCAGGGCTGATGCTCTATCCATTATGCTACCTAGCTGCCCCTAAGCATCCACATTCTTAAAGAAGTTAAATGAGTTACAGGAAGTCACAGATAGCAAAACTCTACTACTGAGGGAACTCAAGCTTCCTCTATCAGAATTAGATAAATCTTACTCTAAAATAAACAAGAAATAAGTGAAGGAGGTAAACAATATCTTGGAAAAATTAGATGTGATAGGCCTTTAGAGAAAATTGAATGTGGAAAGAAAAGAGCATAGTTTCTTCTTAGCAGTACATGGCACCTACCCAAAATTATTTTTCATGTTTTAGGACATAAAAAATCTCAGAACTAAATGCAGAAATAGTAAGCACATCCTTTTTTCAATCATAATACAAAATATTTACATTCAATAATGGATAATGCACAGAGATCAATAATTGGAATTAAACTAATCCTAAAAAACAAATGGATCAAAGAACCAAATCATAGAAACAATCTACAAGTCCATTAAAGAAAATGACAATAATGAGAAATACAAAAATTTATGGGATGCAGCAAAAGTGGTATTTAGAGGGAAATCTATATCTCTAATTGTTTACATCAATAAAATAGAGAAAAAGACAAATGAATTGGGCATTTAACTAAAAAAATCTTCAATAAAAACAAATTTAAAAACCCCAATTGAACATCAAATTAGAAATCCTAAAAAATAAAAGAGATAAAATTAAAAGTAAGAAAACCACTGAACTAATAAATAGAAGCTGGTTTTATGAAAAGAAACAAAAAAAACCAAACAATAAAATAAGCAACTGGTTAAGGCAATTTAAAAAGGAAAGAAAAAAACCAAATTACAAATATCAAAAATGAAAAGGGTGAAACCTCACCACCAGTGAAAAGGAAATTAAGACATCTGTTAAAAGCTATTTTGCTCAGTTATATGCTAATAAATTACACTACATGAACTAGATGAAAATCTACCCAGATTAACAGAATAAGAAGATATTGAATGTTGCTGAAAATCAAGGAACTTATTAAGAAAAGCAAAACAAAACCTCAGAACCAGATGGATTCACAAAGCAAATCTATTAAGCATTTAAAGAACAATTTCAATATTATACAAAATATTTGGAAATTTAGTCAAAGGAGTCCTAACAAATTTTTTCTTTGTCACAAATATAGAGCTGATACCCAAACCAGGAAGGGTCAAAACAGAAAAAGAAAGTTATAGACCAATTTTTTTAAGGAAGATTGATGTGATAATTTTAAATAAAATACTAATAAAGAGATTAAAGCAATATATCATAAAGATCATGCACTATCAGGAATGCAGGGCTGGTTCAATATTAGAAAAACTATCTTCATAATTGACCCTATCAATTATAATAAGCTCTATAAATCAAATGATTATCTCAACAGATGCAGAAAAAGCCTCTGATAAACTACAACACCGATTCCTGTTAACAACACTAGACAGCAGAGGGGTAAATGGAGCTTGCCTTAAAATAAAAAGTAATATTTATCTAGCACCAGCCCTGGAGTCAGGAGGATATGAGTTCAAATGTGACCTCAGATCCTTAGTAATTACCTAGCTGTGTGACCTTGGGCAAATCGCCTTGCAAAAACCAAAAAAGGGGGGAAAAAAGCTACCTGAAATAATTAACAACTTTAGCAAAGTTGCAGGATACAAAATAAAACTACATAGATCATTAGAATTTATATATTAATTACCAAAAGGTCAAGCAACAAGAGATAGAAAGAGAAATTTCATTTAAAATAACATATAAAATATTAAATATTTGGAAGACATTGAATTGCTGAGAGAAGCTGAGTCATTCAATTCTTTATTGAAACAATATTGCTGTTACTGTATACAACGATTTTGTAATGTACCTAATCGGGAACTATATGAACACAACTTTAAAACATTTTTCACACAAATAAAGTCAAATATAAACAACTCATGGGTGGGTCAAGTCAATATAATAACAATGACAATTCTACCTAAATGAATCTATTTAATTAGGTGCCATGTCAGCCAGGAGGTATAGTGGTTAGAGCTCTGGCCCTGGATTTAGGAGGACCTGAGTTCAAATGTGGTCTCAGAAATTTAATTGCCTAGACACTTAACCCCTTAAATAAATAAATATTAAAAAAATCATCTGGAAGAACAAAAGCTCAGAGGCATCAAAGGAATCAGTGGGAAAAAAAATGGAAAAGAAGGTAGTTTAGCTATCCCAGATCTCAAAGTGATATTGACTGAATATAAAATGAAGCATGTCATTTTAAAATTTCTTTTATTCTAGACTTCTTATAAAAAAATAACTAATAAGGAAATGTTTTACATTCTTGCACATTTATAAACTATATCTGATTACTTACCATCTCGTGGAGAGGGGAAGGGAAGGGAGGAAGAGAATTCTGAACTCAAAACTTTACATAAAAATTTTTTAATTTTTTTTAATTATTTAAAAAGCTTACTTTAAGATTTCAGTAGCACCCTGTAGTGGAAAGAAAACCATTTTTAAAGTCTGGAGAATGGAGTTTAAATCCAGATTCTCTGTTTACTCTCTTTTTTTGAGTTTAGTAAACTCAAAACCTTGACTTTCTCAGACATGAAAAAGAAAGAGTAGATAATATTTAATCTCCTTCAAGTCTAAAACCTTTGGTCCTATATGACCTTTTATCTATAAACCAACTGCTACTTTTCCTAAAGGTACATGAGTATTCAAGGATTCAAAGGAATTTTCATTTTCAAATAAAAAAAACCCAAAGCTTCTGTGAAAAGGAAATGAAAAACCAGTATAAACTGTAAAATAGTAAAATTCTACATTTTTATCTGAAAAAAATTTCAGCATGAAGAGAGGGAGTTTTACTGACTGATCAATAGATTAATGGATTAGGAGCCTAAGTTGCTTCTTGATAGACCCAAGCAAGGTATCATAAGTGCCTTTCATGATACTACTTACCTCCAAATCTACCGATATTGGCTAGTGCTTCCCATAGCACATAATTAATTAGTAAAAAAAAAAAAATTATTACAGCATTAGAACAAATTCAAGTTTCCAAAGTCAAAACTCCAGTTTTCAATAGTTACTTACTTCTAGGACAATATCTACTGAAATTTCCAAGGGAAAAAATAAATAAATTGCATGCATGGCAATATGCAAAATATCAAACGCTACTTAAAACTTTTAAAGATCTCAAACAACCCCAAAAGCTCTTATTTCTTAATATTTTGGTAGTTCACCCAGTTAAGATCAGTATGAGATTTGAAAAGTATCAAACTTTAACCCAAACTCTCTCATATTTGTTTAAAACAAATTCCCCAAATAGTGAGCTACATGAAGTACACACTTCCTGTACCCCCAGGCAATATTGGAATTGAGCCTTTTAGCTTGAAAATAATGTATGTTACAACTGACTTGCAATTACTCAGGTGCTGATAACTCAGGTACCACTGCCATCATCAGGATAAATCCTCTATCAAGTAATACCATACACAGACACACAGAGACACACAGAGACACACAGAGACACACAGAGACACACACAGACACACACACACACACACACACACACCCAAGCATGCACCTTTCCATAACAAAATGGTTAAAAGAATATTATTTATGTATTGGAAAATCACAGAATTTTAGTTCAGAAGGACCTCAGCAATCATGTTCTCCAATTCATAGCCCCCCCAAAATTATACTACAACATATTTGATAAGAAGTCATCTAGGCAATACCTGAAGATCTCTAATGCCTGAGACAGTCCACCCCATTTATTTAATTGTTCACAGGTCATGCACAAGCTTAAATTTAAATATGCCTCTGCAATTTTTTACTTTATGATAGAGTAGAATAATGTTAAAACAATAGGAAATTTCTCATTTCAATGTGAGGGGCTGAAACTGGATGTCATTTCATAGGTCACATTATGAACTAAACAAAAAAGTAAAGTAAAACTAAAGAGTAATGTTGAGACAATGAAAACTTCAGAATGTCAGCCTTCAAGGTGGGGGGGGGTCCTTTCTGATGACTAATAAATCTAATAAACATATTGTAGATACTTAATAAATGAGACCTCATGATGAGTTGATAATGGCAGCTTTAGGATAGGTCACAATAATGAAGACCAGCCTAAATTATAGAAAGGAAGAAATTATGTGAAATTAATCATCATGTGAATATGAAGTCCATGGCAAAGAAAAACAAATTGTTAACTGCAAATTGACTAGCACAGAGGTAGAAGTAGAAGCAGAGATCTCTCACAAATAACCTAGATCTAAATTCTGTCCCTGTATAATGCTCAATTCCATGGACAATTGCACAAGCACTTCTAGAACAACCATACATACTAGAACACAGAGCCAAAAAGCATAATCTTATTTTTAAAAATAGTAAACTAAAAATACAGCTAAATTGACATTACTAATGATTTTTTTATGTCTTGAGCTTCATGTTCAGATGCAAACCTTCCTTTCCATAAAGGTTTATCAAAGATCAATTGAAATTCTATGCTCCTACATTGTGGATAAATGAAAACAAGGTATTCACATACATTACTAAACTAAAGAAGAAAATTGCCTGATTGGGTAGAAATCAGGAGGTCAGAGCACATATGAGAACACATATATCGTGCCTACCCCTGTTGGCTGTGACACTTTCTTTTGGGTTTTAATTCAGAAGCATTGCCAATACCAACAGTGCCTATTAATACATAAGTTTTCATGTTTGACTTCCACTTCTCCTAGCAGAACTCCAAACATTTCTTTGGTTTGTTCTTAATGCTAAATGTGTTTAAAATGAACAAATTGTGAACTCAGATAAACAAGGTCAGATGACAAGAAGGCAATCCAACTATCATCAGAGTTAAAGCAAGAAATGACCAAGCTAAGAGATGTTAAACCAAAATTGTCAAGACTACATTATCAATTAACCCATTATGATTACCTACCCTGTGTTGGCCATATTCTAAAATGATGTTAAAATATCAACAAGGTAATGCACATCTTACTTTGAGCAGATATTATGGTTTGGAACCTCTTTGTAATTGTACTTCAGTTTGGTAACTACATAAAAACCCCTTCAGTATTCAGGAAGTGATCAATAATATGTAATACTGGATTTTTGTGGGCACACTACTAAAGATTGCAGAGCTTAGTTTGAAAGAAAGGAAAACACATTTATAGATTGGCATGCTGTTTACTGTAGCTTTTACAACACAGCAAGGGCTTGAACAGATCAGAGAATTTTAAAGCCAATAATATATACAAATTCCAAAATTTCAAAAACAGTTTGGAAAGAATTTTTTGGCAGCAGTTACAACATGCATCATATATTCCATACCATCCAACAACTAAATAGAAAATATAGTTATCATGAAGTCATTCATCATTCTCTCCAAAAGAAAAAAAAAAGATATATAAGTATATATATATATATATATGTGTGTATATATATGTATACATATATATATATACACACATATATGAGAGAGAGAGAGAGAGAGAGAGAGAGAGAGAGAGAGAGAACAGAAACCAAAAGAAACCCTGAAAGCCTTCTTTCCACTCAAGTACTGTCAGTGATTTTTTTGTGGGATAAGTTTTATACCTGACTCATGAGCTTAGAAAATGAACCTGAAATTCTTGAATCTCTGGCACTCATAGCTTGGTGCTGGGTCTCATTTTTAGGTTACCATGATTTCCAAAAAGACTTGTGAGTTTTTTAATACAATTCTTTGGTGTGTGAGTTTTTGTGGGGAATTTAAATTTGTGGTGTCCTTGGTCTCTGGAGAAGAAACTACATTTGAAAGGCTTCAGAAAGTTTTCCATAAGTTCAGAATTCCACTAAAAACATTAAATATATAAATCAAATACACAATCTTTTCTCCAGGGACTTGATTTGAGGAGGTATTTTTTATTTTTATACAAAGAGATCTTTCCCAAGCATGGTAACTATTTCTTCAACAACATACTGTCTGCCTTAAGGCAAGGCATCAGTGGATTTTTAATAGCATAGTGTATAAAAACTCCAGATACATGTACATCTGAAGAATAATTTGAACCTATCTTTAATATAAAAATAAAATACTTCCAAAATATTTATCCACAAAAAGAATTTTAAAGATTATACTGCTGAGCTTTGCCTCTCTGATTAGACTACCATTTAAGATCTTGTGATACTACTGGAATGATATTTGATTAAATCAGTCTACCCAATGCTCAAGAATAGTCAACTTCAGAAAATGGACCCCCCCCAATGTAATTTAGCTCTGAGTGGAATTAACTTAGGGCAACTCCTTTATCACTGTCAGATACAAATCTGTAGTGAGAATTAAAGTTCCCTCAGGAAAACAAAGTATCTTCTTTTAAAAATGTATTAAAAGAATTTTAACTGGATGCCTGCTTTAATTTAAAAAACCTAATCATCTCCCAAATGGTGAAATGTTTTGAATATTCAGCTATTCACCTGATTCCAAATGATTTCTCAAGAACTGGACTGCAACCATTAAACACAGAGTGCTTGGATATAATTTTATATCTGACTCCCAAATTAATTTTGATAATCAGGCCCTAGAAGATAATAGCTCAAATTATGTTCTGTTTCATCCATGCTGTCTTCAACCAGCTTCTTCCATCAGTTAGAATCTTGGGGAAATCTCCCTTACTTCTTCCAGCTTTGCAAGGATCCACTAAAACAGAGAAAAAAAGGAAGACACATTCTTATTTTGTAATAAATTTTAAAAAAATATTTTGATGATTTTATAGGAAAATTGGTTTCACCAGAGGGATTCAACACACAACTCAATGGTATTCCTTCAAACCCAACTTCCTAGTGCTGCAATGTTTATTTCCCACAGCCTACTCTTCCTATACTCTGCTACAGAGAGATGGTCATACCCTCCTCCATCTTGCCATCACACATTTTGATGTCTTCTGAAAATCCTTTAAGGGGTCTATTTTCATGTCTGATTGGGCTGAGAGGCAAGAATGGAGCCCATGTATCTACCCGCTCCTCTGTGAACAGTGGGTAGGCCCTTTAACCTTTGGAGGCCTTAGTTTCCTTACCTTTAAAATTAAGGTAGTTTGACACTACACTCTTTAAAAATGTTTTTAGCTTGAAAATTTTGTGAACTTGGGTTTAGGCACTGAGCCCTCTAGTTATATAGGTCAATAGCATTAAGTAGAATTTCAAAGCACTAATAATAATAATAATAATAATAATAATAATAATAATAATAATAATAATAAATTATAACAATAATATATTCCCCAGAGGTATAAAGTTTGCAAAGCACTTTATTTTCAAAAACCTTAAGAGTCAGGTACTTTTTTTTTTCCATTTTACAATTGAGGAAAAACTAAAGTTCTGTAGCATTAAGAGATTATTTGTTCAGGGTAACAAAAAACTGAATCATTGTATTTCTGAGGCCTTAGAATTCTGCATTCATTTTAGCAGAATAAGATGTGAATAAATAAAGCACTATATGGGAGATGTGAATTTGTAGTAGAGATTAATAAACCTGACACAGCATAACAAGTAATATGAAAGATATGACAGGCAGCTAGGAGGCCTGGTGAATAGATTGCTAAGCCTGGAGTCAGGAAGTTCAAATCTGATCTCAGACATTTATCAGCTGTGCGAACTTGGATAAATCTCTTAACCATTATTTGCCTCAGTTTCCCCAAATATAAAATTGGAATAATATTTTTCCAGTTTTCTTATGAAGCTCAAATAGGCACCTGGCACTACATAACTGCTTATTAAAACTACTTCTACCATCTTTAACTCGTATAGTCATAGTTGGAATCTCATAGTTTGGAAGAGCTTCAGAAGTTAGCTAATTCAACACTATACTCAATCAAAAAACCTCTTCAGCAATATCTCCATTAAAACCATCAGTGATGAGAGGAATCTTCAACTCTCTGAACTGAGAATTCAAGTCTTTTTGCAGCCAAGGTGGAGCATTTCAAAGGAAAAGCTCCCATTGACTACTCACACCTTCTCAATCTGGCTTCCAATCCCACTCTATTACTGAAACTTGTCTTAAGATTTCACAACAAAATTTCAATTGCTGTATACAATGGCAATTCTCATTCTTGAACTCTATGACACTGCTTACCACGTTTTCCTCCATGTTCTTTCCTCCTTTGGTCTTCAGTACATTGTTCTACCTTGGTTCTCCAATATGCCTCACCGCTCCTTCTCAACCATCTTGACTGGATTATTATCTATGTCCTACACCTTAACTATGGGCTCTAGCCTGGATCCTCTTATCTTACCTTTCTATGTGCTTCCTCAGTTCTCATGGGTTCAATTATTGTATACGGATACAGATGATTCTCATTTCTATTTATACCACTTTGATTAATCCTTCTCAACTCCACTACCATATCAACTATTTTCTGGACATCTCTACTTGCTTTAGACCTTTTAAAGACTATATTTCTAAAGCAGTGTCTTCCTCAAATGTCACTATTTCTATTAAGGATATCACCAATATTTTAGTCATTTGGATTTCACAGATTCAGTATTTCAGTTTATTCTTTCCTCACTACATCTCATCAGTTTCAAATCTCTCTATTCAGAGGTCACTTACCTGGTTTAAGTCTTTATCAGCTCTCAGCCTACTAACTGAATCCCCACCTTCAATTTCATTTAATCCTTGATCCATCTTTTTTAAAATTTTTGTTTAAGGAATTGGGGTTAAGTGACTTACACAAAGCTGGGCAATTACTAAGTGTCTGAGGCCAAATTTGAATTCAGGTCCTACTGACTCCAGGGCCAGTGTTCTATCCATTGCACCACCTAGCTGCTCCCCTTAATCCATCTTAAAGTACAGCTCTTATCACTTTACTCCTCACCTTAAGAATCTTTAGGTTATAGGTTCCTAAATAACTATAGGCTAAAATAAACATATCTAAGCTTGGAATTTTAAGCCCTTCACAATTTGATTCCAGGATCCTTTTTATAAAGAATTGTATCGTTATTCTCCACACATTTTATGTCTTGTTATTGAACTTACTCCATCATCATACTTTTGCCTTACATGTCTAGAATGAACTCTTATCATCAGGTTCATTTCTTAAGTTCTTTCAAGACTCAATCCCCATGCCACTTCCTATGGGATGATTTTCCTGATCTCCTTGGTTTTTATAGCTTTCTTCCCTTTTAATTATCTTCTATTAATTGTTTACTTATTTTCATTCCCAAGTAAAACACAGGTTACATGAGGATGCAAAGTATTTAAATTTTTTTTTCCTTAAACATTCTAGGTACTTAATAAAGCTTGCTGCTTTGAATTAGCTATGCAACCAACAACAGGAAATACAAATACAAATCTGAAGTTTAGGAGAAAGGTGAGATCTTCATAAATAAATAATTTTTGGAATCAGTGAAGTCAAAGAGGTGGATGTCACCATGAGGAAGAAGAAGGGAACAGGTAGGAAAGAGAATGGGGAGAGATGAGTTAAGAGACCACTCACCAGGGAAAGAGCTTTGAGGAATGCTTCTAAAATAGGAGGATGAGGAACAGTTAAAAGAGAAAAGAGAATCATAGCACTGTAGTACTAAAACAGTCAGAAGCTATTTAAAGGATGTTCATACTGTAGAATTAATTACCAAAAAGTATAATCAAAAACTGAGAAGAGGTCAACAGATTCAGTCAAATTTCACTGATAAATTGAAGAGAAAATTTTCATCAGAGTCTGGGCATGGCAGTCCTAGCATAGGGTTACTGAGTGACTGATGAGACAGTGAAAGAGGCCCAGGAGTGAAAGAACGGTCCAAGTTTCCATGGCCAGCTGGAGGTGGGGGCTAGGGTAAAAGAAGGACTCTGGAATTAGAGAACGTGTCCCTTAACCTCCCTTGAACCTCAGTTTCTTTATCTGTAAATGTAGGGCGTCCGAGTAGAAGAGCTGAAATTCGAAACTTCCAATTTTGTTTACATATTAAGAATAATTATAATGACATAGGAACAATAATAATTACATAGCACTATGAGGTTTGCAAAGTGATTTATATATGTGAAATATTTCATTTGATTTTCACAATGACCTACCAGTGAGGTAGGTGCTTTTATTATTTCCATTGGATAAAAAAAGAATGAGTTAAGTGACTGATCAGGGCCACAGAAAGAGTAAATGCTGGAGGAAGGATTCAATTTTAGTTTCCTGATTCCAAATCAAACATTCTATTGGCTATACATTAAGTTATTCAGCTAAGTAAATATAATAAATTGCAAATTGAATATTATTTGGTGAAAAATTAGTTTTATTTTTTGAAAATGTTTACTGTAATTTTTTTTTTGTACTGAGTGACTTTATAGGGTTATTGTATTCTCCCTTATGGAAATGGATTTCAATTGTTCCTTAAACTTCAATACTGTACCAGACTAGTCTAACCTAACTAAAAGCAAGATTCATAATTGATCACAAAAAGGAACATTATTTCAGCAAGAAAATACTCTGATGACTCAGGAGACAATTCCTAGAGATGTACATTTTTAACTTTCTTATTTTTAAAAGAAAAAAAAAGGAGAAAATGTTATATAGTTGTGGGGGGGGGGATGGGAGAGGGTTTGCATATCATGAAGTCAAAGTCCTGAGTTCAGTTCTGCCTCTGATACATACTTCTAAATGACAATGGGCACTTAACCTCTCAGTCCCCAGTCAATTCTTTAGGGTTACAATTTATAGACAAGCTGACAATCTGCATTAAAGGAGAACATTTCCACAGCAGAAGTGCCCAAGCTGATCAAGGCAGAAATGTAAAATAAATTTTAAAAGAAAGTAAAAAAATATAATTTGACCATCAATATATCCATTGTGTAGTTTTAAAAGTTAAATGTTCACACAAGTTTTTTTTTTTTTGTTTTTTTTTTTAGGTTTTTGCTAGACAATGGGGTTAAGTGGCTTGCCCAAGGACACACAGCTAGGTAATTATTAAGTGTCTGAGGTCAGATTTGAACTCAGGTACTCCTGACTCCAGGGCCACTGCTCTATCCACCAGGCCACCTAGTTGTCCCTGTTCACACAAGTTTTAATCAAGGTGCTGATTGGATTTACCTGGGCATCTTCTGCAGTCTTAAAATTCACTATTTTCCCATACTCTCTGGCATGGAATACAGACTTCACACGTTCCTACAGACCAAATAAAGAAATGAATAAATAGAAAAATAAACAAACTTCATGGGAAAAATTAGCATGAGAAAAACAATTTCATTGCTCTTTAATTCATATTATAAGTGATTCATTTTGAATAACATTAAAAAATAGGATGGAGCTGAATCAAGCACATGCATACCAGTGAAGAGGAACATGAACACAAACTCAATTCTACAATTCCTTAACCTAAAAAAAGATCTGTTTCACTGCTTAAAACTACAAAAGGAGGAAGCATCAGAGTGAAGAATGGCAATTTTTTTTTCCCATATTTCTTAGACGTCGTTCCAGAATCACTATATAGAAATCAAAGAAGAGATCAGTACATCTCAACTCTATCTACATGATTCATTATAGTTACAAGCTAATATGAAAGAAAACTAGCTCATATGGTTCACCACTTTGAGAAAAGCCAAAATCCACTGACAGAGGTTGCATATAGTGTATCGCTTTTTTTTTTTTTAAAGCTTTTTCAAGGCAATAGGGTTAAGTGGCTTGCCCCAGGCCACACAGCTAGGTAATTATTAAGCGTCTGAGGGCAGATTTGAACTCAGGTACTCCTGACTCCAAGGCCAGTGCTCTATCCACTGTACCACCTAGCTGCCCCCAGTATATCTCTTGTTTACAGTCCCTTTATACTTTGTACTTATGGAAGTCTATACTTGAAGGGAAATTCTGCCTAAAGGAGTCTACTTCTCTATCCCAATGATATGAGAACAAAGAGCTAGGATACCAAGAATCAATGATGCTACTATGACACTAGTAACTGGTTGGAACTTTGAACCTGTAAGAAATTTAGTTTTTGATAAACTAAACAATTTTGTAACATCCTTATAAAGGTTTTAAGTTAATAGTTCTAGTTAGGAAACACTCAAACATTCAGAGATTATTTATTTTGTTCTCTTATGGCTCTCCATATATCCTTTGGCAAATTGCTTGTCCAGAATAAATAATAATCATTGATAGACCTGAATGACCGAAACCCAATTTGATTTTCCAATGAATCTATCCACTAATAAATACTCATTGAATACCTACCATAAATGCTACTGTGCTAGCAATTAGAAAAATTATAAGTATTTGCCAGCAAGGGCTTATGATCTAGTTGAATAGACCAACCCATCACTAAGAATAAACAAAATGTTAATTTTGACACAATGACTTTTTCTCCTGATCATTTTTGAGGGTTTAGAGAAAAAATTGTGAGGGGAACTTAAGAATATTAAATTCTATGGATATTTATAGTCTCATCCTAGTGCAACAAATGACAGCACAATGGTGTAAGAGCTAAGGACAGGGACTAGGTCTATGATTTCACTGATTAAAATAAGGGACTTTTTAATTTAAGAAACAACTCAATGAAAATATAGTTCAGCATTTTCTATAAGAGATTAAGTGACACCATCACATAGCCAAGATGTGTCATAGAGCAACCTTGAACCCATGACTTCCTGGCTCTGAGGCTGTCTTGCTCTTTCTCTAATGCATACTACTTCTTAGATGTTAGAATAAGGATGACAGAATAGAAGAGCACAGGAATGGATCACTGGCTGCAGCCTTCAAGGTATTATTCTGCATGCCAAGAAAGTAACATCTGTCAAAACTGATCTGGTCTCTGTTTTGACAAAATATGTAGTCACATGTTAATTAGAAACATATAAAGAAAATATAATTAGAAACTTATAAAACAAAAATGTAAACATCTTAAAAATAATTAAATATTAATATTTTATCTTTATATTTTTATTCAATATACCTTGGCCTCAATACGTAATCTTCTTCCATGAATAATAAATGGCTCTTTGGTAAATTCATCAAAACTGTATTGCCACTCACAAGTCATTTGCCCAAATGTTCCTTTTGTCACAAACAAGACACCACTATGAAAGAACAAAGAGAGTAATAATGTAATAATAATAATAATAATAATATTTACATACCAGTTTAAATCTTATAAAGAGGTTTTCAGATATTTCACTTTAGCCCGAAAACAATCCTACAAGGTAAGTACTATTATTAAAATTATTAAAAACCAAAACCAAACCTGACAACAAATATGATTTTTTTGGAAGTAATTCATAAATAGGGCAGTAGGGGCAATATTTTGTGGAAGCAACTGCTATTCTCTATCTTTGGAGACTTTATATAAGTAGAAAGAACATTGTAATTATTGTATTTTCCATTAATATTCTAGGTAGGACTTATTACAGAACCTTGTGAGAGAGGGAATTTCCCACCACACTGAGCACACAACTAAAAGGACAATTCTAATTTTATGTATTACAACTGACATTCTTACAATCTCATTTCTTGAATAGGATCAATTACAATATTCATGTAATTTCTCATATGAGAATTTCTTTCTCATCTTTCAAGATGAAAAATCAAGAAATAACTCTTTTTTGCCCTTCCCCCCATAAATTATTTTCTTCTGTTTTAAGATAATAATTGCAATTGCCTGCAGAGAGTTCAGTAAATGGAGTATGATTTGTTTAGCATAGGACTAAATTAAAGACACAACTGGTTCCTTGTCACTAGTCAGGATGGTGGAATGAAAGAGATACTACTACTACTCAGCCTATATTTCTTTATCCTCCATTACTTCTCTCTGATCCCTTTCCTACCTATCCCTGGGGATGGAAAGGGAAAGGGTTAAGAATTACCACCAGTCTCCCAATAAACCTTCAATTATATGGAAAGGCCTTAAAAATTTAACAACTCTTATGCATACATAGACATAGATATGTATGCATATACACATATATGAATAGTAAAACTTGTATATATTTCTATATGTTGTACTTATGAAATATGTAAATATAAAATATAGAGACAAATATTACACACACACACACACACACACACACACACACACACACACAAACATACACATATCCCAATGTACTTTCCTCACAAAACTCTTTCGGTAGATGATGTATCATCTCCATTTTAGAGATGAGGAAACTGAGGCTCAGAGATTAAATGAGATGTCTAAATTCAGAGCTGGAAAATGTAAAATGTAGGATTCAACTCATATTCCAGTCTGATTCCAAGTTCAGCACTCTTTCCACTAGATATTTAAGGATACAACAACTGTTTAGCTCTTGTTCTCCTGAAACAAAGGTATCTGTGGTGGGGACCTATGACACCATGGGAGATTGGATTTGAGTGTTGCACAGAATTGCACCGAAGATATCAGCTTCACTCTCTTCCAGAGTCATCAAGGTTCAGTGGCAAGACAAAAGTCCTGGTATTGGCTCAGAATGGAGAGAAGAGCCTTGGCATCTCTGATGTCTGTCACTGGGCCTGCTGCAGCCTCCTTCATGGTTGTTGAACCAAACTGTTTTCATTTGCCCAGGGAATTTTTCACTTGCTTGAGGCAGGCATTCCTCTAACTCACCAACGAATTTGGGTCCTGTTGTTTACCATCCACCTGGTTTAGCCCATCTGTCAAGACGATCTACCAAGGTATGACCAAAGGACATGCTACAGCTTCTTGGAAGAAATTTTGGTGAAAACTGTCTACCAAAACTTATCTACCAAAGGTAGATAAGCAATCCTGAAAAGGATTGGGGAAGTTCTCACACCACAGGTAGGAGTCTTCTCAAACACTCAGGTGAGCAGTACATAATCTTGGGTCCAGGATCAGGAAGATGAGTTCAAATCTCAGGCTCAGATATCAGTGTATATACTATATCTACAAATTAATGCTAAGGTTTTACAGCTGATAAGACAGGCATATGCCTGCTGGTCTTTACTTTCTTTTACTTTTTTGAACATTTTCAGTCATAGGAAGAGAAGATAAAGAAACCATACATAGTAACTTTTTTGTTTTTTGCAAGGCAGTGGTAAAGTGACTTGCCCAAGCTCCAATATTTGAACTCAGGTCCTCCTGACTCCAGGATCAGCACTCTATCCATTGCACCACCTAGCTGTCCACCGTCCTTACCTAGTAACTTAATAGTAATACATCTTCCTCTTTTTAAAAATAAAAATAGTAATGTATCTATCTCTTTGTTAAAGGTAATCCAAAAATTATACACAAATATCATCTCTGTATTTGCTTGAGTAACTATATTTGATTTTGAACTACTTTTATAAAATGTTTGAGGTTACATCTATGGATACTTGTGTGCCTAACTGAAGCTATGTGCATTCAGTCATTTGTATGTTTGTATGTATATGTACTATAGAGAAGCAAAGGTTTGGATAATAAGTGTTTCTACTCATTAATGGTTCTTTGCAATCCTGTTATTAAATAAGACAACTAAATATTAACACTAGTGAGCTACCTTGTGGTTATCATTATGAAATCTGTTTTATTGACCATAACATGTGTAATATACTTCCTTCTGGCAAATCTTCCATTTTCCATAATCTGAAAATATAAGAGAAAAAAGGTTGATGCTATTCTTATTCTGATATTACTTACATCTTACCTTTTTCTAGAAACCTTGGGGGAAAATTCATTATCACATTTCTACAGTAACAATCCATATATTCTAAAATAAATAACAAGAGCAAATTAAATTAATATGCATTTAAATATTATATTTGTATTTCATAAAGCACCTATTTGTAAAGATTTCTTAAAGATAATTTAATTTTAACTAAGTGAGGATAATTATCACATTCAGATTTTTAAGGAAATCTACTAAAATAAAATTAAATGTATTATAATTTAGATCAAACAAAAATGTTATTACTTATCATGTTCATTTTTAACTTGCAGAGTAAAATTAATATTTAATTCAATCCGCATGAGAACACATTTTTACAAAGTCCATAAAACACCAAAATCTGTTATGGTCTTCTGCTCTTTCCAGTAAACTCCCTTTTCTTCTGCCATTTAAATCATATGCATTCTTTTATCAAACTTCATCTGCCCTTTGGAAGTAGAGAAATGACAACATTGCTCATTCTACACCAACTATTATCTTCTCCAGAATGAAATACTCATGTTTTAGTAAACATTCTTTTCCTTTCTTATTATGACAGACAAGACGCAGTTTTAGGCAGATTAGGTAACTGTGACTAAAATACTGCAAAGTAAAAAAGGAAAAAATATACATATACATATATATATACACACACACATATTCAGTCTAGATAAAAATGTTACCAACTTTAAAGATCTGGGAAGTCGGAAATTTGGAAAACAAGCTAATGAGGAAATAGTAAAATGAAATGGAATTATTTCATTCTGAGCAATGAACACAAGAATGTTTTTATGATAATTGTCAAATTTCTGGAAGACTCAGCACAAAGGTAGATGACTCTTCTGTTTGGAGACTCCACAGGTGGCTCTTTTTCACCTGAGATATAAGAAGAAATGAGGAAAGAGAAATATAAGGGAAAGGGGCAAGTTATATGAAAAAACTC
Organism: Macrotis lagotis; assembly: GCF_037893015.1. Lineage (NCBI taxonomy): Eukaryota > Metazoa > Chordata > Mammalia > Peramelemorphia > Peramelidae > Macrotis > Macrotis lagotis. The sequence continues at coordinate 39,125,381 of NC_133665.1, forward strand.
CCTAATAACAAAGTTTTAACACTGGAGAGGATTATGCAGAAAAAAAGGGAAAGCTTCTATGTCTTATAAATACACAATCTACTTTTATTTGTTGAATATAACTTAGGTATTAACTTAATTCATTAAAACAAGGAAGTGGTCTAAATACCCTCCTGTTTCTAGAAACCCAGATTATACAATACATTAAAAGATCATGTCTTTAAAAGAATTAAAAGCTCCAGTTCAATCCCCATATGTCTATGGTCTCAATTTACCTTTAATACTACCTCATATTAAACTCAAGCATGGCAGCTGGGCTTAAATATTAATTGAATCAGATCACACTACAGCAACAAAGAAAAAGAATGAACAGCTTTTCCTCTCCATTTTTATTTTTTTGGTACTATTTTGAATCAAATCCAGAGTTTGACAGTGGCAGAAATTAAGCTAATTTCAAAAATCACACTGGTTTCTGGGTATTAACAATATCAAAATTATCCAGGAAGAAACATGCTTAATATTTTCTAGACCCAAACTTACAAAATACTTAGAAGATAAGTAGATGCCAAGACAGATACAGTATGATTTGAAACAAATAATACTTGATTCCATTAAATATCTTTTGTTACTGAAATTTTTGAGTATCACTTAGAGAAAACTCCTTATACAACAATAAATAATCAACCTAAATCATGAATTGATGGAACATAAAACCAAACATGGCAAGAAGTGAAAAGGAAAAGCAGCTTTCAAACTAAAATGTACACAATGCATAACATAAGACTTCACAATTTTGTCATATGATCAGCTTCTGTTCCAAGTTATTACTCCTCTAGTTCTTTCATCTTCAGCTTTTGTATAGACCTCCCTCAATCCATCATTATATCCTTCCATTAGGTGTTTTATTTCCCCTATCCATTTATTTATTTTTACTAGTCAAAGAATTTAGCAGGTATAAGATCACACAGCTAAGTCACAGTTTAGTGTAATTCTCTCTTTTTTTCAGAAGACCTTCAAATTTTGCTTCTCATAGTAATCCTGTGGCACAGATAGGTACTTTCACCCCCCCCCCCTCAACTGCAGATATAGAAACTAAGACAAAGCAAAGCTAAACAGGGATGAGCACATTGGTTGGTTTCAACTGAATTGACGTCCAGGGTCACACGGACAGGATGACCGCCCAGGAAGTCTTAACTCTTTGTCCAGGGTTGTAGTCCCAACCCCAAATCTATGCTGTGATCTCCACTTTGAAAAAATCCATTCCCTGGACTCTAACACCTGGTGATTGTTGAAATGAAGGCTGGAATGTTTATAATTACAAGACAAGTTTCAACTTGAAGTCCATTGATTAAGTCTTATTCTGTGCATCCCATGCTTGGCTCAGTCCAGTTTCCTAGTCATCAAATGCCAATTATTTTCAATTATCAGTACCTCATTGCCATTTGCTTGATTTGTTCACACTGTTTTCCAGTTCCCAAAGTGCTGTCTGGCATATCTTTATTAAATTGAATTAAGCATCATCTTCAAAATTAAGATTATCTAAAAATACCTGTGATCACTCTGAGTTATTATAAAACCAGGATTGTAAATCACTACCCTAAAGTCCTCAGACAATAACTTAGGAAAAATAAATAGAAATATCATCAGTACGAAATATTTTAATTCAACTAACTTGATATTACCTTAGTAGCCTCATTTATATAGCACACAGGTGAGAAAATTTTCTTTGTTTTACTCATTATGGGTAAGTATTGCCCTATAATAATAAACTTTTGGGAAATGTTTTAAAGGAATGAACAATGCCATACATAAGACATTGTACTCATTACATCTGTTGGAATCTTTTTCAGCTAAATAATAAAGTCATGGTCACTGACATTAGGATGCTCTCTGCATTTAAAAAAATAAACTTATAAAATAGTTCATTTATTTTAGACAAATCAACTTAACCATTACCTAAATATGGAAACAGACAGAAAGGAGCTAACGAAATGAGAGGATTGCCTTTAATCCTATTATTCAGATATACGCATTATCAAACATTCCCTTTAGAGATGTTTGAAAGAAGCAAAAAAAATTCAGAATAATTCAAATTATTCAAATATAATAGAAAAGAAACACACAAAAAAGAGTGCTGAAATTATGGTACACTTAAGAGGGAAATTACAGGCATGCCAGATCTCAAACAAAAGCTATTAATCATGTGGAAAACTTTATTTAAGAAATTGTTGTGCACATTTTAGAATATAAAAAAAACCCCTCACTTGAGTTAAAATGGGATTTTTAAAGATCTCATATAGAAGTATAAGTGAGAAATAAAAGGAAAAAACCAATTTCATCTAAATAAACATGAAAAATTTAAAGTTAAAAGATAAAGATGACAGCCATAAAAAGAAAACATTGGGGAATAGGTAAGGTACAAAACAGGAGTATATCACTAAAGTAAACTAGTATTTGATAAATCCAAAGACTTTAGCTTCAGGAAAAGAACTTACTGTTTAACAGAAATTGCTGGGAAAACTGGAAAATAGTATTACAGAAACTAGGCACAGACCTATACCAAGATAAGGTTGAAATGGGTACATGATTTAGACATAAAGGGTGATTCCATAAGCCAAGACAAGGAATAGTTTACCAGATCTATGAAGAGAATTCATGACCCACAAGAGACAGAAAACATTATGATGTGTGAAATTTTGATTACATCAATTAAAAATGTTTCATACAAACAAAACCAAAGCAACGAAGATAAGAAGAAAGCAGAAAACTGGGAAACAATTTTTACAGCCAGTGTTTCTAATAAAGGTCTTATTTCTAAAATTTATCGAGAACTAAGTAAAATTTATAAGAACAGAATACAAGTCATTTCCCAATTTATAAATGGTCAAAGAATATAAATAAGGTAGTTTTCAGAGGAAGACATTAAAGCTAACTATAATCATATGAAAAAAATATTCCAAATCATTATTGATTAGAGAAATGCAAACTAAAACAACTCTGAGCTCACAGCTATCAGATTGGCTAAAATGAAAGAAAAAGAAAATGATATGTTGAAGGAGAAGTGGGAAAACTAGGACACTAATGCACTCTTGCTGGGGTTGTGAACTGATCCAACCATTCTGTAGAGCAATTTGGAACTAGGCCCAAAGGGCTATGAAACTATTCTTATCCCCATTTTACAGGCAGATAAACTAAGGCAGATAGTGTTTTTTAAAAGTGCTGTGCCCAGGGTCTGAGGCAAGATCTGAACACAGGTCTTCCTGACTCTAGGACCAGGGCTCTAATTGTCTCTTTACAAAAGGTTTTCTGAATTCATTTCTGTAGTACTAACCTGTTGAGGATATATGTGTCAACAGGGATGACAGTAAGAAAAGAAGAATGACAACACCAGTTGAATCAATTAGATGGTGTTCAATCATTTCCAGTAATACTACTAGTTCTGCATTCCAAAGGGACAATAAAAAGAGGAAAAGACCCATATATTCAAAAAATTTTAGCAACTTATTGGAATAATATTATTCTGTAAGAAATTATGAGCAGATGGATTTCAGAAAAACCTGGAAAGACTTACATGAATTAAAGCTGAGTGAAGTGAGCAGAACAAAACACTGTACATAGTAACAATAACATTGTGTGATGATCAACAACACAGTAAACAAAGACAATTCCAAAAGTCTTGAATTATGAAGTCTGTATTCAGACCCAAAGGATACTATTTTAACTTTTTTCAAGTTTGTTTTTTGTTTTATTTTTCTCATGTTTTTCCCTATTGTTCTGATTCTTCTTTCTCAACATGACTAACATGGAAACATGTTAACATGATTGTACATGTATAACATATATCAGATTTCTTGTTAGGGAAGGAGGAAAAATATTGAACTCAAAATCTTATAAAAAGAATGTTGAAAATTATCTTTACATGTAATTGGGGAAAAATTTAAAATTCAAAAGAATGAAACAAAAAAAAATCACTGGACTATGAAATAATGTCAGACTACAACAGATATGCAGCATGTACAGGATAAACCCACAAACTTGAGTGGGCATAGAAACAAGATTAATGGTAAGGAGTAAGTCACCACTTATGTTTAGTTTGTAAAACAACAAACTCCAAGAAAGGGTAAAGCCGTAATTCAAAATTCTTTCCATATGCTAAGTAAGTGACTGCACTTAGAGGCACAAAACATGCACCCTGATTTTTGAACACCAATGGCCTTTTCCTCAAGTCACTTAAGAAACGAATGAATCAAAATTAACCCAGAACAGTCTTTTCTTCAGGAAATGATTCCTAACTGAACAGCCTTTCTTTCGTAAGTCACCTAATAAAATAAAAGGTTCAGTAGTCCATATCAGCTTTGAGATTAATCCAAGAATACAGCAATAAATTTTTTAATTCAACTAGGTTTCTTTGATCAATTACAATATAACTTTGCTAATTTACATAATATTTAATTTTTATTTTTAGAACAATGAGGAAATCACTGTCTCAGACTTTTAGAAGCAGGTTTATATATCACCCACAGCAATAATTATTTATAAAATTACTAATAACAATAACATTTATGTAGTGCTTTAAGATTTGAAAAACATCTTGCACATCTCATTAGATCCTCACAACAACCCAGGAAGAAGGTATTATTTTTATCCCCATTTCATTGATGGGTAAACTGAGACAGATAGAGATTAAGTGCTGTGCCCAGGGTCAAACAACTATTAAATTTATGAAGCAAGATCTGAATGTAGGTCTTCCTGACTCCAGGTTCAGGGCTCTCTCTACTGCTTCTAGCTACTTCTTTACAAAAGGTTTTCTGAATTCAATTCTGTAGTATTAATCTATTGTGGATCTGTGTCAATATATGTCACAGGGATTAGAATAATAAAAGAATAGTTACACCACCAGTTGTATCAGTTAGCTGGTTTTCAATCAATTCCAGGACAGTCAGATTTTTTTTTTTTTGCAAGGCAAATAGTGTTAAGTGGCTTGCCGAAAGCCACACAACTAGGTAATTATTAAATGTCTGAGGCCGGGTTTGAACCCAGGTACTCCTGACTCCAAGGCCGGCGCTCTATCTACTGCACCACCTAGCTGCCCCTAGAGTCAGATTCTTCATGAACCTATTTGGGATTTTCTTAGCAAAGATACTGGGGTGGTTTGCCATTTTCTTTTCCAGCTCATTTTACAAACAAGGAACTGAAGCAAACAGGGTTGAGTGACTTGCCTAGAGTCACATAGCTAGAATGTATCTGAGGGAACATTTGAACTCAGGTCTTTTGGACTCAAGGGCCAGCAGTTTACCCACCTATGCCACGTAGCTGCCCAAAGGCATGGTAAATGGTACATGTCAAGGCAGGAAGGAGGCCTCCCTTAAATGAAACTTACCCTGGGTAAGATGTCAATTTGAAACAAAAATTGATTTAATCTTTAAAAAACTCAAGTTTAAAGTAATTAGATACCTATTAGTTATACAAAAAAAAATAGCCACCTTTTTCTTAAACATTTTCTACCTATATCAGATACACTAGCAAAAATTTCATGAATGTAAATCAAGTCTAGTAATCATAAAAACTCATTCAATTGATTTCAGTGGCAGTTTGTATAAAGCAGCCATCCCATATACTTTAAAGGTTACTTGTTCCTAAATTCTGATATAAAGGGAAGACCTTAAATTTCCATAAAGAGAAATTAAACCTTGAGAGATGATTTGATTCATGCCAACAACTTTAGTACAGAAAATACCTGCCTTTTGACACATGAAGATTACAAGCAGAACAAACTTTCTGATTCAGTTCAGCCTAAACTGAAGGTCCTTATCATCAAACTCAGTGTTTTAGAGTTCCAAAGCCTTTCCCACAGTGGCCCTACTTGCCTCCAAAAACATGAATTTTGTCATTCTCAAATACTAGAGAGTCAGTCTTCCTAAAAAGGAGAAGTATATCTCTTTCCCCAGGGGGTTCTACCTTGCCTAAAACTAACATAGCTGATTTTCCTGCAAAACAGAATTGGGCTCTCTCCTCAGCCTTGTCAAACCCTTCAGAAACATCTTTCTGAAGAGCAAGAGGAGCTGAATAAAGAGTGGTATCCAATTAGCCTTTTGGAGTCTACTTCTTGTCACACTTACTGAAAAGTTCAGGTGAGGTCAAGAAGACTGTTCGTCACTACTCTGATGATCTGACTGCCTATAAGACCCCTCTTCCAGATCAGATGTGATTTGTCTTCCTGAAGCAGTATAGGTAAAGATCATATCAGCTGAAGGCAGATATCTTCTGATTGCTGTCAAGGCAGAGCTTCAAACTATTTGCAAACTCCTGCAATTTCTGAAAGAAAAGAAACACACAACAAACAAAAACAGCCTCTCCTCCACACTACATCATAAACTACAACTCTGCTAATTTTAGAAGTGACAAAAAGACAAGACTTTTTTTTTAATGGACACAATACAGAATACATCACCTGCACAAGTCAGCTCTGTGTGAATATGTCTACACAATGAGAGGTAACAATTTCTTTTTTAAAGATAAACTAAGACTAAAACATCCTGCAGGGGAGAAGTTGGGGAATAAAGGAAAATGGGGACAAAAGGAAAAAAGCTGACAAAGGAACAAATGGTAGCTTTTGCTTCTAGATAAGATACAAAAAAATTGTAGGGGACAAATGGTATGCTGAAGAAGAAAGGATTATTTTTCTACATTATGAATTATCCCCCCTGCATAACATAATTTTAAGCTTTTTTAACTGGAAAAAGCAATCATATCTTCCAAAATGTAAAATACTATCAAGCAATAATTAATTAAATTTTTCCATAGAAGTCGGTTAGTTCTGACCAAATTCAATATCATGGTTTTACCTAAAAATTTAAAAAAAAATTTTCACTGAGTCTTCGTCTTTTCAATAAAGCATTGGAAGCACTTTAAACACTGTATAGTTATCAAGCTAAAAATGGGAGCTTATAGAACTGAAAAAATAAAATAAAATTAATTCAATTTAATTAGTATTACTAGCTTAATGAGAATGTTTTTATTTAAATTTCTCCTAAATTGCTCTTAAATAACTATTCATTCTTTGAATTCTTATTTGCTCAAAAAAGCATAAGATTATTTTAACATATTTTTTTTGTTCAACAATTTGAACATTTGAATTTCTATCCTTATGGTAGCAGCTTATAATTTCCCATGTTATGAAGAGGATTAAGTTAAAGTTGTTGCATTATAATCAAGCATAAAATCAAATACTGCATCTTTCCTGTGGAAAGAGTACTTTAATTTTAACCAAAGGACATACTTTTCAATCCTGACTCTGTCATTCAATAACTCTATGCATGACCTTGGGCACAACCACCTCATTTCTTTGGTCTCAGTTTTTTAAGTGTAAAATGAGGAACTTGAAACAGACCACCTCTAATGTTTCAATCTGACTTTAAATCTGATTTATAATTGCAGACCTTGCTTGTTTTGGTTCTTCCTTTTTTTCCCCATCTTTGGCCCATCATTTCTGAATTGGAGAGGTGAGAATCAGAGAAAATGTATAGGTCTCCATTTTGTTGTTCACGTGACACTGAATTGTTTTTTTTTTAATTTAAAGAATTAGTACTTGGGCGATACCTGGTACACCAAGGCTGATAAAAATAAGTACTATATTTTACAGGATCTACATTCATTTAAATAGGAAAAAACCTCAATAAATCCATATACACTGAAATAACAAATACATGCAACTGTTCTGACAAAGATACATTATGTGGTGATGATAAATTCCCTTAAAACAAAGTTTTTAGATGTAGGCTTAGTATAATTATATGTGTGTGCATCAACTGCATATGCTATATACAACAATTTGAGAAAGCTTTGAAAAGAATGCCATTCTACATTTTCTTTTAAACTAACTTATTTACATACAGAAAAATAAAATGAAACTAGTTCCTCTTACCCAGTAATTTCTTACTCATAATCTTTATTTGACTTGGTGAGCAGCATATACATTATCTTACTAAATTAAAAACATTCCACTCTCCAAATCTTAGACTTGCAAGATATTAGGAATTATAGTCAAAAAGGAAAAATCATCCAAAATATAATTAGGCAATGATGGACAGTACATTCATCAAGAGGAATTTTAACTCATGATTGATCTAGAAGATTTAAATAAAACTAGCTCTTTTACTAAGATTCATTATACTAATTTGAACATGTGGCTTTAAAAATTTTGACTTTTAATTTCTATTAACAAATTTATGTTTCTGCCTAAAAGACTAAATAATGCATGAACACTTCCCCTAATAATTAGGCTTCCCCATGTTTGAAATCAGCGGGTTAAAGTACAAAAAATGGTTTAATAATTGCATTTTTTTAGGTTTTTTTTATTGCAAGGCAAATGGGGTTAAGTGGCTTGCCCAAGGCCACACAGCTAGATAATTATTAAGTATCTGAGGCCAGATTTGAACTCAGGTACTCTTGATTCGAGGGCCAGTGCTTTATCCACTGCGCCACATAGCCGCCCCAATAATTGCATATATTTCAATAATAAATCTGTATTATTTGTAACTGCTTTGATTTGAAAAAAAATCCATTCTCAAAATCCTGTCATTATTTCACGTGTTCAACTTTGAATTTTCACTGTAGGTTTTAAAAACAACTATTTGTTATTTTATTTCATTTTTCTTGTTACCTTGTTTGATTACAATGGGGAAGAAGTCTACTTTCTTAAGAAAGTTTTTCACCTACTTTCCTTTCCTAAGTTCAGATCTCTTAAGTTAGAAAAATACCTCAAACACCAAAAGGAAATGTTTCTTATGCAAAGGAGAACTCTGTGTGTTTGTGTGTGTGTGTGTGTGTGTGTGTGTGATTTCTACATGGCTAATCATAATCCAAAAATCCAATATGTAAATAAAGTTTCATGGCATAGAAAGGATTTCTCACCTTATTCTAGTTTTCCATAACAATTCCATTTTATGCCCGAATTCTCAACCCAGATTTCTTTACTGTTCACTTATTCTTTAATTTTGAAAACTATATTGGTACAATTGCCCCTAATATATATGATAAAGGAGGGACTTATTACTACAGTGTAATTGAACTTATATGCAAAAATGATTGAGAAGAAAAATATTTTGTCTATGTAATACAACCCTTTCTTTTAAACAATAGTTATAAATCTCAAAGTGGAATAATTCTCAAATCTCAAAAATACTAAATCTTTTCTTAAGAAAAATTAAGCACACGTATCTTTGACAGAAATAATTTATATACTTATGCTTATATAAAAGTACATATATGTACACACACACACACACACACACACACATATATATGCACAATTATATAAAATCGAGACCCTTAAAGTCATAGGAAGTTATAAAAAGGTGATTTTACTGGCAAAACACCGTGAAGGTAAAGCAGACTGAAAACCGTATAAATTACAATTAAAAATATCTATGAAATAAGACAAAATACTTAAATTTTAAGTCTTTTTAAAAGTACCCATAGCCATTTTTTACAATTCTTAGAATAACTGCTTCAAATCTGTTTCTAGAAGAATGTTCTTCTATGGATGGAATGTCCTATATCACATGTAACATGTAAAGAGTACAAGATTTGTGACTTGGGTTCATATCCTGGCACCAGCATTTTACTGCAAAAATTCCTTTAATCTCTCTGAGCCACAATTTTTCCCCTCTTCAAAATATGAATAAGCTTGTACTACATTATTTCACAGGGTTGTTGTGAGGAAAGCATTTCATCCGTAATTTAGACTCGTACAAACAAAAGATATTATTACTCAAATGAACAAGATCAAATAACTTCCATTTATCTGAATTTTTCCCCTATTTCTATACTATAGAAATACAGAACTAATACTTTGTTATTTTTAAAATAAAACCATATTGCTCCCCCCCAACAGAATTATAGAACTAGTAACAAAATGTTAAATATTTTCTGTATAAGCAGGTAATATCATCACTAAGTCATTATTATACTCTAAACAGTTGAGGGTAAGAAAAACTTTCCTTTTAAGTCTTTCTCTGCAAAGGTACCAAGGAACAGAAAAATCAGTCATGTAATTTCTGGTTCCTAGAAAAATTGGGAATTTTTGGAAGAATATGGTGGAGGGGGAATGATTTGGAATGGGGGCTACTAGAATACATGATCTTAAGAAACAGTGCAGGGCTAAGTCCACAAAGGTTGTTACTAGCACTAATTTGTTCAGATTATTTGAAAAGAGAAGTATAAAATGGTTACAGAGAAGTATTTAATTTCTCTCTATTACTTTCTTTCTATGCCACCTTTCTATGCCATCTAAGTGAATGGAATGAAAATCTTGAAATACCTTTGCTCGCATTTCTGTGTTCATATTTTTTCACATCCAATATTTATTAATCCTGTAGTTTTAATGCTAAAATGATCACTTTCAAATACTAATGACCAGTGGAAGAAGAACAACACAGATTTCAGAAATAGAAGAAAAATAAAATATTCACAGCCTGAGCTAGATCCCAATTTAATGAGAAAATCAAATGTATGTGGTAATAGTGAAGCAATGTTTTACTATTAGTCAATAAAATAAAGAACATTTTGATAACCCAAAATTATAATAGTCAGGAGGCACCAATTACCCTATCTTTGCTGCCATTTATTCTTTAGAAGCTTGTTGGGATGTCAGATTTCTAAGGAAAGATGATCAGGGCATATAATCAACTTAATGAAAATAAGTAAAAAGGCAAGCATGTGGTACCCTAAAAAAATATGGTTTTTACTGGCTGCCTTTTTAAACTATTTCAAGGTATATTTAGGCATTTCACTTTAAGAGTACATAGAAAATGTACACATATTGATATATATTAGAAATAATTCTTGACTGAGTCAATTAATAAAAGTTTATGGATACAATAGATACTTCAAAGAGATACTGTGGATGGATATATAAATTAAGAAATATGATGAAACAATGTAAGAAAACAGCCTTCTATTTAGCCTATTAATTATTAGCTCCTTAACATTTTAAAAAAGGAAATAAAATATTACACTGTTGTCCCATAGTAAAATCAAATGTAAAAAGAAACTGATGGAACTTAGGTAATGTGAACATGATGGCAAAATGATTCTTTTTTCTCCCTTTTGAGAGGACAAATGATTATATTACTTAACCTTTCTAGGACGAATCACAATGGTTTTTATCAAATGTACAATGTTCCTTTCATGTACTATGAATGATGGAACAGAACAACGGAATTGCATTCTTTCAAATTAGGAAAGTTTATTTTTTTGAAAGGAAATTAACAAGATAGTTCTGAAATAGAAAGTAAATATATAAAATTAAGAGCTGTTTTTCCTCTCCACTTTTTTTCCTTTAATACACTGGTAATACATCAAAGTCCAGAAAGGTTACATTGAAAACATTCAAATAATAAATGAATTTTGTTAACAAGTGAGCAAGTGACTTAAAATAAAAAGATAATACAAAGAAAAACTTGCAAATATGAAAATAATAACAAAAATACAATTTATAGACATTTGAAAAAGGCACTTGTCATTACAATATTACACAATGTTTTGGGGAACAATCAAATGATTACTGACTTTAGATACAAAATAATTAATATTTCTCTGTTTAAATAGAGTAGTTTCTTTCTAAAGTTCCATAAAAATATAGTGAAAGGGGAAAATAATTTAACATCCCAAATAATGACTTAAGAAAGTTACAAAAGGACCATTCACAGTATGTGAATGAAGACATTCAACTAAAAATGATAAATCATGCAGCATTAAATGATACAGATCTGACTAATCTTCATCATCATCACTACTACTACTATCAAGAGTCATAATCCACTCCCTGTAGGCATAAAATTTCTGTAAGCATGGTAAAGGGGAAAGAAAGAGAAGCAATAAGGTTAGTTTAACATGACAAATAGTTTTAAAAACATGCACAATTATGAAATATTTTAGGATTCAGAACACCATTAAGGCATTCTTTTTGGCTGTTACTTATATTTGTAGATTTCAATGAATTCTGTTAACTATACAGACTTTACAACAGATAGAATGAATTGCCTGGATTATTTTAATATAGGAAAAAATATTTTTGTGGCACTCTGTGAAATTCAATTTAATGTCATCATCATTTCAGTCTGATTGGTTATATTGCTGTTTGGTTGGAAATGTACACATTTCATATATATATATATATATATATATATATATATATATATATATATATATAATACTTTCACCATAAACATTATATGTATATGTATTTGTATTCGTCTTAAAACGTGTTTATGCATAATTATATATCTTAAGTAGTTCATAGCAGCACAGATAGAAAATAAAGAGAAAACACTAAGGGAAAACTGCCAGAAACAATGAATTGTTTTTTAAGGGCATTATTTTTAAAAATTTTCATCAACTCTGAATCATATTTTTTTATTTAGATTTTTGCAAGGTAAATGGGGTTAAGTGGCTTGCCCAAGGCCACACAGCTAGGTAATTATTAAGTGTCTGAGACCGGATTTGAACCCAGGTACTCCTGGCACCAAGGCTGGTGCTTTATCCACTACTCCACCTAGCCGCCCCTGAATCATATTTTTTAATCCTGTGTACCTTGTAAGCAAAAAATTTCTCTTTCAAATGATTACTATGAATATAATTTTAAGAATTTTAAAATAGTGTTTTGTCAAAAGCCCCAATATTTTAAACATGATGTAAAGAGTAGGCTAATTCCAAATAACAAAAGATATTTGTGGAAATTTTATACTGTGCTTAATATTCTTAAACATAATAACAGATGACCCCTATCTGGGTCATAAGTACTGCATTAGTTAAATACATATTACTTTGGTATACTTAATAATGACAGACCAAAATACATGAGTTTATATTTATATAAAATCACGTCCTTCAAATCTTCAAAGTTTAAAGTTTCCAAAATAATCATTATTCAAAGATAAAGATAATTTTGTGTGCTCTTGAAATAAATATTACAGCAGAAGAATCTGCAGGACCCTCTAGTTTCTGTTTTATTTTTACAGCTAGTAATGAGGCTAGTCTTATACTTTTCCTGACATTTCTTTGATTCCAAAAAGAATATTTATAGTACATAGATAGGATATATTTTAATACTTTTAAACTATTCCTATATTTTAAAAATTGAATTTAACTATTATAATTAAAATTATGTTGATAAATGTTAAATGGTCAAATAAGGGGAAAAAAGGGAAAGGATTATGTAACATTCCTGAAGTATTAAATATTTTCACCTTCATCACATAATATTTTGCATAATATAACAACCTATAATGCTCATTAGAAATCATATTTGGCTGATGGTTGTTAAGTTTTATTCTGAAATTTAAGTTTTAGAAAGATATTACTTTACATGGGGTATGGCATTTCTTAAAAAAAGCTGCACTATAAAAAGTATGTGGCCTCATATTATGCTATCACAGATTTCATCATTCACAAAGATTCTGAAATAAAGGCTATAAGATACATGCTTTACTATTTATGAACAGTTTGTTTAGTTTATTCCTAATTATTTTAAGCATTGTTATTTTAACATGTCAAAATAGTACTCCAAGACAGCATTACTATAATATATTATGACCACCAAAGTGGTTATAATATATATCATATATATATATATATATATATAGTACAATATATTATATATAATATAAATATAACAAAGGCTATACACTATAGAAAATACATCTTCAAAGAAAACCTTGTCTTATTTTTTCACTGAGGATTTAAGTCACTGATTTAAGTCATGAAAAAAAAAAAAGCTCTAAACTGTATTGGGGGAGGACCTTAAAAATTCAATCAAGGAGTGAAGAAGTTCTAGTTCACTAAAGCAAAAAAAAAGCCTTGGTATTTTTTAAACTGTCTTTTTAGATGGAACATTCTAAGCCATAGTGTTGTCTATTATTCCAGAACTATGTTTATAAAAAGCTAGTTTTGATTGAAATACCCAGTTATTAAACCCTGCAAAAAGTTTTGAAAACAGAATGCTCCATGGACAAGAGAAGAAAAATAAGCTTTATAAAAGTTTTATATAATAAGAGTATGATGTATACAATTATCTGCAAAGCATAAGAAACTTGAAAAACTCTGTTACATAAACAATTCAAGTTGTCCTTTCTTGAACCTGGAGCAATAATAATTGTGGCACCGATGAAACACTCCAAAAGGACACAGTGCAATTTTCAACATAATTAGAATCATCAGGTACACAAAGCAAAGTGGGTTTCAATTGATCTTATCAGATTTTTACATAAGAAAATCTTGGTTGGAAATGCATGTGGTGAGTAATTAAATTAAGACCATACACAAAACATTTAGATTTACAACTAATCCCTATATATGTAGTTACCATTAATAAAGCTTTTCATTTTATTTAAAACATTGCAATTGCTGTACATAGTTTGCAAAGTTTTATGGCTATGTTGATATAAAAATCTACTGTAGATTTTCACTTGCAAAGTCATGCATTAAATGTTTTCATATCAAACTTTTTGATACCTGTAAAAAAGAAAAAACCTTATAAATGTACTTTCAAATTTAAGTATTATAAAGTTATAAATAGGAAAATTAAGCAGTTTGTGAAAAAAAAATCTTAAAACCCTCACATGTAAAGTAGTAAAATGCAATTAAGCTGCTTTAAATTCTTAAAAAAATTTCAACTTCAAAAACAAATTTATATTAACTCTAATAAGATACTGATTTTACCTGTAACATTTGACTTCCAGTTCCATCCCTCAATCTGTAAGGTCTAATAACACCATCTTCATTAAAGAATCTTGGGGGACGAAGACTCTCTACTTCATCAGAATTCTCTGTAGCTCTAGAGAAAAATAATTTTACAGAGTTAAAATCATTTAACAAGAAAATCCTATCATAATAGATACTAAACAAATCCTTTTTGTGTCCATGGGATGTTATATATTATTGCTTTTCTAGTTGCCCAAAGTGATCAATGACAAATCATTGTGAAGATGTAAATGCAAGTTAATCATTAATGCTTTATTCTTCAAGCAGACTTTTTACTGTTTTATTAATGGGGCAGCGAGGTAGTACAGTGAATAGTGCTGAGTCTAAAGTTAGGATAACTCTTCTGCCTGAATTCTTATCTGGCCTCAGACGCTAAGTATGACTCTGGAGCAAGTCACTTGATCTTGCTTGCCTCAGTTTCCTCATCTGTAAAATGATCAAGAGAAGAAAGTGGCAAATCATTCCAGTATCTTTATACCAAAAGTGGTCATGGGGTGGCTAGGTGGCACAGTGGATAGAGCACCATCCCGGAGTCAGGAGGACCTGAGTTCAAATCTGCCCTCAAACACTTAATAATTACCTGGCTGTGTGACCTTAGGCAAGTCACTTAACCTCATTGCCTTACAAAGGTGAAAAACAAAACAAAAAACAAACGGAGTCATGAAAAGTTGGATATGACTGAAAATGACTAAACAATAGAATTATCACTAATGTCTAATGTATAATACATTAGTCCTTTGCCTTTCCTTATTCAAATAGATGATTCTTAATTATCTAAAATTTCAGATAAAACTCTGGATCTTACCAGTAGAGTTTAGAGTAGCAATTTGCATTGCTCTATATTATGACTAATTTTCTGATACAATATATAAAATTGGTGCTTTTTTAAAAATATTTTTTATTTATTTTTCCAACTACATGCAATGGCAGTTTTTACTAATCATTTTTTTGCAGTGTTTTGAGTGTTACATTTTTCTCCCTCCTTCCCTTCCCTCCTTCCTGAGGGAATCTAATATAAACTCTAAAATTGTCATCAAAACTTCTACTTTAATATCTAACCTATGCTACAGAACTGACACTATAGTTTCAAAGGCTGTGCTAGTATGATGCAAAGCTCAGAAGGGTTATAATCTAATTGGCAAGAATATTGTGCCAACAGCAGATAATGTATTCTACTTGAGGGCCATTTACAAAACAAAATAGCTTATCATTAGGAAGCAAGCTTTCTTAACCCATTCAAACACACACAGACACACACACACAGACACACACACACAGACACACACACACACACACACAAACACACAGACACAGATACACAAACAACACATCCCCTAGACTTGTGCAGCAATTTTGTTTCCAGAAAAATAAAAATCCAGTCTCTAAATGATCAAGAAACTTAATTTAACTCTTAAGTTCTCTACATGTAAAGTGTTTGTCCAACGATGAACAAGCTAATATTTTGGAGAAATAAATCACATCGATATTGATATCCTTGCTATAAATGAAACCACAATACAAAACAGTTGTAGCAAAATGATGAGTGAATAATCTAGAAGGTATCATTAATTCTAAAGGCAATAAGAAATATAGCAACATGGAATATTTGCTTATATTGCCTTCTAGTCCTCAGAAGAAAAGCCCAAAAGACCACCAAACAGACAACTGCAGTCCTCAAATGAACTGTTCCATGAAATAAAAAAAAGAGGTTTACAAAATTTGCAAAACCAAGTCAATATATACTTTGATATCAGTGAATTAAATGTAAAAATTGGTATGAGAGAGAAAAAGTAATTTAATTTAGGTAGAATTGTCATTGTTATATTATCTTGGACAAACTATGAACAACTGACATGTGTAGATCTGACTTTATTTGTTTAAAAACTGTTTTGTAATTGTGTTCATATAATTTCCAGGTTTATCTTGGGAAGCAGAGTCCCAAGTATATTATGTTGTTCACAGTTACTTTAAATGGAATTTCTCTGTCTTTTATTTCTAGGCTTTATTGATCATAGACAGAAATACTGATGATTTAGGTGGGTTTATTTTATGTCCTGCTACTTTGTTTAAGTTGTTATTTCTTTTTAAGTTTTTAAGTTGATTTCTAGGACTTTCTAAGTACATTGTCTAAACATCTGTCTCACTGCCTATTTTAATTATTTTAATTTTTTTCTTATTGTTAACCTAAAATTTCTAATACAATATTGAATAATGATGGGCATCTTTGTTTCACCCCAATCTTATTGGCAATATTTCTAGCTTATCCCTATTACATACAATGCTTGCTGATAGTTTTAGATAGTGTTTATCATTTTAAGGAAAACTCCTATGCTTTCTAGTGTTTTTTAATGGGAATAGGTGCTGTTATTTTGTCAAAAGCTTTTTACAATATCAAATGAGATAATCATGATTTCCCTTAGTTTTGTTATAGATATGGTCAATTATTCTGATTGTTTTCCTAATACTGAACCATTCCTGCATTCCTGGTATAAATCCTATCTAATCCTAGTGATAACTTTCAATTTTTTAGCTAATATTTTATTTAAAAATTTTATGCCAATATTCTTCAGGGTAACTGATCTAAAATGTTTTGTTTATTTTAACTCTTCTTAGCTTAGTTATAAGAACTATATTGGTGTCATAAAGGGAATTTGGAAGAACTATCTTTTAAAAGAATTTATATAGAATTGGAATTAATTGTTCTTTAAATATAAGATAAAATTCACTTATAAATTCTTTTGACCCTGGATATCTTGTTCTTAGAGAATTCAGGGATGGCTTGTTCAATTTCTTTTTCTGAAAAAAAAAAAGCCTATTTAAGAATGTTATTTCCTCTTCTGTTAATCTGGACAGTTTATATTTATTGAAATAGTCATCCATTTCACCTATATTGTCAGATTTACTGGCATACATTTGGGCAAAATCATTCTAAATTATTTCTTTAATTTTCTCATCAGCAATGAATTTACCCTTTTCATTTTTTGATACTGGTAATTAGATTTTCTTTTTTTTAGTCAAATTAAGCAAAGATTATCTACTTTATTGGGTTTTTTTGGTAAAATCAACTCAGTTTTATTTATTTTAGTTCAATACTTTTACACTCAGCAAATTTAATGTAAAAATTGCTATGAGAATGGCAAACGCATAGGCAGAAATAAAAGTCTTAGAGACTATGTGTGAGTCTTACATATAGAATCAAGAATATTTTCTTTAAGAAGACAAAGGGTTCTATACATGGCAAGAATTGAACACTACAAAAAAGATGAAGCTGATTACCTTAAGAAACAAGGAATAACTGGGGAAAGACATGGCAGTCACCTCAGAATTAATGACCTTTCTTCAGACCAAACATAGATCAAAATCAATACCACATTAGAAGAAATGAGGAATATAAGAAAATATTATAAGCAATGATATAAATCTAATACAGTTTATTTAAACAATTTGTTAAAGCTGAAGAACAGAAAATGGGTAAAAGTAAATCCCTAAAGTGCTATCACCATTTCTTGGACAAAATTACATCACACTGTAATCTCCAGTCAAAAAACATTTGCTTTCTTTGCCCACCATGGTAGTTAAGAACATCAGATTACAATACAAGTTAACTGAAAAACATAAATAAAGATGAAGGAGGGAGATCATAGGGTCACAAAATAATAGACTTAAGATATGAAAGGGATCTTAGAGAGATCCTCTAATACAATTCTCTCATTAAGAAAGTTAAGAGAACTTAAAAGTAAAGGGAACGTAAGCTCAGAGACTGAGTAGCTTACCAAAGGACACAAAGGTAATATAGTTAAAGGATACAAGGATAGTACAATTGATAGGAGGCTAGGATCGGAACCAAGATCATCTGACTCCCAATCCATTTATTTGGTATAGATCCTGCTATTTACATGCTGTCTTCCCCATTAAAACATGAGTTCTTTGAGCAGATTCTATTTTTACCTTTCTTTGTAGTCCAAGGCTTACCTGAAACAAAGTAATAGCTTAATGTGTGCTGACTCACAATGCAATTTTGACATACTACTGGAATGGTAGTCTAAAGAATTAGACTCTGTATCTATGTGGCATTACAGATGGAAAATTGAACATTTGTGCTCGGAAATAAGTAACAGGATTAGAATAGACACTATACCTTAAAGCACTAGATAAATATCAGCTATTTTATTATACTATAGCATGAATTGCTGCAAAGTTTAGTAACTAGAGTCAGGAAATAATATACATGACTACAAATAGTATATATGGTAGGAATAATAGCTGCAAAACAATCAAAAGTTATAAAATTACAAAGAACAATCATGAACCCAAAGGAAAAAAATGAGCAGATACCTCTGTTTACTCTTTCCTAGAAGTGTTAAGTTCATAGGTGTGTAATAGTGCATTTATTTTTAGATTTTTATATTGAATTGATCAAGTTTGCTGTTTTATTTTCCATTCTCATTTTCCTTCTTAAAAAATAAACCAACTTAATTATATGGGAGGGGTGGAGTGTAGGATGTATAAGTAATTTTAGGTTAAGTAAAAATAAAAGATTAACAAACTTATTTTTAAAATAAGTAAAATTAAAAATAACAAGAGTCATTTCTCAACAAATGGTCACAGGATGTGACTAGATAGTTTCTAAAAGAAGAAATCCAAGTTATTAATGACCATGTAAAAATATTTTTACATTGATAAGAGAACTTAAAATTCAAGTAGGTGGCTCAGTGGATAGAGCACTAGACTTGTAGTCAGGACAGGTATTCAAAGCCAATCTCAGAGATTTGCCTCTGATTAGCCATGTGACCTTGAGTGAGTCACTTAACCCTGATGGCCTTGCATCCCAGGTCATCTCTAAATCATCCAAATTCTTATCTGGCCACTGGACCCAGATGGTGCTGAAGGAGAAAGTGAGGCTGGTGACTTAGCACAGCACCTCCTCACTAAAATTCAATTCATATTCTTGTCATAGCACCACCTCCCTGATGTTGGGGTTTTCTTTGAAAATGAAGGATAAAATATTATTATTATTATTATTATTATTATTATTATTATTATTAACATTCAAGTAACTGAACTTTCACTTCACAACTATCAGATAGGAAAACCTTACAAAAAAGTAAAAAGACAAATGTTGGATGCATTACAGGAAAACAGGCATACTAATGAACCATTGGTAGAACAAGTTCATTCAGTGATTGTGGAAAATAATTTTGAACAATGTCCTAAAATTTTTTAAACTGTATATGCTTAAATCCCATGATATCACTACTCAGTTTAAACAGCAAAGAGAAAAAAAGGGGGAAAGATACAAAAACATTTATGCTGCCTCTTTTTGTAATGGCAAATCAGTAGAACTAACTAGCTCATCAGTAAAGAATGGTTTAACAAATTATGGCATTATAAATTTCACTGAATATTGTGAAAAAAATTGACAGATAACAAAAACTTCAGAACACTGGTCAATGTAAGGAGTAATTATGATTCAAATGAACATACTTTTTTTGGTTTATTTAATTTATATTATTACAATAATATTATTATAAGAGTAAACAAATCCCCCATCCTCCCAGCAAGAAGATGAGAAACCTCAAGAATAGTGAGAGAGAAAAAAAAAATAACTTCAGTCTGTGTTCAGATTCCAATGGCTCTGTCTCTGGGGTGAGTTCCTTTCTTTATCATAAGTCCACCAGAGAGGTTGCTTCAATATTTTTCCCCCAGTTGCTATTACTAGCTGTATTTCCCTCTACTTTATTCCTCCCAGCTCTCATTTATTCTATTCTCTCTTTCCTTTTATCCTGTCCCTGACCAAACGTATGCTCTCCCACAATCTTACCTCTCCCTCTATCACCTATTCCCATCTTCCCTCTCCCATTTCCCCTTATCCATCCCTTTCTTCTCATTTTTCTCTAGGGAAAGATAGATTTCTATACCCCATTGAGTGTATGTGATTTCCTCTCTGAGCCATTTCTGATGAGAATGAAGGCTCACTTATTTCCCCTTGCCTTCCCCCTTTCCACTCCATTGAAAAAGATTTTTTTTGGCTCTTATGTGAAATATCTTAACCCCTTCTTCCTCTTCCTCCCAGTACTTTCCTTTATCACCCACTGACTCCATCTTTTTACTATATTATACCATTATATCCAGCTCCTTCCTGTGCCTTGTCTATATATGCTCCTACTAACTGCTCTTATAAATGAGAAGGTTCATATGAGTAATCAGTATCTTCTTCCCATACAGGAATACAAACAGTTCAATATCATTAAGTTCCTCATAGTTAGTCCTCCTCGTCCAACCCCGTTATGGTTCAAATGAGTCCTGTATTTGAAGAACAAATTTCTGTTCAGCTCTGGCTTTTTCAGTAGGAAAGTTTGAAAGTCCCGTTTCATTGAAAGTTCATCTTTTTCCTTGAAAGAGGATGTTCAGTTTTGCTGGGTAGTTGATTCTCAGTAGTAAAATGAGATTTTTGCTTTCTGAAATATCGTATTCCAATCCCTACGAACCATTAATGTAGATGCTGCCATATCCTGTGTAATCTTGACTATAGAGCCATGCTAGTTTGATTTTTTTTTCCTGGCAGCTTTTGGTATTTTCTCTTTGACTTGGGAATTTGGCTATGAAATTCTTGGAAGTTTTTCTTTTGGTATCTCTTTCAGGAGATGATTGGTGAATTCCGTCAATTTCTATTTCATCCTCTACTTCTAGGATCTCAGGGTAATTTTGCTGTATTATTTCTTTGGGGCTTTTTTGTTTGTTTGTTTGTTTGTTTTTAGGTTTTAGCAAGGCAATGGAGTTAAGTGGCTTGCCTATGGCCACACAGCTAGGTAATTATTATGTGTCTGAGACTGGATTTGAACCCAGGTACTCCTGACTCCAGGGCTGGTGCTTTATCCACTGTGCCACCTAGCCACCCCTGTATTATTGCTTGAAAAATGAAGTCTAGGCTCTTTTCCTGTTCATGACTTTCAGGAAGTCCAAAAATTTTTAAATTATCTGTTCTGTTTTCAAGGTCAGTTGTTTTTTCCAATGAGATATTTCACATTTTCTTCTAATCTTTGGCTTTTTTGGAAGACGTTTATTTCTCCCTGATTTCTTGCAAAGTCATTAGTTTCCTCTAGTTCCATTCTGCATTTGAAGAAGTTATTTTCTTCAGAGCTTTTTAATCTCCTTTTCCAGCTGGCAAATTCTTCTTTTTAAGGCATTTTTCTCCTCATTTGATTTTTGTTTTGCTTTTTCATTTGACCTAACTGGTTTTTAACATATTATTTTCTTGTATTTCTTTCACCAAGCTACTGATTTGGTTTTCATGATTTATCTGCAGCACTCCCATTTCTCCTCCCAATTTTTCCTCCATGTCCCTCAATTGCTTTTCAAAGTCTTTTTTGAGTTCATCCATAGTCTCAGACCATTTTCTATTTCTCTTAAAGGTTTTGGATACAGAAGCTTTGATTTTTATCATCATCTGATATGTGTTTTGAACTTCCATGGAACCAAAGTAATTTGTTATGGTCAGTCTTTTTGTTTTTCTATCGTTTGCTCATTTCCTCAGTTTAAGACTAATTTACAGCACTTCCAAGGCTTTGGGGTTTTTTTGGGAGGACACCCTACTGGGACCTTTATTCCCCCAAGATCTTATGCTCTCTTGCCTGTGCTTTGATATGTAGATGACCACAAGTGTTCCCCTCTGTCCTGGAGCTGAGCTCTCTTAGTATGGGAGCCCAAACTACAACCTGGATCTGAGTGTAGGCAAACAGCAGAGTCTTGCTCCAGGGAGAGCAGAGAGATTTCAACAGTCTCCCCCAACCCCCTTACTGTCTGTGGGCTGCAGGCTGGCTTTCCTGATTCCCACTGCAGGTTCTCATCACAGAGCTGCTCTGAGGCCAGCCCTCCTCACTCCACACTCATTCTGGTGCAGCAGAATTCTCTCACCATCCCATTCAAGCTAATCCTGGTGATCTCTGGCCTAGGCTGGACTGCCTCGACTTTTTTTCCCAACCCCCTGTACCTTTCCTGCAGAAAGTTCTAAATTCTAAGTTTCTAAGTATCTTGGACTGGGAAATTGTATAGCTCAGTCTTTCTGTTTTCTGTCCTTCTAAATTTTGGCAAGAGTCATCATTTAATGGCGTGTGGAGTTTTTTGGGGAAGGAGTTTCTGGGAAATGCTGCCTTCAGGCTGCCATCTTGGCTCCACCCTTCAAAGGAACTTACAATGAAACATGCTAACTCCCTTATTTTCCAACAAAAATTCCAACAATGGCAATGTCCAAAAACATATGGCCTAATTAGGTACCTTGCATCCATCATCTCAAAGTGCTGGATGAGATATGTATCTTTGGATATGGCCACTGTAGAAATTTGTTTTGCATGATTATGTACAATTGTTTAAAAAGGGCTTTTTTGGGTTCTTTTCAATCACTAAGGAGGAAGTGGAAAAGAAAAAATAATTACTTATTAAAATTAAAGTAATAAAAAATATATGAAAGAAACATGATCAGAAAAAGAGATGGGTTGATTTGCCTGTTACACTGTTACTGGAGAATTGTTAAAAGATCTTAATTAATTAATTAATCCTTCAGACATTCTATTCAACACACTGGTAACCATACTAAAATCTCTATGGAGGATCAATGCAAAAATGTGGCCAAGGAGGAGTATAATGTTGGTACAGTAACCTATAAAATGAGGAAAATTAATATTTGCACAGCCAACTTTAGAGAATTGCTAATTAGGCTAATATGTACCAAAATATTAATTGTTATACACAGAGTGTTATTATAAAATATTTTTCTTGGAAATTTCTTTGTTGCAGTGGCTAGGTGGCGCAGTAGATAGGGCACCAGCCCTGGAGTCAGGAGTATCTGAGTTCAAATCCAGCCTCAGACACTTAATAAATACCTAGCTGTGTGGCCTTGGGCAAAAAAAAGAAATTACTTTGTTCAATTGTCTTTATTTTAGACAAGTAAAACGAAATTAGGAGAGGTTAAGCAACTTGTGCCATGTCAACTAATCAGCTAAATTAGCTGATTTTAGAGCTATGACTAATACACAGTTCATTGCAATGATCCAAATGATTGTTTTATCCACTTTCTAGATGGTAATACATTTTTCATTCCATCTTATGTTAAATAAAATTTACCTTTTAATTCCCTGAAAGGTGCTACTAGCCATATCGATAATTCCTCCTGTTGGCCTTGCCACTGCTCCAACTAATCCTTTCCCAACACCCTTAAAAAATCCTGCTGCTCCTTCTTTTTGGGCTCCTAGAAAAAAGTAACAATTTTGAATGGACAGGATGAAAATTACCTTAAATTTTGTTAATTATGCATAACTTTAAGAAATTGTATTTACCTTTGATTGGCTTAGTCACTATTCCTGTTATACCACTTACAAAACCCTAGATGAAAAAAAATTACAAATTTACAATATTCTTGCATAGATGTCTTTAAACATAAAATTTCAATTATGGATGTCAAGAGAATAATTTAGCTTTCTGCATTCATTCACAGTAATTATATTGTCTGGTTATTTCACTTAAATTTCATTGAATGAGTCTATATTGTACCTTTCTTAAAGGAATACTAAAGCACTCTATTTGCATATGTATATGCATGTATCACCTCCTACTGCTCTTCAGGCTTTAAAATAAGCTGTGTTGGAGGTGCATGGGCATATTTTCCTTATTAACAGCAGAATATGAAGAACTTTCCTAGAAGTTCTTACAGAAACCAAGCCTTTTCCTCCACGTGTGATGCCTTCTCGAAGTCCTGCAGGCTGTTTATTCATGGCTTCTCTCCTCTTCTGTTGGTAATCTTCATCCATAGTCATGGCTGCTACGCCTTTAGCCATAGCATTCGTTATTTTAGAGGCAGCACCTGCCAGTCCACCTAACAGGAATTAAGAGTACATTCAGCAAAATAAAATAATGTTATTCTAGCATATATTACTGCAACTGATCCTCAATATCATAACTGCTTACCGACAGCTCCTCCAACTAGAGCTTTAAGTCCTAATGCCATACCCTCTATAAATTCTTCAGGACCTTGGATGGCTCCCTTAAAGACAAAAATAAAATTCACAATGAAAAATTCTATTAACAGCAACATTTGGGGCTGCCTAAACAATGATTCTAATGCAGTATATATTACATGCTATGGCCTACTTAATTTATAAACTGTAGATGAGCTCAGAGAATGGATTCAGTAAGGCCTAAGGAAATGTCCTTAGTATTCATCAGAGACAAATAAAGTCAAATGGTCAGTGACCCTTCCCCCAACACATCCCAATACAGACTGATAAAATAGAGTGACAGACCACAAAAGTCTTCCATATTCTATGAAAAAGGATGAACACAGAATTTCAGTTGGGAAGGATAAAGCAGCTTTCTGATGCAATTCATAACCTAAAAATACTCCCACTAAAACACATTGGACAAGTGGTCACCTAGCCATTTTAATGAGGAGGGCAAGGTCATTATAATTTCAGACAGCTCTAATTGTTAGGTAATTCTTTTCCTGATATCAATTCTAAATTTCTCTCTTTAAATATACAACACATTTTTGCTCTCTAGGGCCTGGAATCAGTACAGTGACCTGGAAAGAAGGAGTATGATTTGGGTTCAAGTTCTAATTCTATCACTGACGAAATTCTGAATTTGAGTCAAGTAACTTCACCTCTCCATACTGACTAAAAGCTGTAGAAAAATTGCAGAATACATTGGGGCAAGGATATTCTTTATCAGGAACTCCCCAAATTTGTAAAAGTGCACATCTAGACAAAGGTACACATTAGTATGCATGCATGCATCACTCCTAGACCATTTTTGTTTGCCATACCATTCTGTTAGTGAGCCTGCAGTACAGTTTAAAAAAAAGTTATGCAAACTAAGAAATAGTTTATGAAGAATGCCAGTAACAATATTAAAAACAAGAAAGAAAATTCTAGACAAGGCCAAAGAAACTAGCTTGTATTTATTTTTAAATATGAAGAAACAAATTTGTGGACACAATCGAGACAAGATGGTAAAGACAGTGATTTAAGATTAAGTAAAATCAGATGATATAACTATCATCATAATCAATAATATTTAACCAAAGTGTCTTTCCAGTGGAAGGCAAGTACCATACTAAAAATATATGAAAATTAAATATAAAAGAGACCATGGTCACTAACCTATTCTTGTAGACAATTTTCTCAAGCGGGTATGAAGTGAAATAATTTAAAGGAATGATTAGTCAGCTATAAGTCTGACTTGATAAAACACTAAATATTTTTAACTAATTCCTATGTTAATATCAAAATTGAATATAGAAAAATTTGAAAAAATACACACATTTTAAGTAAGATCATCAACAAATGGATTATTCAAGAGATATTAGTCATCAGAAATTCATTTTCAAATCCTTTCTTCAAAATTCCTATTTATTCACATATTACCCTAACCCTAAAGGATCACATTTCCACAGAACGTTTTTAGAAGATGGGAGAGTAGGGGTGTTGTGGAAACGTTTAAACACATTTAAAACTATTTTATAATTCTGTTGGAGACAAAAGAGAAAGAAAAAGTAAACATAGTGCACAATTATCAGAAACAAATGAAGCTAAATAGGCAGTAGTCTTCCACTACAGGCTGACAAAACAGAGCAACAGACCACAACGAAACTGTGAAAAGAAATGAATGAACACAGAATCATGGAATTTCACTTTGAAAGCAGCTTTCTTATCCAATGTGTTAACTAAAAAGAATCCTCTCACTAAAACATGTTGGACAAGTAGTCACCTAACCCCTCTTTATACTGCTCAATGTACTTTTAGATATTCTTAAATGTTAGGTAGTTCTTTCCTGATATCAAGCCTAATTAGTTTAATGTGGTTCATTTAAATGAACTAATTAATTATTGACCTAGAAGTAGAAATAATAAAGCATAATAAAATAGTTTAAGATAACTGAATAATTCACAAAGAAAAGCAAATCCAGACTTACAAAATGGTGGTTAACATGATAAATAATTTGAAATGAACAAAACAAAGTTTATTACTGTAACTCTGAATAATGACTTATGTATTTTAAAAAAGCCATTTTTTCTGTCAAATGCAGAATAACACCAAATAGTGTAAAGAAGAGATACAAAGAGTTATTGAGTCTAATTTTACAATGATTTTATAAAAATCATTTGTACTAGGCACATGGTTAAATATAGCAGTGGTGCTAAATTTTATAAAAATATTGTTTTAAATAAATTAAGCATTTCTTGAAACAATTTTGTTTTGATTATTTGCTGAGCAAACATTTTAAACTTCAGCTCAGACTTTGGGAAAATAATCATATATTATTAATAAGACATTATATAAATGAAATTTACACACACACACACACACACACACACACACAAAAATATATTTAAACACGGTCAAAGTATATAGTTTTTCTTATATAAAGAAGAAAAATATATGTCCAAAAAGTTAGTATAAACTTTATTATTAGCAAACTATCTGTGTGATCTTGGGCAAGTCGCTTAATCCCATTGCCTTGTAAAAATGAAATATATGTGCATTTCTGTTTGTGTGTGTGTGTGTGTGTGTGTGTGTGTGTAAATACATATAAATATAAAAAGGCACATGGCATTTAAAGGGAATTTAAATGTTATCATCCTACAGAAAATAAAATTACAATAATCACTTTTCAAAACCAAAAAACCTTCATTTATATTACAGGATTTAATTTAAATAGTTATCACTTTCCTTTGTACCCTTGTAGTTTTAAAACAAAGTAATTTACAACCTAACACAAATGCCTGAAGCTCTTTTAAAATTATGATTTTAATTAAAATTCTGAGTATCTCTTTTTCATAAAAGTTGTCTCCTAACTTTTTAAGCAAAAAAAGAACAAACCAGGCGGCTAGGTGGCATAGTGGATAAAGCACTGGCCTTGGAGTCAGGAGTACCTAGGTTCAAATCCAGTCTGAGACACTTAATAATTACCTAGCGGTGTGGCTTGGGCAAGCCACTTAACCCCATTTGCCTTGCAAACAAAACCTAAAAGAAAAAAAAAAAACCATTGCAAAAAAGAGAGTCCCCTCAGTGAATCCATTTCAGCAATAGTGCTACATGTATTATTATGGTGAGTCTTAGAATTAAAAAAAAAATGATGACTATCATTTATTTAGTGCTTTAAGAATAAAGCTTTTTATAAGTACTATCTTATGTCTTCATGACTATCCTAGAAGATAGATACTATTTATATTATTATTATAATAGAAAGACTAACCCACCTGATATGGTTCATAGAAAAATGCTTCTACTCCTTCAGAAAATTCTCGAATTAAGCCAAATGGATTTCCTAAAACTTCAAGTCCAAGAATAAGAACATACATTTGCTTAATGGCCTAAAAGAAGCAAGTACAATATATTAGTTAAAAAATACATAAGTGGTCCAAGTTTTTATTCAATTAATATTTCTCTCTATTATTTATCTATACCCAAAAACCTTTTATCTTCTATACTTTTATGAAATACCCTCAGGTTGTGCTTCTGAATGTTATAGAAATAACATAGAGTGCAATTATTTATGAAATAAAAAATAGTAATGTGGACTATTTCAAGTCAATTTAAAATTCAAGGAACATGTAAAAATGTCTATTTACATGTAATTTTGCTTTTCTAAATAATTGCATGTGCATTTGTGCAAGCTACTAGAGGTTAAGGACTGTTATTCTGCCCCTTTTTGTATCTCCAGTGAATAGCAAACTACCTGATATACAGTAGACATATAATAATTGTTGATTCTGTGTATCTGTGTGTGTGTGTGTGTGCGCGTGCGCGCGTGTGTGTATACAAGAATGGAATACTATTTTTTTCGTATTTAGCGTATGATTTTACTAGATTGTACATCCTTTCTTTCCTTTCCCTTTATGATACAATTTCAGACCAACCTGTTTTGAGTAATGTCTTATGACTTCAGACTGAAGTTGGGGTGTTGTATAGAACTGATAGTTAAGTTCAAAAAATGCCAGCCTGAAATTAAATAAGAAAAAAAAGGTAAAGATTCAAAAGCTGTTATTTCAACAGTTGCATATCATTCATTCAATTTTTCTTTCACATTTTCTACCATTTTAGTCAAAAACTCTTCCATTTTACTTATATATCTTCTCTGATTCCACTTTTCTAGTCTCTCCACAAACAATATTTTTCTCTACAATTACCTTTTATCATATACCCAGTTTCTATCAACTTTTGCATTAACTATTATTACTTCTCATTAATCTTTCCTAAATGTTACCAAAGAACATAGCATTCATATTATCTACATAATTAATATTTCCTTAGTCAAATATGTCAATGTCTACTATTGCTTTACACACACACACACACACATATAAATCACAGCTCATACCTTTGACTACTTCCTTCAAAATTCAAAAGACATTACTTTGATCTAGCCATGATATTTCCTGCTTCTGGCATTTCATTTGAGTTAATGTACTCCCAATTTGCAAAATTTACTTTCTTCACTGATATTTGGAATAGTCTTTGTTTTCCTCATTAACAAAACAATGGCAAAGTAGTCAGATGCTTCCTCAAAAACATCCTTGAGAACATTAGGAAGGTACCAAGACTCATTCTTTGCTTCAACTTGCATAACACTCCTTATTTCCCTAATTAAGCAAAGTTCTTATTTATATACCAAAGATATATGTGCAATCCTTTCAAGGTAAAAGACAGTTCTTTCAGTTACTCAATTGTTCATAGAGATAGAATTTACTAATAAAGTTATTCATCTACAATAGATTATCAATCTGTAGATTTACATACTTAAAAACTACATCTTGCACATCTGTAAGGGTAGCACCAATACTCTTCAACAAGAGGTTTATTGAATGAACAGGAATCAGTCTTCCATGTTGTGTTGTATTTTTACCATCATCTCTACCCGTACGCAATGAAACACTCAAGTGCAACTAAAGAGAAAGAAATACAAAAGTAGAAAAATGCTTCCCCAGTTGAAACTCAAAAGATATTTCTACATGGTTTCATGTTAAAATATTTAAACTATGATTCATAAAAAACACACAGAAGCTCTAAAATCTTCTTTTCTAACTCGATAAGTATATAATTAAGGATTTCAAAATCTAAATATTCACATTATTTTCTTTCATTTTGGAATGAAAAGTTCTTTCTACTAAATTCAATGTGAATTTGAGAAAACAAAACTTAAATAAACAGAAATAAATGTTTTAATTTTATTCAGTATAAACTAACTTGATAAATTCTATTTATTCAGATTGATTGTAAAGAAACAGAACAAAACCTAACTGTACAATAAGATACAGCTTATATCAAGGAAAATTTATTTATGAACTGGAAAAAGGAAATGTAGTACAAATAGTTATGTCTTACATTAATGAAAACGTGTTTATATTAGGAAACTAAATTAGCAATCTATATAAAAGTTTTTCAAACAGGCTTTTGGATTTTATGTAATGAATAATTTACAAAATGCTTTACTTATTTTATATTTCACGTGGTCTTTTAAAGGTTAGAGTTATTGCTATCAAAATTTTTTCAAATGAAGAAACTTGCTCAGATCCCATAGCTAAAACTATCTGACACAAGATTTGAAGTCATGATTTCCTGACTGGAATTCTAGCATTCTCTCCGCAAATGCCACTAAGCTGCTTCAACAAAAAACTTTATAAAATATAAATCTTAAAATTTTGAACTAAAACTTGTTACATTATTTTTGAGTCCATTGATTATATTTATTTAATCTAAAATTTCCAATGCTAAATATAATCTCAAATACTATGAATGCACAATTATATTTTTTCTGAATGTTAAGCCATGTGAAAAAAAGTAAAGATGTTATATAATTGAGGACTATATTGCTTATAAACAAAATACTTCCATTTACAGATAAATTATGCTCCAATGACATATACCAACATTCTGAAAAAATAATTTTGCAAATTGAAAAACTGAGTAGTAAAATGTTTTTTTAAATTTTGAGAAAACACATAGTTGGTTAGTGTAGCTGATATGAACAACAAGGTTATAATCTAAGGCTACTGTCCTGTGGTTAATAATATGATATTTAAAACAGAATAAATGGGAAAAAAAAGCATTCACTTGACTTCAGAAGATCAATTTCACAAGTACAATTTCACAAGTTCCATAAGGAACAACTAGACAATAATGGTTCATATGTTAAAAAAAAACAAACCCAACAACTTTGATCTTTTAAAGGACTACAGGCTCAATATGAGGCAAAAGTGTAATATACAAGCCCCCAAAAGGACTAGGAAGGCAGCAGCTTGGCTCAGATCACATCTAATACTACATTCAATTCTGGGCAATATTTTAAGAAACAATATTTAAGAATAAACTGGACAGAATCTAGAAAATGTAACCAGGATGGGGAAGATTCTTGAGATTAACATAAAGGAATGATAAAATTGGAGATACATAATCTAAGAAAAGAAAACTTAAGGGTCACATAATAGCTGTTTTCAAGTATTTGAGTGGCTGTGGTATTAAAGGCCCTAGAAGGCAGAAAGTGGAATAATCACTGGAAGTAGCATAAAAGCAACCTATGCTTGATTTAAGGAAATCCTTACAAATACTAATCTATCTAAAAACTTAATCAGCTACACTGGAAGGCTCTTCCTTCAGGAAAGGGCTTTATTCAAAAGCTGGAAGGCCTCATCAATAATTATTATAGGAAAAGATCCTTGTTCTGGAACACCTTTAGACTAGTCACTTATAATTCAGAAATCCTAAGATTTATCTCAAGTTATATACACACACACACACACATATACATATATATATATATATATGTATACACACATATATATTATTGGATTAAAGGGTATAGAGTATAATCATATTCAAGAGGAGCTATGGAGTTTAAATGCAGACCAAAGTTTACCATCTTCAATTTTTAAGTTTTCTTATGTATATTCCATCTTTTTTTTCCTCTCTAATGATTTTTCTTCTGTTTGAATTTAATTCTTCTTTCACAACATGATTAACATGAATATATGTTTAACATAATTACACATGTAGAGTCTATAATAGATTGTTTTCTGTCAGGGAGAGTTAGGAAGGGGGGGGAGAGAAAAATGTAAAACTCAAAACATTGCAAAAATAAAATGATAAGTGGATAGAGTAGATAGAGCAGTGGATAGAGCACCAGCCCTGGACTCAGGACTCCCTGAGTTCAAATCTGGCCTCAGACACATAATAGTTACCCAGTTGTGTGGCCTTAGGAAAGCCACTTAACCCTGTTTGCCTTGCAAAAAAAAAAAAAACAAAAAACCAAACTAAAAAAAATGATAAAAATAAAATGATTAGTGAAAAATACCATTGCATGTTGTTGGAAAAACAAATGAAAATTTTTTTAAAAAAACTCTAATTAAAAACTTATTCCACCCACAAAAAATTTCATCAAACCATATGGATTTGCATTTAAATGTTCGCTCCTACTTTGTCATTAATAGCAACTTGAACATAATAATTTCAACATACCTTTATAGGAGAAATATGAAAATATTCATAAAGGCTGACTTGTGATATATCTGTTAATGACTCTGTCTTAAATCCTTCTTCAAAATATTCAATATCCTTATGGAAAAGTTCAACCTAGGAAGACAGGCAGAAACTAAGAATACCTCAAATTCTTGAAGATTACAAAAATATGATTAATTTGAAAAGTGAAAAATCTTACAAAATGTGTTAAATGTTTTTCCATTTATGTATAATGTATTTTATATATAATACATGGTCATATTAAGTGGTCACATATATCCAGACATGTGTGTATATATCTTTATCAAGAAAAAAACTGAAGTAATGATGAAAAACCTCTCAAATTCTAAAATCTCTTCATTTCAAAAGATGCTTTCATTTTCAATTGTCTCATTTATTTCTAAAACTCTAGGAATCAGGCAGGGGGGGTATTATTCCTATTTGACAGACAAGTATACCATACTACAAAAAAGTTCATTTAAGAATGGTTTTCACATTGTACATCCTAACAGCAACATGGGGGTGATGATCAATCTTAATGCACATGCTCATTCCATCAGTGCAATAATCTGGGACAATTTGAAGGTACTTGCGATCTATATCCAGAGAAAGAACTGTGGAGTTAAAACAAAGACGAAAGACTACTAACTTCAATTAAAATTAAAAGTTGCCTTATATACCTCATAATTTTGCTATTTCTAATATTTTATTTTTTCTTCAAGGATATGTTTTTTCTTTCAACACATTTAATTCTGATCAATGTATAGCATGGAAACAATATAAAGATTATCAGACTGCATTGGGGGTAGGGGGGAATAGGGGAGGGGACGGTAGGGGAAAATGTAAAATTCAAAACCTTGCCAAAAAATGATAGGTTAGAATATTTTCCTAAGACATATATAATCAATTAGCACTAAGGGTATAACTGAACATGTATCTGTTTTTTTTTCCATGACATTGTCAAACATATTTAAAAAGGCTATGTCCCTGATTTATTTGTTCCTTGATATCAACTCAATGTAGAATGAATACATATTTTAAAATAATTAGACACTTCAAACCCAAACTCATAGAAAAATAACCAATAAAGTACAATTTGTCAAACAGTTAAGCAAAAATATAAGATTTGTTGCAACTAAGAATACGTTGCATTTCTGAATTTAAGATTTGAAAAGAAGAGTCTTTCTTTTCATTTGGTCAAACCTTGATGTAATTGAATCTTTGAATTTAAAACTAGAGAATAATTGTTGTTTCCATAATTGAACCTTTCAGAGAATCTTATGTGATTGAACACGTTAGAGACAATTTTTGACTTTGCAAGTATGCATTTTATCATTTAAAAAATAAAGAGTATATACACTGTGTGATATTAAATATTCCATGAAAACTCATTAAGTTATAATGACAGTATATATAACTGCATAGCATTTTCAGTCATACAAAACATTTTCCTTATAAAAACATTAATTTAAAAAATGAAAGAGCTTATGAAATATGTTGAATATTTTTCCATTTATGTATAATGCATGACTATATTAAGTGGTCACATGTATCCACACATGGGTGAATGTATGTATGTATAAAAGGAAAAAAACTTTAAAAAGTAAATTTCCATCTCTTGGCTCTAGGTCTTCTGCCTGGCTGTCCCCCATGCCAGAAATGCTCTCATTTCTCCACTGCCCTTACTGACTTAGCTGATTATCTTTAAGTTCCAAATACAATCCTGTTTCCTACAGGAAAACTTCTTCAACCCTTCTAAATTCCAGCACTCTCTTGCTGTTAATTATTTCCTGTTTATCCTACATATAGGTTGTCTCCTCTATTAGAGTGTAAGGTTGAGGGCAGGCACAGATTTCTGCCTCTTTTTGTATCCCCAGTGATTAGCACAGTGACTAGCTCAGAGGAAACACTTAATAAAAGGTGGAAAAGCCTCTTTTCCCAACCACATTTTGCAGTTGAGGCACAGAGAGGTCAAGTTATTTGTCAATCCATTGTCTCCCAAATTCAGTTTCATAAAGTATGGAGTAAAACCCAGGACTTCTGATTCTAAGAGTGGTACTTTCTATTATATGACCATAAAGATGAAAATTGATACAAGATAGTAGAAAATCATCCTGTAAAGTACATTTGTTGTAGTTTAAATTGCATGAAAAATATCTTTTATGCACTGCATAGTACAGTTTCATAAAGAAATTATAGCAATAAGAAACTAGGGACTGGTAGTTGCTGATATCTCCCTATGGTAAGTTTTTTTTGAGGGGAAGCAACTTTTCTTCTTCAAGACATAATTGAATTTATAGTCTCCCACACAGATTTCTTTATATGTGCTCAGGCTTAGTTGCTTTTCTATCTTTTCAAGTGCCACAGCTACTTTCTCATTTGGAATACCCTGGATACTAAGGATATCAAAATGTGCTGATTTTATTCTTGTCAGCCATGTAAATAAGTGTGTGTCTGTGTGTGTGTGTGTGTGTGTGTGTGTGTGTGTGTTTCTTATGTTGGTAGTCTTCCTTTCTTTTGTTAATAAATGTTCTTAGAATGAACTGATTTGACTATATCTCACAGTAAAATCTCTCCAGGATTGTTTTTTTGTTCCCTTCTCAGATTTTTTGCTGACTTGAGAGATGATACTGTCCAGTATTATCTTTTCCAACTGTTTACTATCCAGCTTCTTGAGGGTAAAAATTGTTTTGCTTTTGCCTTTGTAAACTGAATCACATCCATTTAAATTGTCTTAGGAAAATATTGAAGATCACTTGGAAGGAGAAGATATGAGACACTGAGGTCCTTTCTCAAGCTAAACTGCCTAGCATTCCAACATTACTACAGAGAGTGTAACTACAATGAGC
This sequence comes from Macrotis lagotis, assembly GCF_037893015.1. Taxonomy (NCBI): domain Eukaryota; kingdom Metazoa; phylum Chordata; class Mammalia; order Peramelemorphia; family Peramelidae; genus Macrotis; species Macrotis lagotis. The sequence goes on from NC_133665.1 coordinate 39,160,479, forward strand.
TAAACATTTTGTTAGGATGACAGATGTACACTTGCCAAAAAACAAAACAAAACTATTCTATGGAGAACTCACGCAGGACAAGCGCTCACAAGTGGGTCAGAAGATATACCGAGACACCCTGAAGGTCTCATTGAAGAACTTTAGAATTGACTGTACAGCATGGGAGACACTGGCACAGGACTGCCAAGCGCGGCCTGCACTCTATGAGGAAGGCAGAATTGAAGCAGCTCAAAGGAAAGGTGACATCTCTAAGTTTAGAACCCCAGGGGTTCACATGGACTATTTGTGTCCATCCTGTGGTAGAGCATTCTGAGCTTGTATTGGTCTGATCAGTCACAGTTGGACACACCGTAATTTGTCTCAAACACAGTGATGTCATTTTGGTCTTCTTTGGTAACTAAGGACAAGACCAGAGAACTGAGCCATAAAAGGTACATGAAAATTTTTGTTGAGTGATTCTCTTCAACAACAAACTGCCAATAAATTTGTACCATAAATTAGTGATGCCATAATCCCTAGGCTTTTATGAGTCTCTTCTTAGTACGGAGACTAAGTATATGCTGATTGGGACTATGCCTGAGCTTCTTGTTTTGGTGATTTTTATCTACTGCATTTATAAAAAATGATGAAGGAAACCAATCTCTCTGATTTGTCCAAAAGCCAATTTTAAGTGTGGCCCACAACAGGAGGTAGTAGGGCATGTTCACTTCCTGTCTTTATGCACCTTCAGGTTTAATTTATATTATTAACAAATCCATCCTCTCTACATAAATAGCAAATTCCAAAATGATCTACAAAGTCTATAACTCATATGCCATCACAAGATACCTCAATTTCAATTTTTTTTTGTGATGCTGTTTGGTGCTTTTAGTCACATTTTAAAAGATTTGAAGGAAATATTCATAATATACAGATATGAATCTACTGGGCGGTATGACCCTGTCATCTTATAATTTGTGATCTCAAATCATATTTTCCATCAAATTTTAGTGGTGTTTTTCTAAGCTGACTAGCTCTATAAGAATATGTTAAACTAATTTGGAGAATCTTGTCAACTTTTTGATTTTTTGACTTTCTATTCTGTAAGAAGCATTGTGAGCAAAAAATATAAGGTGACCAAGTATTTTCTGGAATGAGATTCCTTTTTATTTGGGGCTTGTAATTAAACTTTTCTAAATTCTTTACTGATTTCTCCAAGAAGAACTAGGGACTTAATCCTGTCATTTAGGGAAAAACTTCAAGTCTTTTGAAATTTTCTCTCCCAAGTTTTCCACATATTCTTATTTCATCCTCTTAGATGAGAACCTCATTTCATATTTCAAAAAACTGAAACCTTGCAACAAGAGCCCCCCTTTCTACTCAACTCCCCTTTATCTCTTCTCATCTTTATTTTCAGTTTATTTGCTGATTTTCTAATTTTTTAAATGTAGATTTAGCTTATTAATTCACTTTTTTCTATTTTATTGATATTGTTTGTAGGGATAATATTTCTCCTCTGAGAATTGCTTTATCTGCATATAAGAATTTCTACTATAGTTTCATCACTGTAATTTTCTTTTACATAATTATTAATATATCAATGATTATAATAATTTCTCTTAAGATTTGTTCTTTGGGGGGTGGCTAGGTGGCACAGTGAATAGAGCACCAGCCTTGGAGTCAGGAGTACCTGGGCTCAAATCCGACCTCAGACACCTAATAATTACCTAGCCCTGTGGTCTTGGGTAAGCCACTTAACCCCATTGCATTGAAAAATCTAAAAAAAAAAAAAAAAGATTTGTTCTTTGATCCATTTGTTATGGAAGTTTAAACACTACTGAGTCTTCATTGAGGTCTATGTGTTTTGTTTGCAGTCCCTGAACAAATGATATTTTTGAATTGTGATTTATAAGGATGTTATTTACTACTTCTGGTTTTTGGTTGCTTGGATTTTTTTTAAAACATTTGTTTGCAATATCTCTGTGCCCTAATGCATGACTAATTTTAAGTTTCATATAGTATTAAGATATTCTAATCCCTACAGGGGTAGCAAGGATAATGCCCCATTTAGAAGACACTGTAATTCTTTTAAGTCTGGTTTTTCCTTCAATTTGTTCAGTTCCATATTTTCCCTTTTATCTTTTTCTATTAGACTTCTCCAAAATTGAGAGGAGACACAGAAAACTCATGCCACTATTGTTACTAAGTTTTCTTGTTCCTTTCAGTTCCTTTAGGAATCTGAATATTAAGGCATTTGGAAAGTATAGGTTGATTATTGATAGTGGTTTATCTAAGTTTCTTTCAACAAAATGTAGTTTCCTTGTTTATTTCTTCTTATTTTTGAATATTTATTTATTGATTAGATAGCATGACTGTAACCAATACTTTTTTGGATTCACTTGAGGCATAGTAAATTTTTTCCAACCTCTCAGTTTTATTTTGTGTATACTTTTTTTAATTTTTTTTTTTTAGGTTTTTGCAAGGCAAACGGGATTAAGTGGCTTGCCCAAGGCCACACAGCTAGGTAATTATTCAGTGTCTGAGACTGGATTTGAACCCAGGTACTCCTGACTCCAGGGCAGGTGCTTTATCCACCTAGCTGCCCCAAAGCTTTTGTTTTTAAATGCATCATTTCTTTTAAGCAGCAGATTGTAGGGTTTAGTTTTCTTATTCAATCTGTCACTTGTTTTATTGATTTGTTTAATCCATTCACTTTTTTTTTTTTAAGGTTTTAGCAAGGCAATGGGCTTAAGTGGCTTGCCCAAGGCCACACAGTTAGGTAACTATTAAGTGTCTAAGGCTGGATTTGAACTCAGGTACTCCTGACTCCAGGGCCAGTGCTCTATCCACTGCACCACCTAGCCGTCCCCTAATCCATTCACTTTTAAAATTTTAAGTTATAAGAAACAGATTTATATTTTCCTCCTTGTCTCTGTATTTTTTTCAAGTTGGGATTCCCCCCCACTATAAATACAGAACTAAGTCTCTTCAGTTGGTTTTTCCTTAATCTTTTAAAAGAAGTTCCTGTTCCCAATGTCTAGATCCTCCCCTAGATGCCCCCTTCTATTTGTCACCCTTTTCCCTTTGGAGGTGTGCTTATAAGTTTTTCTCTCATGATTATTCATTCATCTTCTCTTTATTCCTTTCAGTAAAGTAGATTCTATCTCCCTTGCCCACCCTTCAACTGGTTTTAGTAATATTATTAGCTCTTTAGAATTTCATTTAACTTTATCTGCACTCTTTTCCAGAGATCAGTTCCCTCACTTACTCTCTTCCAAATTCAGATCCTTCTTCATGATCCCTCTACTTCTTGGTTACCTCTCTAAGAAATCTGTAATCCTCCTCAAGTCAAAACTTTCAAAGGTATCTATTCTAAGTTCTCCCTTTTAAGTAGTTTCCACTATTGCCTGGTAGAACTTGCCTCACAGATTTTCCTTTTCTATTATAACTCAGTCCCATAAAAAATACAATTTCTGCAGGTGACAGAGAAGACCTTTTCTCATAGAAGGACATGCTCCTCTACATTCCTGATTATGCTATGCACCTATCTCTTCCTCTGGGCTATCTTCCTGTCCCATTTGCATCAGAAGCTGCTCTTGTTACTTGCCCACACTCCCACAGGAGCCAATAGCAAATTCCCTATGACCAAAACAAGGTCTCTTTTTTACTTAGCCTTTTCAAACTCCCCCCTCCCCCAACTTCTCTTGACCCTCTCCCCTATAGGCCCTAGTCTCTCTCTGAGTTATAGTCCTGTACCAACAACTGCCTACTGAAACAGTTCAAATAGGTAGCTGACTACTTGAAACAGATGATATGAAATCTTGAAACAGATCTATAAAAGAGATGTCAAACTCACGCTCAAGCCCAAAACAAAACTAATTTTTCTCTCTAAAATCCCCCCTCCATTATCACATTTCTTATTTCTCTTCAGGATACCAGGATCCTATCAAGCTGATATCTTCGACTTGTTATTCTCACTCACCCAACATATCTAATCTGTTGCCAGATTTCTTCAACTTTCACCTTCCCAACATCTCATATATGTTCCCTTCTATCTATTCACCAACATAGTTCAGGTTCTCATCTTCTCTTGCTTTCAACCATTACAAAAGTCTTCTAATTGATCTTTCTATCTCACAGCCACACAATGCTCACCTACTAACATGATTTTTTATAAAGTATAAGTTTGACTATGTCAAATACTACTAATAATTTAAATTTACTGATTCCCTATTCCTTCCAAGTTCAAATATAGTCTGGTTAAAACTCTTTACAACCTAGACTCTTCCCACATTTCCAGATTTTTTAAATTACCCGCTGGTGATTATTTTGATTTCATAAGGATCCTTGTCCCACCCATCCCCATGAATGTTCTTGACCATATGCTTCTTGTTCACAAAATGTCCTGTGGTTTAATTTCCCCCCCCCTCTATCACTTTGAGGGCACTGAAGCTAGAATTTATCAACTATCTTTCTGTATATTATCAATATCCTTGTGCAAAATGTGTAAGTATCTGAACTATAATTTCCATCTCTGGTCTGTGAGTCTATTTTCCAGAGAAGGTCAGATCCTGCCCATCACAGGGTAAGAGTGTGTGTTTCCCTGAAACATGTTCATTCCTGGGGCACAGGGTAGTTCCTTATGTTCACTTATACTACATCCCACATAGGGATTGTGATTTATGAACATAATTATTTACATGCTTCCATTCACATAGGAATCCTTAAGGAAGGATGGTTTTTCTCCCTCTTTTTGAATATCCTGGGTTTATAACAGTGACTATGCAAAGTACACTTTTAATAAATTGCTTATTGACTGATTCACTAATAGAGAATGCTAGTAGTTAACTTGTTAATATAGCTAATTTGTTCTAATAGACTGTCAAATTCATTAAGTCTTAATGGGGACATTGAGGTGAAACAGTAGATAGAGACTACCAGGCCTGGAATCAAGTATTTAGAAGAATGACTTCATACACTTCCAAGCTGTGTGACTCTGGGCAAGACACACTCTAAATTTTGCCTCATTTTTCTCTTCTATAAAAGGAGCTTAAGAGAGAAATGGCAAACTACTCTAGTATTTTTACCAACTAAACTCTAAATGGGGTCACAAAGAGCCAGATGTGACTAAAAAAACTGAATAACAAATAGCCTGGCAGTAATAATTGAAATTTATAAATATGTTAAGGTTTTCATTGCATTTCATTTCAATGCACTTCATATAAACTTCACAGAAATCCAGATGGGCTGGTGATACACATATTATTATTTTCCTACAAAGAAGGAAACTGAGGCTCAGAATGGTTAAGAGACTTGACTATGTTCACATAATTAGTTAGAACAAGGGCAATATAGTCCAATGGAATCATAAGCTATATGTGACTTTGGTCACAATATTTCTAAGATTATGTTTCTTATTTTATAATTGGAGAAGGATAGACTGACTTCCCAGATAACTTCATATTCTAAACCAATGATTTTATGATCCTAACTTGTGGATTTGAATTCTGTTCTTCCTGACTTTAATACCAACACTCTCTCCAGTTCAGATAAAGAGTGCACAATAAGAAAACTAAGAATAAATAAATATTGTAGGTGATCTAAATTCTCAAAGAAATACCGGGGTTTCTCCTCCCTCTATTATACTTTTACAATAAGTAAAAAGGCACAAAGGAGTATCACTGAATGTTTCAGGAGTGAGAGGGGCCAAAAGGATTAGTATCCAATGGTGAACTTTCTTTGGATAAACTTTTCTGTACTTATTAAAGCCAGGTTTCAGAAAGCAGGAATAATTTATTTAGGTCCATACATGAGACATTTCCATCTTGGAATAAACAGTGGAGTCTGTTCTCCATTAACAAAACTTCTCAGGAACCCAAGCTCACACCCGTACATGATGAGGTACAGATATGATTTGTGTGCAGCTCAATTAAATTATCATTCCCCACTCTACCATTCCCAAAAAATTCTACAGCAGGTGTTTTTTAAAGTCCCTCTAATCATGATTAGAGTGCTTTGTTGCTATGAATACAAAACTTTCTCTACCATAATACTCTGCAACAAAATATTTTCTATGGACCCTAAGCAGATAATTATTCTTCAAAATAAAATTGCATGTTGCCTGAGCTATATGGGAAGAAACAAAGAGAATCTAGAGCATCCAAAATGAAGTTGTTTTTATAAGGTAATATATGAAAAGTGCTTTGAAAATGTTAAAGTACTATATAAATATGAACTACCACTAATTGCCAACAAACAGCTGTAACTTTCCACTTCTTTTTAATTCTTTTCACCTGAAATACACCAGGCACTATCCTAGAAAAATTTTCCTTAACTTCCAAAGACCTCAGAGTAAATAAGAAAAAACATAAAAATAACTTAAAGGATCAGAAAAAAATGGTTAGTATCTTCATAATCCTTCTGGATTTGAAACAATTTCCTTTATTAATTAACTAAAATGATATTGAAGTTATTTCTCTTATTAGCTACTGTAACAAGAAAATGTGACTCTTAACAATGTATATATACGTTACGATTAATATACTTGTATTAAAAACATTCAGGCTGAATGAAAAATTTAATTACTTTTCTGTCTAATCCCTCATTCAATTTTAATAATAATTTTTCATACCTCAATTTTTTCAGTCACCTCAACTTTTGCCATGAGCTCTTCCAGAGCATAGAGAAATCCAAGATCTAACCTGAGATCCATTTCTTGTATCAACACTTTAAAATACCTATGTGAGAAAGCAGAATGTTTTCAAAGAATAATAATTTATCAAGAACAACACTTTTAAGTCAAAGGAGCACTGAACAAATTAATCAAAATAGAATAAAAAACAAATTCAATATTATAACCAAAACTATATTAACACTGTAAGTACAGTAAGCACAGATATAACAAAATAATTAAAAGTGTAATGATTACTGTAATTAGCATTTAAATATCATTTAAAATTTTCAAAGTGCTTTCCTTACTATTAGTTAAATAATACAAGTATTGCTATAGTTATTTTGCAGATGAGGAAAATGAAGCTCAGAAAGATTAATTTGCCCACAGTATAGTGCAAAATTTTAGGTTGGTAAAGCACTTTACAAACATCACAATTTATGCGTACAACATCCCTAGGAGTTAGATGATATTATCCCAATTTTACAATTGAGGAAAATGAAGTAGAAAAAACTGACTTGCTTAGGGTCACACAGCAAGTGTCTGAGGTCACATTTGAGTTCAGGTCCAATAGTCTCTCTACTGCAACAGTAACTGTCTCTTATTGCTAAGAACAGTGGTACTCAAGCCTGGAATTTGTACTTTTTGATGCTGAGACCAATGCTCATTCTATGCTGCTAGGTTGTTCCTTTTTGTTTCTGCTTTTAGCATTGACCCATCCTAGTGCAGAGAACAAAACAGGAATACCAGAAATGCCAGAGCAGAAAACCAGGAACCAGAATTCTGGCCTTCAAGCAAAAAAAAAAAAAAAAAAAAAAAAAAAAAGTTTAGGAGTATCTACTTTATACCACAGGAAAAAAAATGAGCAAATCTTTCTTCCCCCTCCCCCCCCCAAAAGTATAAACCACTGACAGCTACTATTCTGACAGGGGTGGTTAAAAACACCATCTTCATTTTTTGTTTGTTAAAGAAAGATTTTATTTATTTTGAGTTTTACAATTTTTTCCCTATTCTTGCTCCCCCCACCCACCCCATTGTTTCCATGGTATACATCAATCGAAGTTGAATGTGATGAGAGAGAAATCATATTCTTAAGGAAGAAAAGTAAAGTATAAGAGATAGCAAAATTACATAATAAGATAATGGCCTTTCCCCCTAAATTAAAGGTAATAGTCTTTGGTCTTTGTTCAAACTTCACAATTCTTTTTCTGGATACAGATGGTATTCTCCATCACAGATAGTCCCAAATTATCCCTGACTATTGCACTGATGGAATAAGCATGTCAATCAAGGTTGATCATCACTCCCATGCTGTTGTTAGGGTATATAATGGTTTTCTGGTTCTGCTAATCTTGCTCAGCAACAGGAAAAACACCAATTTCAAAAGAGGAAAGCAGTGACAAAATACCTACATGTGAAGCCTCCAAGGAGCTGATGAACTGGTCTCAGTTCCAAAAAGATCTCTTGGAAGAGCTCAAAAAGGATTTTTTTTTTTAGATTTTGCAAGGCAATGGGGTTAAGTGGCTTGCCCAAGGCCACACAGCTAGGTAATTATGAAGTGTCTGAGGCCGGATTTGAACTCAGGTACTCCTGACTCCAAGGCCAGTGCTCTATCCACTGTGCCACCTAACCACCCCCTCAAAAAGGATTTTAAAAACCAAAGAAGAGGGGCAGCTAGATGGCGCAGTGGATAGAGCACCTGCCCTGGAGTTAGGAGTACCTGAGTTCAAATTTGTCCTCAGACACTTCATAATTACCTAGCTGTGTGGCCTTGGGCAAGCCACTTAACCCCATTGCCTTGCAAAAACCTAAAAAAAAAAAAACCCAAAGAAGAGAGGAAGAAGAAGAAAAATGGAGGAAAGAAATGATAGCCATGTAGGAGAATTATGAACGATTAAGTAAAGAAAACAATAATTTTAAAAGTAAAATAGACCAGCTGGAAAATAAAATTAACCAACTGGAAAAGGAAACAAAAAAGCTAACTGAAGAAAATAAAACCTTAAAAATCAAAATTGGATAAAAGGAAACAAATGACTGTGAGAGACCAAGATTCCATTAAATAAAACTAAAAGGTTGAAAAAAATGGAAAAAAATTTAAAGGATGGATTTCCAAAGAAGTAAAGGACTTTCAAATTTACCTGATAAAAAAAAGTCCAGAACTGAAATGAAAATTTCTTCTTCAAATATAAAACTCAAGAGATGCTTAAAAAGGTAAATGGAAGGGTAAGGGGACAATAATCTCTTGAGAATTATATTTCTCTTAGGACAACTGAAAGGAACACATTCAGACAGAGAGCATGGTATAAACTAACTGTAACGTGATCAAACTTTAGCTCTTGAGGATTGCCTTCCTATTGGTCAGTGGAAGGGAGAATACTTGAAAAAAGAATGTGGGTATAAACTGACTATGATATGATCAAACTCAGCTCCTGAGTATAATATTTACATTGAGATAGTTGGTGGGAGTGTTCTTGAAAAGAGGTGTGTTATTATTATGTAAAAATGTTTATGGCTCTTGAGAATTGTACTTCTTTCAGGTTAAAATAAGTATACTTTGACAGAGGGTGTGGGTACAAGACAAGTGAAAAACAACAACATGAAAAAAAGAGAATTATACTAGGAAAAGAAGGCATTAGAGGATAAATAACACCAAAATAATGACACACTAAGGACTTGCTATTGTAAATGCAAAGAGGGAAGTGTATGAGCCCTGAGTAAATCTTTCTCTCAATGGATCTGGCTCAAAGAAGGAATAACATGCATTCTCTATTGGTTTTAGAAATTTCTCCTACCCTACAAGGATGTAGGGGGGGAAGGGGACAGAAAAGAGAAAATGAGGTCAATAAAAGGAAAGGGGAAAGTAAATATAAAGGTACCATTAGAGTAAAAGTAAAAAAAAAAAGAAAGGAAAGTAAAAGGGTTAAGGAAGAATAAAAGGGAAGAGGGCTAGAAAAAGGGAGGGCAGATTAAAAGTTGCAGGAGTTAGAAGCAAAACATTGGGAAGGAAAGATAAGGGAAAAGGAGAGAGAGAGAAAAATATAAAGCGGGAAAGATAGGATGGAGGGAAATACAGAATTGGTAGTCTTAACTATGAATGTGAATGGGATGAACTCTCCCATAAAATAGAAGCGGATAGTACAGCAGATTAAAAACCAAAATCCTCCAATATGTTGTTTACAAAAAAATATATTTGAAGGAGAGAGATGTACAGACCAAAAGTAAAAAATTGGAAGAGAATAACTTATACTTCAGCTGAAGCTATAAAAAAAGAGAAAAAAAGAATAGCGATTCTCATCTCAGACAAAACAAAAGTAGATCTAAATAAAAGGGATAAGGAAGGAGAAAGTCATTGTACAGCTAAGGTTAACTAATAGATGTATTTGTGAAAGCTTCCTTATAATACCCATCAACTGGGAAATGGCTAAACAAGCTACTATATATCTATGTTATGGAGTATATTGCTCTGTAAGAAATCATGAGCAGATCCAGTCTCAGACACTTAATAACTGCCTTGCTGTGTGACCTTGAGCAAGTCACTTAACTCCACTGCCTTAAATTTTAAAAAAAAGAAAAAAAAAGAAATCATGAGCAGTCTGACTTTGAAAAAGCCTGGAAAGACTTGCATGAACTGATGATGAATGAAGTGAGCAGAACCAGAAGAACACAGTACACATTAATGGTCACATTGTGAGATGATCAACTATGATGGAAGCAACTGCTCTCAGCAGTTCAATGATCAAGGACAATTCAGAGAAGAAATTATGAATTCTGAATGCAGAGTCAAGCATATATGTTCACTTATTAAGATTCTTTTATGTTTTTTCTTTCTTTCTGATGGTTTTCCATCCTTAGTTCTAATTCTTCTTTCACAACATGGCAAATATTGGAAATATGTTAAACACAATTATAACTGTACAACCTATATCAAATTGTTTGCTGCCATGGGGAAGGGGAAGGAAAGGGAGGGTGGGAGAAAAATGGGGACTCCAAAGCTTGAAAAACAATGAATGTTGCATATAATTGAAAAATAAATTTAATAATATTAATAATTATAATAAAATATACAAGCACACAAAAATGAAAATAAAAAGAAAACTTTTTAAAATGTTCCAGTTCCTATGATGCTTTGATGGTTTCAGTAATGACCCATCTTTAAATCAACTAAAAGATAAGGACATCAAGGTACAGAATTCTGTACTGGGTAGGATACTTACTTAATACGTGATATTTGTGAATGTCCTGCAGATCTCATCACAATACTGACATCTGTAAATGGTTTTGGTGCTGCAGAAGTATTAAAAATTAATATTATTAATTTTATACTACTTTATAACAAAATACTGCATATAAACTATACACAAATGCTTTGTATTCATTTAGAGAGCTAATCACATATCACAATGAAAATCTAATCTTATTTTTAAAAAATCAGAAGTCTCAATTTTGGAAACAGGAATTTCTGCTCAAAATTTTATAAATGTTAGTTAAAAAAAACAAAAATAAAATGTTTTATTTCACTTACCAAACAAAATATCCAAATAATTCTTTGTCCACAACTTGGATAAAAAATTATGGACTCATCATCACATTTTAAATTTAACCTCTTATTATTTCATATTCTTTCATTTTCATTCTTTTTTACTCTAATGAAAATAATGCAATTTTCATTTTAATGTTAAATGAACAAAAAAAAAAGAAGCTTGGACCACATGTAGCCTACCTAAATTTCCTCCCAGTGATTATGTTAATTGTAATTTTCTTTCCTTCACTTACTTTTACATACCCTAATGTCGATAGGAGGAGAACATATTCATTTTATAGATGGGTGCTGCTAAGTATAAGTAAAGAGCTAAGTATAAAAATTCCAAAATATTTGTGCCAATGATTTTTACAGGACTAGTGAAACTCCCAAGGAGCAATTACAGGCAAATTCAGAAAAGCATAACATTGATTTGTCCAAATGGAAAGACACATCATGTTCAGGTAACACCACTAATAAGATGGGAAAAAATAATCAAGCTCTAAAACCCAAGGAAATCAGTAATAAAAATGAAAATATATATTTAAGTACAAAGCAGACTCTTGCATATTCCCCAAGGAAAAATGTCCCAAAAGTCTTATAAATATCAGTAAGAAATTAATAATATCGATCTATCACCATTAAGAGCAATATTTCATGTCTGAATTATGTCTTGGCACTTATATAACCAGGTCATCACTTTACATAACATTTTGCTGATCATAAGTTTTCCATCCATGAAATATGCCTACCAAACATACCATGCAATCAATCTTTTATCTGTAAAAGTATAATTTAAAAAAATATCTCACATATCCAATATTAAATTGTATTTTAGTATTTATATTTTATAATCAATTTAGGAATTTCCCATATCATATACCAGAGAGCTATATTTAATAGTTAGCATTATGATAAACTATATTATTGCAATTGGAGAAACTGCTAGGGCCAATTTTTTGATTTCTTTGGTGTAACTCCCAGTGAACAACCCCCTCTTATCAATCTTGATGGGCACCTATTCTTCAACTTATTATCTTAAAATTGCATGGGGATCATGAGAGGTTAGCTTGACAAGGGTAGTTTCACTCAACCTTCTGCATCAGAGATAGGACTTCTACCAAATCTCAATGATTCCAAGGTCAGTTTCTTTTCCCTTTGCCATGGAGTCTCTCATAATTATATCACTATTATTCTTTTTCAATTGAGAGTTTTAAAGTAGGCCATGAAACCTAGTGCTCTAAATTATTACTAAACTTTTATACATTAGCCAATAGATATTTAAGATACAAATAAAATGACTCAGAATAAATGATATAAATTAGTTCAAATCAAAGAGAAAAGAGGTCCAAGAAATATTTTAAGCTTTAATTAAAATTCTAATATTACATCACTCACACAATATTTCTTTGGATAATCAATTCTCAGTATGAGGCCAGAAATCACCTCTTAAAAAAAGACAACTTTGGCAAGTGTATGCTCTGGGACAGTACCTAGATGGAAAAACTTACAAAAATAAATAGCACTCTAGGCAGTACATTATGTAAAACAGATTATAGGATCACAGATCTAGACTAAAAAGAGACCTCAGAAGACTTCTAGCTGAATATTCTTATTATGGAAAAGGTCTGATTTTGATTTACACCTTGTTAGTTTTATGTTCAAAGTTGGGACAAAATGAAGCCCTTTTAAATCATTGAAAAATTAACAGAAGGAAGCTTAATTAGTCCTAACAAAAAAGATTATTGAACTAGGATATAGTAGCCCACAAATTTGCATAGCAGCTGTCTCTAACACATTTGGTCAGTAGGGCAAGTTGGGCAAGTCCTTTTGCCTTGAGAAATCCACCAAAATTTATGATCCCAAACCCACTTGAGTAGGCCTTGTTATGCCCTTCAGTGACCTGGAAGCTAATAGCTTAAACTGTTTTTTCACAGGGGAGAGAGAACTGGCTGGTAGATGTTGATTCTATCATGTCTCTCATTTATTACTAAAGCCCAGAGAGTTGAAATGACTTCCCAAAGATCAAAGAGGTATATGTCAAAAGTAGTATTTGCCAAAATTCTCTGACTTCAGAGCATTCTTTTTCCTATATCATAAATTTTAAAAGATATAATAAAACATTATATAAAAATTATAATTAAACATTATAAATAAGGATTAAATTTCCAAGCTAGTATATTAAAATCTGTTTGATATATAAAATACCTATATTATAGTATAAAGTAACAAGTTAGCCAGGGTAGAGTTCATGTGGGAGGACAAAGGATGAAAAACAGGCCATATTTCCAGTGCTTGAAGAGTGGGCCTCACTGAAAATTAGAAGGCATATTCACACATCGAGATTTCTGAGTATAAAGGGGACAACAATCAAAGGTTGGAGACTAGAGTGAATCATTTATCTCCTATACTGGTTCTCTCTAAAGGGGCAAAGTTTCTCATTAACAGCTATGTTGTAGGACAGTTTTTTTTTTTAAAGAAGTCAGGTATGCCTATTATTAAAACATTGCATGAATAGGAAAATGCATTGCAAGAATCAACAAAGGCTTTCAAGAACACATTCCCTTGGGCATGAGGACAGTCATTATAAATGGAATCTCAGAATTTTACAAGTAGAAAGTATCAAAAGATCAAAAAGTCTATCTCTCTCCTTTTAGATTTGTGGAAATGTATACCTAATGAATAAAGTAAAGTACATCATTCATGTAGCCTCCTAACTTATTTTTATTTTCCATTAATACCTAGTACTGTGTAGTATAACTGATACTCACTAAATATTTGTTGAATGAATTAATCTTTAGTTATGCAAAGATGGGTCTTCCACCTTTGGGAGGGAAACCATGAAAGACAAACTTTCTATAGATCTTTTCCATTTCCTATTCATACATACAAATAGTTTATAAATCAGGGATAACTTGCATTTTGAAATAAAGGAAAATGCTACCATCATATTTTAGGGACATCTCTATTAACTATATATTCTATATGCATACATAAACCCAATAAAGATATCAAATGGGTTGATGTCAGAAATATATTTATAATTTATTTTTTCTTTTATATTTTCATAATCAGATAACATTGACTATTAATTTGTAAAACAATTTAGTTTCCTAACAATTCCATGGAAAAAAAATTGAAAATAATTTTATTTAAGCAAGTTTGTGACAAAGTTTTATTTACAACTCATCTCTTCATTTTAAAAGACAACAGATTTTAATGCAAAGTTCTAAAGCAAAAGAAACAAACCTGAATCCATGGTGACTGACTTGGGAGGTTTAATAGGATAAAATACAAAGGGAAAAATAGCTCCATGAATTTGATTTTGTATCTAATGAAAAAGAAAAGATAGGTTAACACTGTGGCTGTGTCAGCTATGCAAGTTAACTAAAATCTTAAGAATTTTTTTAGATGTAAAGGTCTGGAAAATTCTTTAATACAACTTCCTTTTTTTTTCAGCTAAGAATGTGAAGCATGGAGAAGTCAACTAAATTATTTAACTCAGAGACAGAATTACGGTAAGTCAAATGATTTTGTCTTCTTACCATAAAATTTCCTATTTTCAAAGAAATTCTCTCTTTTCTCTCTCTCTGTCTTTGTTTCTGTCCCTCTCTCTTTTTTTTTAAAAAAGAAAAACACTCAAGGACCTTTCCTCTCCTTTCGTTCTTTATCTTTCAGTCATCTAACATATTAATAATGCTACTAAGAGCAAGAAGAAATAGGCTAGTGTTCAAACAAATCAATCAATCAATAGAAAAGTTAAATTTTTTTATATACAAGAAATATTGGTCAAATATGTTTATGAGATATTAAGGTGAAATATAAAAAGCTTGAGATTATTCACAGTATTCCCATCCCCTAATATTAAACAAAATTAATAATAGGTAATATCTGTGGTTAGTTCTATTTCTATGTACTTGATATTTGGAAGGCAAAGAGAAGAGGCTGCTATTCTTCAGGAACATTTACCTGTATCCTGTAAATTTGAATTCTGAAAGAGGTCTGATGTGCAGATGTATTATATTCTAATTTTACTGCAGGCAAGTAATTTCTTCGTACAGGTGTCACATGTGGTTGTAGAATTTTCATGTCATTACCACTAGGTGTTAAACAAACCTGAAACACATGAAAATGTTTTCTATTATCTTTCTCAAGGCAAATGTTTATACACAACAATAATTATTACAACAGTAATATTTATATACAACAATAATAAAACATAAAATTCCTTATATAAATAGAATAAACATTTGAGTTGAGTGAGTTATATCACATATATAACTTAAAATATAATAACACTCTCTAAGCAATTATTCTAGTCAACACTGAAAAATTCATACTTCTATTTCTCCATCCTATTTATAAAGTTTATAACTTCCACTTATTCAATTTAAAAATTACTAAGACTTAATGAATAGTTAATTTAGGGGAAAAATTTATTAACTTAAAACCCTAATATTTACTTCAATTACCCAAATTTGAAAGTATTTTACCTATATAACATTGATTTAGATAATCCTTCAGTTTATAAAAATAATCTAATTCATCAAATGATTAAGGCAGATTAAAAAAAAAGGACAATACAAACTAGCTTTAATCAATACTTTAAAATAGTACCGAAACATTAGGTTCCAAGTCTACAATCTTATCTTCTGAAGGTGAAAGCTCAATGTATTCTTTAAATTCTCTCTCTAATTTTTCAGTTTGCTTTATACTCAAGGGCCTCCATCTTGCTTTCTTCTTTGGTTTTGTCTCCCAAACAACATCCGAGCTTGTAGGATGACAAAATTAAAATCAACTTTCAGATATAATATGTTAATATTTATAGCAAAGGTATATACTTAATATATACTTATATTATTATATATACTTAATAATAAACTTCTGTTATAACCTAACACAAATTATTGGTCTCTTATTTTAACCAACAGACTTAAATACCTTAGCATACATACATAATTATATTTATATTCATTCTAAAAGGTCCTTCTTTCCCTTCTTCTTTCTCTAGGTTGGCTCCCAACAAATCTTCATTTATGTGATTCATTTATATTTATCTTCAATATGTGAAGGAATCATAATGTAACATGAAGCATATTTCTTTTTCTTTTCTTTCTCCCTATCCATAGATTCTTCTCTCCCTCCCTTGCTTCAGAAATAAATAATAAGGAATACACATTTTAAAGTTCTTTGTTTTCTTTTTTGTTCTTCTCAATGGGAGAGGGAGTGAGGAGTAAAAAGGAGAAAAATCAGGGCTAAAAATTAAATATAGTTGAATTTGTAAAAATACTTTCTAAAGTATCAGCACTGGATCAAAGATTACAAAACAATTTTCATTGAATATTAGAATTCCATAAAAGATTTACGATTTTCTGCATGGTTCATTATTTTTGAGAAAGGATAATTTGTACACCAATTTGTACACAGAATTTCTGAGAAAAGAAGACAAAAAAAATCCATTTGAATGAATATAGAATACTATTACTGTCACACCAAGATTATTTCTTAGGTTAAAATATTAGGGAAAAGTTAAACTATTTTTAATACAGCAAAAATGAGCAGTCAACACAAATAAATTAACTCAAATAAATAAATGAAAAAAATCTGTCTACGTTAACCAAAATACAACAATTATCTAATTTAAATAAGTCATGAATGCACAGAGAATCTACTGAAGCTTCCACTTCACTTTTTAATGAAAATGGAGAAGGAAAAGTAGGGGATCAATATAAATGCTAAACTCAATAATCTCAGAAATGAGCAATTACTGATTACTAAATTGTACACAATTCAAAGATGTTTTTCATTAATTTCTGTTATTTATACAAATTTATTTTACTGAATATTATTTTAAGTTATTTTTGTTATTATAGTTCAATTGTTTCAGTCATATCCAATTTATTTGTAACCTTCTACCAAAGATACAGGAATAGTTTCCCATTTCATTCTCTAGCTTTTTTTTTTCAGATAAAGAAACTGAAGCAAATTAGCTTGAAGGATTTGCTCACTGTATAAGATCATATCTGAACTCATAAAAATATATTTTCCTGACTTCTGCCCTGATACTTTATCTACTGTTCCACCTAGTTGCCCTAAATTAAGTAACAGATTTAATAAATTAGATTTTTTCAAAATATTATAATACAATCATACAATTATTTAATATATTTAAAAATAAATTTGTATAAAATAACTCAGAATTGGAATTATCATCATAGAGCTCACTTAAGACTGCTTTGTTATCTTATCTCTTTTTTTGGTCATTATTTGATTTGATTTGTTAATTTTATTTTACTGTTTTCAATTACACGTCAAGTTAATTTTCCTTTTTTTAAGATTTTATTTATTTTGAGTTTTACAATTTTCCCCCAATCTTCCTCCCCCCCTCCAGAAGGCAGTCTATTAGTCTTTACAATGTTTCCATGGTATACACTGATCTCAGCTGAACGTGATGAGAGAGAAATCATATCCATAAGGAAGAACAATATAGTATAAGAGATAGCAGAATTACATAATAAGATAATGGAATTTGCTTTTCTAAATTAAAAGTAATAGTTTTTGCTCCTATCTTATCTCAAAGAATTATAAAAAACTCTAATTTTCAAATTAAAATTATCCTATTATTATGAACAAATAAACTAAACAAAATAAATTCCTATAAAATTTAAACAAAAATTACATTTATACAAATATAGTCTATTCACTTATTGAAACACAATTTAACACTTATACACATATTTATCTATATCTATCTATCTATCTACACTGTCTTACCTGGTTATGCCAATGTAGGCTACTTCTTGCTTTGTATAGTTATTAACCAATGAAATTCCAACATCTTGTAATGACAGGACAATTTCTTGTTCTGCCAGCTCTGCTTTTTCATTTTCATATGTAACTTTAAATACTTTAGGATCTTCAGTGAATAAAATAATGCGTTGCAAGCCTTCAAAGAACGAAACTAAATAGATGGTCTTTTTCCCAGCCAAATTAATTGGTGTCATCATGTCCTACAACAAAATTTAAAAAAAGACATATTAGCTTAGGAAAAACTTTAATATTCATTCACATTATTTGTAAGGTGACTGAGAAAGACATCAAAAGGAAAATGGCTCATGAAGTCTATATTTTAAATATATGCATGATATTTAAACACAAGACAAGTTAATGTTCTATTTTTATGGGCTATCAGTTATATGTATTGATGTTGCTCTTTTTGCTTGTAAGCATCTATCAGTGTATCCAAATTGGAGAAATTAAAAGTACAAATTTATGAGATGATGAAATGCTATGTTATATATAAATATATATAAATAAATTATCATTTGTATGAAATTATGTTTATATGTAAGGTTTGTTAAGTACTTTACATTCTGATTTGATCTTCTTAACATTGCTATGAAGTAGGTCTTATTGTTATTTTCTGATTAAATATGAGAAAACAAGAACAGCATATATTGTGACTTGTCCAAGCTCAAATATAAAGGGTCTAAGAGAGAATTTGAATCTAAGTGTTTGCAACTGGAAGTTCAGCATGCTAGCTACTATATCACCTATGTATCTCTTAAGGCACTATTGGAGCTGAAGTAAGGGTCACAAAATTATTAGCCTGCCACTGAGCCCTTAGAGGCACCTTCCCTTATTCTGGCTGACTACTTCAAAAGGGGGTGGGCAGCAGAGCCAAGAGGGCAGAATAAAGGCAGGACCTCCCTCAAGTTCTCCCCCCAAACCCCTCCAAATACCTAAATATAAGGACTCCCACCAAATTCAAGAGAGACAGAACCCCCCAAAAAAAAGCCTGAAACAATTTTCTTGCCCAAGATAACTTGGAAGGTCAGCAGGGAAAGCTCTGCTGCACTGGGGTAAAAGAGGGGCACACTGCAGGGTGGCTGAGCTAGAGGCAACCAACCCCAGCAATCCAGGAACAGAAAGTCAGATAAGTGGGTCAAAGGCCTAGACACTACCAAGGACAAGTTGGAAGGTCAACAGGAAGGGTCTGTCTCACCAGGCTGAGAGTGGAGCATAGTCCAACGCAGGTCTCAGCAACTTTGCAGACCCAACCCCAGCAAACTAGAAGTGGTCCTTGAGAGTCACTGCATCATTAAGGGTAGTTAAGGAGGAGATTATGGGGTCTCTTTGCCATCACCAAGGCAGGATTCTGTGGATTTGCATATACTTGGATCTAGGTTGCAGTCCCAGGAAGAAAACAAGCAGTAAGTAGCACAACAGAGCTCACTGCTGAAGGGGAGCAGGGCCCCTCTTCAAAGTTTTGGGGCAGAAAGGAGTGCTAGTGATCATCCACAGACTAGAGCACAGACCTGGAGAGGAGTCAAAAATCTCTCCTTAGATCATAAGACTTTGGAAGAATTGAAAACTTTCAGGTGCCCAGAAATATCTCTGAAAATAACTGCAAAAAGTCCTGGAAGCTTGGGACCCTGTGCCCTCTCTGCTGGGGGCAGAACTCTACCTTAACAAAGAGTTTAAAATCTAGACACTGTCTGGTGAAATGAGCAAATGACAAAAGAAAAAAATCTGATCACAGACAGTTACTTTGGGGTTAAGGAAAATTTAAATACACACTCAGAAGGAGACAAATAATGCCAAACCTTTTATATCCAAAGTCTCTGAGAAAAAATATGAATTAGTCTCAAATCATGGAAGATCTCAACAAGGATTTTTAAAAATCAAGTAAGGGAAGTAGAAGAAAAATTGGGAAAAGAAATGAGACCAATGAGGGAAAATCATGAAAACCAAGTCAGCAGCTTAGGAAAGAAGACACAAAAAAATACTAAAGATAATATCTTAAACACTAAGATTGGGAAAAATGGAAAAAAAAAGTCCAAAAAGTCAATGAGAAGAATACTTTAAAAAGCAGAATTGGCCAAATGGAAAAGAGATACAAAAGCTCACTGATGAAAATAATTTCGTAAAATATAGAACAGAGTAAAGGGAAGCTGATGACTTTGTGAGGATTCAAGACACAATAAAACAAAACCAAAAGAATGACAAACTAGGGGGAAAAAAGTGAAATATTTCTTTGGAAAAACAAGTGACCTATAAATAGATCCAGAAGAAATAATTTAAAAATTATTGGGCTACTGGAACATCATGATCAAAAAAAAAGAGCCTAGACATCATCTTTCAAGAAATTATCAAGGAAAATTGTCCTGATATTCTAGCAGAAGAGGATAAAATGAAAACTGAAAGAGTCCACCAATCACCTCCTGAAAGAGATCCCAAAATAAAAACTGGTACAAATATAATAGCCAAACTTTAGAGCTCCCAGGTCAAGGAGAAAATATTGCAATTAAACAGAAAGTAACAATTAGAATCTCATGGAGTTAGAGTCAGGATAATACAAGATTTAGCAGCTTCAACAATAAAGGACTGCAGAATTTAGCATATGATATTCTGGAAGAGAAAAGAACTCGGATTAAAACCAAACATACTCTTTCAGGGAAAAGATGGACATTCGAATGAACTTTCAAATTGTCCTGATGAAAGGACCAAAGCTGAACAGAAAATGTGATCTTTAAATATGAGACTTAAGTGAAGCATAAAAAGGTAAACAGGAAAGGCAAATCATAAGGGACTTAATGGTGCTGAACTGTTTATTCTTGCATGAGAAGATGATATTGATAATTCATATGAACCTTTTCATTTATTAGGACAGATGGAAGGAGAAAATATAGAAAAGGCACAGGAAGAGCTGAATATGAAGGGTTGATGTTAAAATAATGGAGTTAAAGGATGAGAGAAGAATGTCCTGGGAGAAAGGAAAAGGCTAGGTAGAATGGGCTAAGTTATTTCACAAAAAAAAAAAAGGCAAGAAAAAGCTTTAGCAGTTGGGGAGGGGAAGAAGTGAGAGGAAGTGGGTGACCCTTATTCTCATTAAAATTGGCTCAGAGAAAGAATAATATACACACTCAATTGGATATAAAAATTTATCTTACGCTAGAGTAGGAGAGGAAGGAGTTGGGAGAAAAAGGGGAATGCAGGGGGGAAGGAAGATTATGGGACAGGTAGTAAAACTTTTGAGGAGGGACAGGGAGAAAGAAGAATGAGAACAGAATAAATGGGGGTGAGGGACATAAAATGGAGGGAAATATAGTTAGCAATAGTAACCGTGGGAAAAAATATTCAAACACTTTGCTTTGAAAAAGACCTCATTTCTGAAACATAGAGAACCAAGTCAATTTTATGAAAAATAAGAGCCATTACCAAATTGATAAATTAACAAAAGATATACACAGTTTTCAGATGAGATCATCAATAGTATCTATGACCATAGTAAAAAAAAAATCAACGTCTTAACTCACAACTGACTGGACAAATGCAGATTAGAACAATTCCGAGGTACTACCTATAGGACTGGCTAATAGGACAGAAAGAGAAAAATGACAACTGTTGGAGAGGATGTAGGAGAATTAGACATTAATGCACTCTCGGAAGACTTATGAAATAACTCAACAATTGTGGAGAGCAATTTGGAATTATGCAGAAAAGGATTAGAAAACCATATCTAGACTTCCGGCCAAGATGGTGGAGAGAAGATAGGCACAGTTCCAAAGTTTCCTGATTTTTCCCCATCTATCACATGAAATAAAACTCTTAAAAGAAATCTGACCCACAAAACCCAGAAAGAAAAGACAGGAGAAAGAACATCTACCTCAGGATTTATCTCCCTCAGCAGCACTGGACAAATTTGGGCAGGTGAGTCTGGGCCCAGAGGGTGGATCAGTCCTGGATCAGCCAGATTAGCAGCTGAGTCTGCTAGAGTCTTAGGGCCCAAGAGCAGGACCTGCTGGATCAGCACTGGGCCTAGACACTGGGGGTTGAGTCCACTAGGGAGCAGAGGCAGGCTGAACCTCTGGAGCTTGCCAACAGGGCTGGGGGAGAGTCCCAGTGCAGGATAGCAGCGGACATACCATCCCTGAGCTCCTCTGGTCTGAGGAACTCTGAGTCCACGCCTCTATTGCTGCTGAGGCCTCTTCCAGGAACAATTACAGACTACTTCTGCCTCAGGCACAGGTGTGTGAGCAGAAGAACCAGCCCAGGGGACAATAGGGAGAGAGATGACCTCAGGCCAGGGCAAAGACCACAACTGATTAAAGGCAAAAGGATTCATTAGCTCCAACTCCTCCTGTCAAGCTAAGGGAGAAGGCCTCAATCAAGGTCACAGACACTCCAGAGAAAGCAACCAGCACCTCCTACTGGCCATCCAGAGAAACTGCACTCAGTGAGTAAAGCCTTTATTGAACCCAAGCCCCAGTGAACCAGCCCCTCCCCAACTCAAGGTCTCAGCAAAATGAAGAAGGGTCAGCTGAAACGTGGATGCATAGAAAAATTCTTGTAAGGGAAAGACCCTAACTCAGAGCGACCTAGAAACTGAGGAGAATACGACTTGATCTTAAACACAAAAAAGACTTCCTTGAAGAAATAAGGAAGGAGTTTAAAAAACAACTGTAAAATTTGGGAGAGACAATTAATACCATGCAACAAGAAAACAAATCCTTAAAAAATACAATTGGGCAAATACAAAATGAGAATAAATCTCTCACAATCAATTGGACAAGTACAAATTGAGAATAATTCTCTCAGATCTTCAATTGGGCAAATTCAAAAAGAAAATAATTCTCTCAAAACCTAAATTGGTTAAATGGAAAGCTCTTTCAAAAGTAGAATGGACCAATTGGAAAAGGAGTTCCAAAAGGTTAATGAAGAAAACTCCTCTCTAAAAAAAAGAATAGAGTCTGCAGAAAATAATGACTCCATGAGACAGCAAGAGCCAGTAAAAAAAAAAAAAAAAAAAAAAAAACGCAAAAATAGAAGAAAATGTAAAATACTTCATCAGCAAAACAACTGACATTGACAATAGGTCAAGGAGGGGCAACTTGAAAATTATTGGACAAAACATTGAAGAGAAAAAAAAAAAAAGCCTGGACTTAATATTACAGGATCTAGTGAGGGGAACTGCCCTGTTATCATGGAACCAGAGGGCAAAGTAGTTATTGAAAGAATACATCAATCCCCTCCAGAAAAAGATCCTAAAATGAAAACACCAAGGAATGCTGTAGCCAAATTCCAGAACTATCAGACAAAAGAGAAAATCCTGCAAGCAGCCAGAAAGAAACAATTTAAATATCAAGGAGCCAAAGTCAGGATTACACAGGACCTGGCTGCATCAACATTAAGGGATCTAAGGGCCTGAAAAGAGATAGACCAAAGAGCAAGGGAGCTTGGAATGCAGCTAAGAATCCACTATCCCACAAAGCTGAGCCTTCTCTTCCAGGGAAAAAAATAAACATTTAATGAAATGGAAAAATTCCAAAAATTCCTGATGGAAAGACCAGAACTAAATGGAAAATTTCGACATCAAACAGGAGGTTCAAGAGACACATGAAAAGGTTAAAAAAAAAGGGGGGGGGTGGTAAAAAAAATTGCTATCCAATAAGTTGAAACTGGCTACATTCCAGCATGGGGAAAAAGATGCTCATAAATGTTGAGAATTCTAACTCTAACAGAGAGAATATACCTAGCCAGAAGTGATGGACATTCATGACCAATCCATGGGACTGCTATGCAATGGGATATAACTGGCTTTAACCCCACTTGGGAGAAAGACTCTAATAACTCTCAAGAATTTTAACTCTATTAGACAGAATGTACTTAGCTAGAAGTGACAGATACTCAGAATTTTCTATGACTCAGATAGAATGATCTAAAATAACACCACTTCCTTAAAAAGGGGGACAGGAAGGAGACAGGAGGAGGGAAGGGACTGAATGGGGCAAATCTCATTACACCAAGAAGAACAAAATACCTATGGTAAAAGAGGGGAAGAAGGGAGATGAGAAACACTTGAATCTTGTCACTAGACTTTGCTTAAAGTCAATTTATACATAATTAAATTAAAAAAAATCTAACCTTTCAAAGATTAAAAGGGGAAAAGGGGAGGGGGCAAAGAGAAAGAAAGGGGTAGTGGGGGAAAAAGGGAACACATAAAAAAAGGGAAAAAGAGAAAGGGGAAAGAAAGGGGAGGGGGTGACATAGGAGGACAAACATACTGAAGGGGTGGTATTCAGAAACAAAATACTGGAGAATATGGATAAGCGGGGGGGGGGGGGGGGGAGGGGGAAAATACGAACAGAGGGAAGAAAGTATGGAGGGCAATAAAGAATTAGTAATCATAACTCTGAATGCGAATGGGTTGAACTCTCCCTTAAAATGCAAACAAATAGCAGAGTGGATTAAAACCAGAATCCTACAATATGCTGCTTACAAGAAACTCATTTGAAGCAGAGAGATACACGTAAAGTAAAGGTAAAAGGTTGGAGCAAAATATATTTCGCTTCAGCTGAAGTAAAAAAAGCAGGGGTAGCAATTCTTATCTCAGACAAAGCAGCAGCAAAAATAGATAGCATTAAAAGAGATGAGGAATGAAACTTTATCCTCCTAAAATGTACCATAGACAATAAAGCTATTTCAATACAGAATATATATGCAACCAATGGGACAGCATCCAGATTCTTAGAGGAGAAGCTGAAAGACCTACAGGAAGACATAGAAAGAAAAACTCTACTAGTGGGAGACTTCAGCCTCCCACTCTCAGATCTAGATAAATGGAATCATAAAATAAACAAGAAAGATGTTAAGGGGGTAAAAAAAATTGTTAGAAAAACTAGATATGGTAGACTTATGGAGGAAACTGAATGGGGACTGAAAGGAATATACCTTTTTCTCTGCAGTACATGGAACTTATACAAAAATTGACCATGTACTAGGACATAAAACCTAATGATCAACTGCAGAAAGGCAGAAATAGTGAATACATCTTTCTCAGATCACAATTCAATAAAAGTCATATGCAATACTGGGCAAACGATATATAGAACCAAATCCAATTGGAAACTGAATAACCTCATTTTAAACAATGGACCAAAAAACAAATTATAGAAAGAATTAACCATTTTATCCTAGATAATGACAATAATAAAACAACATACCAAAGCCTATAAGATTCACTCAAAGTGGCTCTCAGGGGATATATTATAGCTTTAAATGTTTACATGAATAAATTTGAGAAAGAAGAAATCAATGAACTAAACATACAGCTACAAAAATTAGAGAAAGAACAAATTGAAAATCCCCAATTAAATACCAAATTAGAAATTCTAAAAATTAAAGGAGAAATTAAGAAAATCGAAAGCAAAAAACCTACTGAATTAATAAATAAAACCAAAAGTTGGTATTATGAAAAAAAAAT
Source organism: Macrotis lagotis (assembly GCF_037893015.1). Lineage (NCBI taxonomy): Eukaryota > Metazoa > Chordata > Mammalia > Peramelemorphia > Peramelidae > Macrotis > Macrotis lagotis. The sequence continues at coordinate 39,185,913 of NC_133665.1, forward strand.
AAAATTGATAAACCTCTGGTCAATTTGATTAAAAAAAAAGAAGAAAACCAAATTGCTAGTATCATAAATGAAAAAAGTGAACTCACCACCAATGAGGAGGAAATTTAAATTAATAATTCTAAATTATTTTGTCAAACTCTATGCCAATAAATTTGATAATCTAAGTGAAATGGATGAATATTTCCAAAAATATAAGTTGCCCAGGATAAATGAAGAAGAGATTAAATACCTAAACAACCCTATCTCAGAAAAAGAAATTCAACAAGCCATTATTGAACTCCCTAAAAAAAAATCTCCAGGGCCTGATGGATTCACAGGTGAATTCCTACCGAACATTTAAGGAACAATTGGTTCCAATTCTATATTAAACTCTTTGGAAATATAGGGAAAGATGGAACTCTGCCTACCTCTTTCTATGAAACCAATACGGTGCTGTTACCTAAACCAGGAAGAGTTAAAAAAGAGAAAGAAAATTATAGACCTATCTCCCTGATGAATACGGACACAAAACTCTTAAATAAAATCTTAGCAAAATGATTACAACAAGTTATCACTAGGATAAAACATTATTATCAAGTAGGATTTATTTGAGGAATGCAGGGTTGGTTAAATATTAGGAAAACTGTTAGTATACTCAATTATGTCAACAACAAACCTATAAGAAATTATATGATCATATCAATAGATGCTGAAAAAGCTTTTGACAAAATACAGCATCCATTCCTCCTAAAAACACTAGAGAGTGTAGAAATAAATGAACTGTTCCTTAGAATAATTAGCAGTATCTATCTGAAACCGTCAATAAGCATTATATTTAATGGGGAAAGGCTAGAGGCATTCCCAATAAGAGCAGGGTGAAACAAGGGTGCCCATTATCACCACTACTATTCAATATTGTATTAGAAATGTTATTAGCTTCAGGGGCGGCTAGGTGGCACAGTGGATAAAGCACTGGCCCTGGAGTCAAGAGTACCTGGATTCAAATCAGGTCTCAGACACTTAATAATTACCTGGCTGTGTGGCCTTGGGCAAGCCACTTAACCCCATTTGCCTTGCAAAAACCTTTAAAAAAATGTTAGCTTCAGCAATTAGAGAGGAAAAAGAAATTGAAGGAATTAGAATTGGGAAGGAAGAGACAAAACTCTCACTCTTTGCAGATGACATGATGGTCTACCTAGAGAATCCCAAGAAATCATCTAAAAAACTACTGGAAACAATTAGCAATTTCAGCAAAGTTGCAGGTTATAAAATAAACCCTCATAAATCCTCAGCTTTTCTATATATGTCTAGCAAGATACAGCAGGAAGGGCTAGAAAGATAAATCCCATTCAAAGTAACCTCAGACAATATAAAATACCTGAGAGTATATTTGCCAAGAAAGACTCAGAAACTTTTTGAAAACAATTATAAAACACTTCTCACACAAATTAAATTATATTTAAATAACTGGGCAAATATCAACTGCTCATGGATAGGTACAGCTAATATAATAAAAATGACAATTCTACCAAAACTAAACTACCTGTTTAGTGCCCTACCAATCAAAATGACAAAAAATTACTTTAATGAGTTAGAAAAAATTGTAAGTAAATTCATATGGAGAAATAAAAAGTCTACAATTTCCAGGAGCTTAACGAAAAAAGTGCAAAAGAAGGTAGCTTAGCTCTACCTGATCTAAAATTATATTATAAAGCATCAGTCATCAAAATTGTTTGGTACTGGCTAAGAAATAGAGTGGTGGACCAGTGGAATAGACTAGGTGCGAAAGCAGGAGGTGATTATAGTAATCTGCTGTTTGATAAACCCAAAGAGTCCAGCTATTGGGAAAAAAACTCCCTCCTTGATAAAAACTGCTGGGATAATTGGAAGTTACTATGGAAAAAACTTAGATTAGACCAACACCTAACACCCTTTAACAAGATAAGATCCAAATGGTTACAGGACTTAGACATGAAAAACAATACTATAAGCAAATTAGAAGATCAAGGACTAGTTTACCTGTCAGATCTATGGAAAGGGGAGCAGTTTATGACTAAGGAAGAATTGGAGAACATCACCAAAAAAGAACTAGATGATTTCGATTACATTCAATTAAAAAGCTTTTGTACAGATAAAACCACTGTAACCAAGATCAAGAGAAATGTAGTAAATTGGGAAATAATCTTTAAAACTAATGATTCTGACAAAGGACTCATTTCTAAAATATATAGAGAACTGAGTCATATTTTTAAAACAAAAAGCCATTCCCCAATTGACAAATGGTCAAAGGATATGCAAAGGCAATTTACAGATGACGAGATCAAAGCAATCTATAGCCATATGAAAAATTGCTTTAAATCATTAATTATTAGAGAAATACAAATTAAAGCTTCTCTGAGGTACCATGTCACACCTCTCAGATTGGTCAATATGACCAGAAAGGATAATGATCGTTGCTGGAAGGGTTATGGGAAATCTGGGACACTATTACACTGTTTGTGGAGCTGTGAATTCATCCAAACTTTCTAGAGAGCTATTTGGAACTACGCCCAAAGGGCAACAAAAATGTGCATATCCTTTGACCCAGCAATACCACTACTGGGTCTATACCCTGAAGAGATGAGAAAAAAGAGTAAAAATATCACTTGTACAAAAATATTTATAGCAGCCTTGGTTGTGGTGGCAAAGAATTGGAAATCCAGTAAATGTCCTTCAATTGGGGAATGGCTTAGCAAACTGTGGTATATGTATGCCATGGAACACTATTGTTCTATTAGAAACCAGGAGGGATGGGATTTCAGGGAAGCCTGGAGAGATTTGCATGAACTGATGCTGAGTGTTATGAGCAGAACCAGAAAAACACTGTATACCAAACAGCAACATGGGGGGTGATGTTTAGCCTTGAAGGACTCGCTCATTCCATCAGTGCAACAATCCGTAACAATTTTGGGCTGTCTGCAAAGGAGAGTGCCATCTGTAACCAGATAAAGACCCGTGGAGTTTGAACAAAGTTCAAGGACTATTCCCTCTAATTTAGAAAAAAAAAAGAAATCTGATCTTGGTACTTCTTAGACTTTTTTGTCTCTTCTTTAAGGATATGATTTCTCTCTCATCACACTCAATTTGGATCATCGTACAACATGGAAACAAAGTAAAGACTGACATTGCTTTCTGTGCAGAGGTGGGGGGAGGGAAGTAAGATGGGGGGGGTGTAAAACTCAAATGATATCTTTAATAAAAATACAATTAAAAAAAACATATCTACCCTTTGACATAGCAAGGCCACTCCAGGCCTATAATCCAGAAGATATGAAAAGGATCTATCTGTATAAAGATAGTTATAGCAGCTCTTTTCTGGTGACAAGGAAATGAAATTGAGGGCATGCACATTAGTGGGGGAATAACTTAACAAACTGTGGTATCTGATTATAATGGAATACTATTCTGCTATAAGAAATGAGGAACAGAATGCTCTGAGCAAAACCTGGAAAGACTTACATGAGCAGATGCAATAGGAAATGTACTATAAACAAAAGAGTAGCAATATGATTATATATTCTCAGCAATGCTGTGACTGAAGACACCTCTCAAGTACTTGTGATAAAGAATTCTTTCCATCCTCAAAGACAGAACTGATGGTATCTGAAAGCATATTTTTTTCAAAGCATATTTTTTAAATTTTCTTTTTCTGGATGTTTCTTTTCTTTCTTTTTGGAGGCGGGGAGCTATGTCTATTTTTACAACATGACTATTATGGTAATGTTTTTCATGACCACACATTTTTAATCTATATCAAATAATATGCTTTCTCAATGAGGGGAAGTGGGATGGGAAAAAGGGAAAGAAATTGGAACTCAAAGTTTTAAAAATGAATTATTAATACTTGTTTTTATATTTAACTGGGGAAAAATAAAATGAAGCATATAAAAATAAAGGGGAAGTGTGCATCATTTAGACTGCTTCACTATATAGGTAAAGCTCTTCAGAACAGACCAATAAATGCATATTGACTATATCTGACAGCTTTGTAGCATGATCTTAATACTCTGATATGGTAACAGGAAAGTTGTAATCTGCATAATAGTGAATAAAGAAATCATTTTAAAATATTAACTGTTAAAATGAAGAATTATTTGGAAGATCATACAATCCCTGCATCATTCATAAATCAACAGAGTTCTTGATAGGTTCTATGTCTTGTCAATGGTCACACAGAAAGGTAATAAAAGAATGAGGGTCAAGAACCATGGTTTCAACATATTATTCTGGTCTACTTTATGCAGAAGTTTTCTGGTTCAAAGAGTGTTTGGTGGATAGAGCTCCAGTCTTGGAATCAGGAGGAATTCAGTTCAAATCTGATATCAGACACTTAATAATAACCTAGTTGTGTGACACTGGAAAATCATTTAACCCCACTGCCTTGCAAGAAATAAGAAAACTAAAAAGTGTGAACATTAGAATGTCGATTAACAATAGTTTAATGTATTTTAAATAAATTATAATTCTACTAGCTATTTCTGAATAATATTGCATTAAAAACAATAATATGCAAATACACAGGCTAAAATGTGGACTCTCTAAGATGAATATGAATTTAAATCACTTTCCTTATGTAATTAAGAGAAGACTATCACTATATTAGAAGAAACTTTAATATGGAAATGTCCTGAAAAAAAGTATCCCAAAAGTACTCCCACTATCTCCATTCAGAAAGAAATTCAAACAGAAACAAAGGAAATGGAATTTTTTTAATGTTGAGTCAGCAGGCCTGAAAAGAAGTTTAATATTTCTCTTGTCTTTCCTATTTTCTTTTTGTGTATCATTTATGAAAATTTGCAATTACAAGGAGAACTAAATGGGTCTGGTGTTAAATAGGCAATTTGTTTTCTTATCCTATTCTACAGTTCTTAGAATTTTTTCAATCACCTACACTGGTAGGGCAAAAGGGTAGCTACAACTCATTTGTTCTCCTTTTCTCCAAAAAAGAAATTTCAAGAAGTCATTGCCCTTGATAAGCCTCAAATCAAATTCTAAAAATAAATAAAATATCATTAATTTCAGAAGCTAAAATATAGTTCTGGATATTACAAAAAATCAGTTTAGTGACCATCTTAAGAACAAACTCAAGGTATATTCAAATAATTTCTTATAAATCATAGAAAATATATCTAATATATGTGGAGGATTTGAATGTACTTTTCCAAGAACAGTTTGTTCTATTCTCTAAAACAGGGTACAAATGCATAGCAAAGCCAAGAAAATAAAATGATCTGAGTTTTTAAAGTTTTGATACATTAAGTATCACCATCCTAGAAAATTATATGTTACATTCAACAAGTCACCTTTCTAGATGAAGACTATATCTTTAAAATGGGTGAGACAAAGAGAGTATCTAAATCAATTATAACTGTAAAGTTCAAACAAAATACATACATCTTTTTGGGTCACTTCACCACGGTTCTTTCCACATTTCCAGGTCAGTTTTCTAGAGCCAATGGGATTACTCCAAGTATACAAAACTGCTTTACCAGGAGGAAGTAGGTCTTCCATTTCAGCGAGACAACTACAATACACAATAAAAATAACATCTTACTTATGAATTTAAGTACTTAAAATGCAAGTCAATACCACCAACTCATTAATTCACACTAAAACTCATACTGAATTATAAGGTTGTCTTTAAAGTAAGGAAAATATCATGTTTACTATAAGCAAGATGGCAAATACTTTTATTTTAAGAAGTGTTTTAAGCATTGGAGACTACTTTTCAAAGGGCAGCATTCTGAACCTGAACAAATGAATAAAAAAATGAATTATCAGTGATCCTTACCTGCACAGCATAATTTTTGTTTTATTTTAAGAAATCTTTACTTAATGATACTTTGGAAGCAGAGATTGTAAAATTAGATGACATGATCACTCAAAGAAATTCAATCTTAACATTAAAATTTAGAGCTTAAAGATATTAGAGAGAGGACAGGGTACAAGTATTATGTGCCAGAAACTGATAATTAAAAAAGTTTGAGAAACAAAGTTTCTAGGTATTTTAATCATTTTGTTAATAAGGTCAGCAGATTATTAATAATAGGATTGTCATTTAGCTATCTATCTCACATGCATACGGTGTCCAAAGAGGAGGGTTCTTCAGGGGTAGCAGTCAACTTGGACTGCTTAACACACTGAGAATTTTAAGTGATAGTAAAATGAAATTGTTGAGCTATGGGACTTAGGTCACTCAAAGAGACTATCAATTTCTACTTGTCCTGAAAACAGGGGAAAATCAACTTTTCCTCCCCAGACCTGCCAGAACAAACTCAAAGAGTAGGATTATAACAATTATCCTAAACTCAGAATTTCGTTTACTACGTAATTAGATCTTGACTTGGGTGAATCTCTAAAAGAGATTTTCCACACTTATTTGTTTCTGAATGAGGAAGTAGACAAGGGAAAACTCTGTGGTCCTAATACAATAACTAGTTATTAAATATAAAAAAGGAAATAATTCATTTCTCACAGTAATGTGCTAATAAGCATGTCAAAAATAATATCTCTACTTCAGTGCTTGCAACTTTGTAGGAAGGTGCTATTATCACCATTGAATTGCCTTGGTAGTTTGAAAGAAAGGCTTGGGTTGAAGTGAATATGAAGGGATGATTTAAAAAAAAAAAACTTGGTAGGGAAAGTCAAAAGGAGCAAGTATCTCATAAAAATGAAATGTGAAAGGAAATAGAGATACAGAGGAAGCAAGTGGAGATGGAAGACAGGTAATGCTAGAATATTACTCTCACTGGATCGGGGTTAAAAAGGGAACAATATAAACAAATAGAAGGATATACAAGTCTTGTAAAATTTATAAAGAAATAAAAGGGATGGGGACAGGATAAGGAAAAGACTCTGAGGGATGTATAGATTAAGGAATAGGAATGTAAGGAGAAGTAAGGGAGGGAATATTTAACGGTGCAAACTAGGGAAGTAGCAATTATAAAAAAATTATATGTGAAGTTGCTGTTTGTCTTTCATTCACAAAGAAGACCATGACATCAGGGAGGTGTCATGAAAGTGACTAGGACTGAAATGAAGGAGGGCAGCGTCAGCAGTCACCAGCTTCACTTTCTCCTCTGGAGGCATCTGGGTCCAATGGTAAAATAAAGAAGAGAATGAGTAAAAATGATCTCAGATGCAGTGAGACTTTAAACTTAAGATGTATAAGGAGAGACACGGTTTAAAAAGAAAGACTGAGAAGAATAAAAGTGAGGGAAATACACAAATGTCATTATAATTTCCAACAAGAATGGCATAAACTTACTCATAAAATGGGAACTAATACCAAAATGGATTAAAAATCAGAATCCAACAATATCCAAAATGTATACAAGAAACATTTAAGTATTAGGGCTACATACAAGAGTTAAAAACAAAGAGCTGAACTAGAGGTTTGTTATGCTTCAGTTGATACAAAAATATTATGATTTAAAAGTTAAAGCTAAAATAGATTTTATTAAAAGAGATAAAAAGGAAAACTACATTATGATAAAAAGCACATTGCCAATAAAACAAAAGTAATACTAAACCTATATGTACTAAATATAGCACCTACATTTTTAAAGGAAAGTTAAATGAATTATAGGTGAAAATAAATAGTAATACCTAATAGTGGGGGACTTTAATCTTCCCCTTTGAGAATTAAGATAAATCTAACCAAAAATCAATAGAAAGTTAGTCAAAAAAGAAATTTTACATGAGTTACATATAATAGATATCAGGGGAGAACTAATTGGGACCACAAAAGAACACACCTTTATCTCAGCTGTAATGGTACCCTTAAAAAGCTTGACCATATTATTAAGGCTTAAAATTTTTTAGCTGAATGCAAAAAAGAAGAAATATTAAATGCATCATTTTCAGCTCACAATGAAAATATGAATTATATTCAATAAAAGATCATGGATACACAGAATAAGACAAACTGGAGATTAAAGAACTTAATTTAAAAGAATGATGAGGTTAAAGAACCATCATAGAAATAATTATTTCATTTTTCATTAAAAAGAATGACAAAAATGAGACAATATATCAAAACCTATGAGATACAGTTAAAATAGTAATCAGATGAAAATTTATACCTAATTACTTGAATCACCAGTTTTTTTTTTAATTGGAAAAGAACAACCTGAAAAATCTCCAGGTAAACACTAAATTGGAAATTCTAAAATATAAGGGTGGGGTTAATAAAATAGAGTGTAAGAAAAACCAGTGAATTAATCAATAAAACAAGGAATTGGTTTTATGGAAAAAAACAATAAAATAGATAAATCATTGGCTTATATATAAAAGAAAACAAAATCATAAATTAAAAATGAAAAGATATATAAATATACAAAATATACTACTCATGAATATAAAATTAAAGCAATTCTGAGGAGTTATTTCCCAATTATATGCCAATAAATTTAAAGATTTAAGTGAAAATGGAAAAATAGTTACAAAAATATAAACTGTCTAAACTAATACAAAAGCAAATAATCCAAATAAACCTACTTTATGAAAAGAAATTAACATGGTAAAAATAAGCTTCCTAAAAAAATGCATCAAAACCAGATGGATTTACAAGTGAATTCTACCAAATACTTAAAGATCAACTAATTCCAGTACTAAGTAATTAATTATTCATTATTCAATTAAATTAATTTATTAAAGTATTATTATTATTAAATTATTCAATTAAATTCATTAAATTAAATAAATAAATATATGATTTGGAATAATGGGCAACTGTATGAAATATATGGTGCTAATACCTAAAATAAGAAGAGTAAAAACTAAATTATATTATAAAAGTATCAGTCATCAAAACTGCCTGGTATTGGATAAGAAATACAGCGGTGGATCAGTGGAAAAGACTAGGTGCAATAGCAAGAAATGGTTATAGTAATCTGCTGTTTGATAGACCCAAACAGTTCAGCTATTGGTATTAAAAACTCTTCAATAAAAACTGTTGAGAAAATTTAAAGTTAGTATGGAAGAAACTTGGATTAGACCAACACCTCACACCCTATATCAAGAAAAGAACAAAATGGATACAGGATTTAGACATAAAACATATTATAAGCAAACTATATCAAGGAATAGTTTACCTATCAGATCTATGGAAATGGAAGCAATTTATGACCAAGGAAGAGATGGAGAACATCATTAAAAACAAACTAGATAATTTTGATTAAATTAAAAAGCTTGTGCACTGACAAATCCATTGTAACCAAGGTCAAAAGAAATGTAGTAAACTAGAAAACAATTTTTACAACCAGCATTAATGACAAAGGACTCATTTCTAAAATATACAGAGAACTGAGTCAATTTTTTTAAATAAAATAAGCCATTCCCCAATTGCCAAATAGTCAAAGGATATGCAAAGGTAATTTACAGCTAAGGAAATCAAAGAGATCTATAGTCATATGAAAAATTGGTCTAAATCACGACTTGTTAGAGAAATGCAAATTTAAGCATCTCTGTGCACCATTTGTCACCTTTGAGACTGGCCAATATGATCAGAAAGGAGAATAACCAATGTTGGAAGGGATGTGGGAAATCTGGGACACTAATACATTGTTGGTGGGGCTATGAACTCATCCAACCTTTCTGGAGAACAATTTGGAATTATGCTCAAGGGGCAACAAAAATGTGCATACCCTTTGATCCAGCAATACCACTACTAGGTCTATACCCTGAAGAGATGATGAAAAAGGACAAAAAACATAACTTGTACAAAAATTCATAGCAGCCTTGTTTGTGGTAGTGAATAATCTTCAATTGGGGAAATGGCTTAACAAACTGTGGTATATGTATGTCATGGAACACTATTGTTCTATTAGAAACCAGGAGGGAGGGAAATTCAGGGAAGCCTGGAGGGATATGCATGAGCTAATGCTGAGCAAGATGAGCAGAACCAGAAAAACATTGTACACCCTAACAGCAACATGGAGGTAATGATCAACCTTGTTGGGCTTGCTCATTCCATCAGTGCAACAATCAGGGACAATTTGCGGCTATCTGCAATGCAGAATACCATTTGTTTCCAAAGAAAGAACTGTAGACTTTGAACAAAGACCAAAGACTATTACCTTCAATTTAGGGGGAAAAAACCTGTTATCTTATGATGTAATTTTGCTATCTCTTATACTTTATTTTTCTTCCTTAAGGATATGATTTCTCTCTCGTCACATTCAAATGAGATCAATGTATACCATGGAAACAACGTAAAGACTGCCTTCTGTGGGGGGTGGGGGAGGAAAGCAAGAATGGGGGGGCATTGTAAAACTCAAAATAAATCAAATCTTTCTAAAAAGTAAATAAAAGAATATGAATGTAAAAAATCTAAATAAAACATTTACTAGAAAATTACAGCCATTATTATAGAGAATATATATTATGACCTACATGGATTTATACTAGGAATGCAGATATAGTTTAACATAAAGAAAATAATAACATAATAGATTATTCAATAATGAAACTTTAAAAATATGATTAAATCAATAGTTGTAGAAAAAGCTTTTAATAAAGTACAAGACTCATTTATTAAAATATTTGAAAATGAAGGCATAAATTGAGTTTTCCTCATATTGTTAAGAATCATTCACTGAAAACCATTAGCAAGCATTATTTGTAATGGAGATAAGATTGAAACTTTCCTAGTAAGGTCAGGTGTGGCAAAAGAGATGCCTACTGTCACCAATATTATTCCGTACTGTATTGGATATTACATTGGAAATCCTAGCAATAACAATTAGAGAAGAAATCAAAGGAATCAGAATAGAAAATGAGATAATAAAACTATCTCTTTTTGCTGACAATGTGATGTACTTTGAAGAAAGAATAAAACTTTCCCAAGTCCTTTATTTCTCCAAGGAGAACGTATGAGCCAGCTTTTCATTGATCTACAAAATGTCTTGTTTTATGTAACTATAAAAACTGAAATGATTCAATCCTGCCAGAAGTATATGCACATGTTTGATCACTGGACAGAATTTCAAGTTTAAAGTAGCAACTGTAACATTAATGTTTGGAGAAGGTGTAAAAACCATGTCAATGTTAACATTGTTAACATTGTTAACATTCTCCTACAGGTTTCTCAGATCCTTAAAAGGTCTTCATATAACTGTCAACTTCAGTCTCTACCCAAACTCCCAGAAGGCAACATTTACTGTCACCAAACCCATTTTCTCTTACTCCATCCCCTCATTCAATTCTTAAGTTCCGCTGTTTGATTTTCCAATATGGAACTGTTGTCTTTAAGATTTTCAATTCAATCTTAACTGTTAAATCGTTAGCCTTCATTTTTTTTTCATCTTCCCCACCTCCACAACTTTTGACAGTGATCTCTCTCTTTTCTTGAACACTTTCTTCTTCCTTGGCTTCTAGAATATTATTCTTAGTTTTCCTTCTACCAACAAGACTCTGCCCTTTCATTCTCTATTTTTAAGGGACATCCCTCCAAAGATCTTAGCTGCAACTGCTTGTCTTGTAACTCTAGAGACTTTCTCTTAATTATTTCAACAACTGTAGTCTCAATAATCATCTATATACAGATGACTCCCTGATGTTCAAATCTTGCAATCTTTTTGAATTCCAGTCCTACATTACCAATCCCTTCCTAGATATTCAATAAGAACTTTTTATATGTCCCATAAGCACTTTCCATACAATTTAGATTTTTGGCAGAAAAGCAAGTACTATTTTGAACAGAATCTCAAATTTCACTATTTCTGTTTAGGGTGACACCATCCTTCCATTTAGACTGGTTCAAAACTCTGGATTCATTTTTCTTTTTCTCCTTTATCTCTACATATACGCACACATACTAATTATGTACTTAAACATGTGTGTACATAAGTATATGTTTACATGCACACATATACATGCACATGCATGAATATATCATGTCATTCCCATTCTTAAAAATTATCAGTGGCTCACTATGACTTCTAGGATTAAATATACAATGCTCACTCTGGCAGTAAGTGATTTTTGACAATTAAGCTTCTCGTTAGCTATCCAGTCATTTGTCTACCTCTTGCTGGCCACATTTTCCATTCTCATTAAACAAGTCTCTCAGCTGGTTCTGTGCTCAGGCACACCCTCCCATATGATTTTACAGTTTGCCTGCATATCTGGCCTCAGAATTCTGAACTATCCTCCAAGCACAGCTGCAATAGTGCCTTCTCTTTCTTAAGAAGTCTCATTAACCTCAATCATGGCTACTAGTACTTGATACTTCTAGAAATTACTTTCTATATACTTTGTTATTTTCTTTCTTTTTACTTATTTTCTCCTTCCCTGAGGAGAATGTAAACTTCTCAAGGGCAGGAACTATTTCATTTGTTTTCTGCATGCCTAGCAAATAATAAAGTGTCTTGCACAAAAAAGATTTTGAAAGAAAATCTGTTGAACTGTACTGTAGAATTTGGTGGGAACTTATCTTTCCTGATTTCTCTCAAATGAACATCTCTTTCACACAGTCTATGACCCATCATTAATTAAACAAATTTCTTTCATTCCATTTCTCTTTCAAAGTCTTAAAGGATTATTATAGGTTCATTGTCTTTCACAACAAACCAGGCAGTATCTATATTTATGAAAAACTTACCTTTGTTTATATTCAACGATCTCATTCTGAGTGTGATTTATTAAAAGGAATGTGGCAGATCCATCATGATAATCCATAAATGTAATAATTGTAGAGTTCTCCCCAACATGAACTTGTACTATAATTCCTCCAAGCTATTAAATATGAAAACAAAATATTATGTTACTAACTACAATAGTATGGTGAACAAGACTTTCAAGATGATGGTAGGTAGAAGAGCTTGTGACAGATATTAAAAAAACCCATTGATGGGGCAGCTAGGTAGCAGTAGATAAGAGCACTGACCTTGGAGTCAGGAGGACCTAACTTCAAATCCGGCCTCAGACACTAATTACCTAGCTGTGTGACCTTGGGCAAGTCACTTAATCCTACTTCCTTGTAACAATACCCCCCCCAAAAAAAACATTGAAAAAATGAGAAAGAGAAGCAGCTAGGTGATACAGTAGAAAGAGCACCAGCCTTGGAGTCAGGAGGACTCAAACACTTAATAATTACCTAGCTGTGTGAACCTTGGGTAAGTCATTTAGCCCCATTTCCTTGCAAAAAACTAAAAAAAGAAAAAAAGAAAAATATGAGAAATACATAAATCATATTGCTAAAAAATTTCACATAAGAAAAAGTATATGAAAACAGACAAGTAAATCAAACAAAAATTTCTAAAATAAAGAACAAATTTTTGGATCTATGAATCAAAAAATAAAAGCATGCTACAAGAAACAGCACATAAAATTCCAAGGTTTCTTCAGCTAGATAACTGATAGATTCCAAAATTAAGTTAGGATTAAGTTAAAAATACTGAGAAAATCTTTAGTGAAATTAAAAAAAGGGATCTCAGAAATAATACTGAATATTGAATTTGAAGCTGGAAGATCTCAGTTTGAATTTCCACTTTACCTTGTTAACCACAGGCAAGTTATGTAACTTATCTGTGACTCAATTTTGTCTTAACTATACAATAATAAGTAATACATGACCTCCCACAACAGGTTCCTTCCAGGTCTAGAGTTTATAATACTACTAAAACAAATTACTGGAAGAAACAAAGGTAGAAATGAATTTTTATTAAAGAAATAAATGAGGACCACTCTCATTACAAATCAGTAAACTTGAAGATCACTCAGTAGAATTATAAATTAATTTCTTTGAAGACAAAATAGCAAAGCAACAAAGTGGAAGTTGAAACCACAGAGAACACAAATGATTTAGAAAAAAATACTGTGAAACAATGTAGATAAAAGCTAACAGAGAACAGAGAACCAAAATTAATGGGACAATAGTATGCCAGTGCCACTTTTCTCCTTCTTCTCACCTATACAATCATTTGTGACATGACAGACCATACTTAACCTTCATATCACATCCAATCATACCTTCTTGATATCTGCCTGCCACTGAACACATTCCCCCTACAAACTCCACAATTCCCCTTTTTTCCTTTGTCCAAAGTAATCAAATAAAAATATTTCCCCCGTTATCCTTTGACCATAGTTGTCAAATAGATATCACTGATTCTGGAAAAGGTAATTCATTGTCCTATTCATCACCTTTGCTCCTCAGGCCAAGATTTCCTTCTGTAGTTACCAGTTCTCTATGAAAATAAAAGCATCAAGAGGGCAGAAAACTATCTTTTTTTCATTAACTCTAGCACTTAGCATAGTGTGTAGGACAAAATAAAAGTAATAAAAATTATTTTCCTTTCATTTATTCATTCAGCTGACATATCTGAAACATGGATTAAGAAACAACAATATTATAATTTCTGGGATTTCAGTAAAAGAAAAAAGTATCTCATTAGTATTCATGGAAAACATTTCTCAGAATTATTTTTAAAATTATTATTCAAATATTTTATTATAAAAAAATTCTAAGTTCTATATACTTAGCACAGTTTCAGAAAAAATATTTAGTTTAAAATTTCAATTAAAAGGGAAATATGTCCTCTAAACTAACAGAGAGAAGGAAAGGAGGATATCACATATTTTTTTTTGCTTTCTAATTATTATTTTTTAATTTATTTTTTATTCTCATTTTATACAAATTTTTTTTTACATTAATAAAATGTACTTGTTTACAAGTAAACAAAATAACCCTCCCACCATGAATATAGATAGACTTGCTTGGGCGAAAAAGTAAAGGGGAGAGAAAAAAAATTAAAATTAAAAAAATAATAGTAATAATTGTGGGTATGGCCAGGTGGTGCAATGGACGAAGCACCAGCCCTGGAGCCATGAGCACCCGAGTCCATATCCAGCCTTGTAAACCCAATAATCACCCAGCCATGTGACATGCAAGCCACCCGATCCCCACTGCCCTGCAAAAACCGAAAAGAAGGAAAAAAAAAAAGAAGACCCAAAATAAAATAAAATAGTAATAATAGTAGGGGTGGCTGGGTGGCAGACAGAGCATTGGCCCTTAAGCCAGGAGCACCTGGGTCCGAAGCTGGTCCCAGACACCCAAAGATCACCCCGCTATGTGGCCCCAGGAAGGCCACCCAGCCCCACTTGCCCTGCACCCTCCCCCAAATAATAATAACAAAAAATGTGCTTCAGTCTTTGTTCTAACACCATCAACTCTATCGTGGGTGGATCACATTCTTTATGATAAGTCCATCACAAAAGTTACTTCCATATTTTTCCAACGTTGCCATTGATGATCACAACTCCCTCCTTTCTGATTTCTCCACTACCATGTACTATATTTTCTCTCTCCTTTCACTCTGACTCTGCTGTAGGGTAGCTGAGTGGTGCAGCAGACAGATCCCTGGTCCTGGGGCCAAGAAGCCCTGAGCCCCTTAGGCCCAGAATCCACCTGGCCCTATGGTCCTGGGCAGGCCATCCAATCCCAGCCCCTTGCAAGAAGTAAAAAAGAAAATGTGTTATATCTGACCACTGTCTACCTATGGTCCATTCTCTCCTCCTTTATTCACTTCCCCACCCCTTCCCCCTGTTCCCCCCCCTCCTTCTCACTCCAGTTGTCTATACCGCATTGAGTATATTTGCTGTTTCCTCTCCTAGCCATCTTCTGATGAGAGCAAAGGTTCCCTCATTCCCCCTTGCCTCCCGCCTTCCATATCATTGCAATAGATCATTGTAATAAAAAAAAAATCTTATTATGTAAAATATTTTGGACTATTCCCCCTCTCCTTTTTCTTTCTCCCATTCCATTTCCCTTTTTTTCCTATTGACTCCATTTTTACACCATATATTAACTTCGAATTCAGCTTTCTCCTGTGCTTCAACTATAAAAGTTCCCTCTACCTGCTCTATTAAGTGAGATGGTTCATATGAGTATTATCAGTGTCATTTTTCTATACATGCAGTTCATCCTCATTAAGTCCCTCATATTTTCCCCCTCTCCTCCAATCTCCATGCTTCACCTGAGTCCTGTATCTGAAGATCAAACCTTCTGTTCAGCTCTGGCCAGTCCAAATGGAACCTTTGAAATTCCCCTGGTTCATTGAAAGTCCATCTTTTTTTCCCTGGAAGAGGACACTTAGCCTTGCTGGGTAGTTCATTCTTGGCTGCATTCTAAGCTCTTTTGCCTTCTGGTATATTATATTCCAAGCCCTACGAGCTTCCAATGTAGCTGCTGCTAAGTCCTGTGTGATCCTGACTGCAGCTCCACGATATTTGAACTGTGTCCTTCTGGCTACTTGTAATATTTTCTCTTTGACTTGGGAGTTCTGGAACTTGGCTATAATATTCCTGGGGGTTGGTTTTTTGGGATCTCTTTCTTGGGGGGAGCGGTGGACTCTCTCCATTTCTATTTTGCCCTCTGCTTCTAGAATATCAGGGCAATTTTCCTGTAGTAATTCTTTGAAAATGATGTCAAGGCTCTTTTCCTGATCATGACTTTCAGGTATTCCAATAATTTTTAAATTATCTTTCCTAAGTCTGTTTTCCATATCAGTTGTTTTTTCAATGAGATATTTCACAGTCTTCTAATTTTTCATTTTTTTTGGTTTTGAAGTATTGATTCCTGATTTTTGGCAAATTCATCAATCTCCCTGAATTCTATTCTTTGTCTGAAGGATTTGTTCTCCTAAGAGAGTTTTCTTATCTCTTTTACCATCTGGCCAATTTTGCCTTTTAAAGCATTCTTCTCCTCAATAACTTTTTGAACTGTTTTATCCATTTGACCTAAGCTGTTTTTAGCATGCTATTTTCTTCAGCATTTTTTTGGATTTCCTTGACTAAGCTGCTGACTTCATTTTCATGTTTTTCCTGCATCTCTCTCCTTTCTTTTCCCAGTTTTTCTTCCAACTCCCTCATTTGATTTTCAAAGTCTTTTTTGAGCTCTATCATAGCCTGAGCCCAATTTCTGTTTTTCTTGGAGTCTTTAGATGCAGGAGCTTGTGCTTCCTCATCTTCAGACTGAGTATTTTGATCCTTCCTGGGCTCATTTGCAAAATATTTCTCAATGGTCTTCCTCTTGTTTCTTTGCTTGTTCATTTTCCCAGCCTAAGCCTGTTTTTTGGGGGTGCTTCCTGAGCTTTTGGGACACTCCCACAACAATCTCAGTGTGTGAGGTTCTGTCCTCCCTCCTGGTCTGTGAATGACCCTAAGCACCCCCCTCTGCCACAGGGCCAAGGTGGGGGGGCCCTGTTGTTCTATGGGGGGGGCCTAGACTGGGATCAGAATCTGAATGTGTTCAGAGCCCCAAAGTCCTGTTCCAGGGGCAGAGGACAGAGCTCAGCTGGCTCTCTCTCTTCACTCCCTTCCCTCATCTCAATGGGCTCATGTCCTGGGGGCTCCTGCTTACCAGCTCCACCTGCTTCTGTTTCCAGGTCTAGGCTGCTGAAAGACCAAGCTGCTGGCTGTGCACCCTGGAGGCTGGGCTCCATGTGCTTGCTCCGGCAGAGGTCCCCCACTGTTCCCCCACTTTGTGCCCGGTGCTCCCCGGGGTGCAGCTCAGGAGACTCCTCCACTGCTGTGAGCTGTGGCCCTCCGGGAGACTGAAGTTCTTTGGCTCTGGTGGGCCGCCCCTCCGACCCCAGGGAGCAGAGTCTTTCTGTTCTTTTCCAGGTTACCTTGAGTAGGAGAACTGCCTCACTGGGTCCCTTTGTGGGTTCTGTCTCTTGAAAGTTTAGTTAGAGTCCTTAGTTCATGAGTTTTTATCAGAGAGCTCCTAAGACTCGATCCCTTCATGTCACCATCTTGGCTCCACCCCCCAGATATCACATATTAAAAGGCTAATGCTATTAAATTTAACTGCAAAAATCAAGAAAAGGTGAAAATTGAAATATGAGATATATTATATACATATATATATATGTATGTATATCTGACAAACATGGGTCATGATCCAAATCTGAAATAATAAGTAATTATTAGTGAGGCATAGTTACAAGTTTATCTGACAAAGATCTAGGGAATTTTGGTGCACTGTAATCATTATTCAAATAAGCAGGATCATCTGTCAACGAAAGATGTTGGCTTGAATTCACTTGCTTGAGTGAAAACACATGTTATATATTTTGATCAGATAGCTTTAAGAAGGATGACTGTCAAAAGGACACTTGACAGTGAATGGTCTTGAGTCCATGTCATAGGAGAATCATTTGATGAACTGGGGATGTTCAGTATAGATAACTCAGGGAGATTATAAAAACTGTATTTATACACAGAATTTGGATAAGGTGGTAAATTATTGTGGTTCTAGATAACTAAAGTTACAATCATTTTTTTTTTCCTTCTCAGTCAGTATAATAAGCACTGGGGATATGAAAAAGACAAAGATAATTACTGCTCTCAAGGGGATTAGTTCAACAGAAAAGGAACGAAATAGTAAAACAATTCAAAAATAAGTGCCTGGACTATGGCGGGGGGGGCGGGCAGAAGTATCACAGGAGAGTGTACAAGGTCCTCAGAAGGAAAGACAGTGAGTCAGTACATATTCCAGCCCTGTACAGCTCATATTTGATGTCAAAGGTGTGAGCTTATGCATGATATGTATAATAAGGCTAACATTTCCATCATACATTGTCCTTCACTCTCCTGGGAGGTGAGCTTGAGTGCTTAGCCTGGGTACATGTTATTAGAGGATGGTATTATTTCACTTACAACCCCTTTATGTTTGAATACAAGATTTCAATGCATGGACCAGATCACCACCTGTATGGATAAAAGAGTGATGGGAGTTTACTTAGAACACCTGAACTGTGAAGTTGTTCAGATTTATGGAAATTTCAAAATTTGAATGCTACAAAAAGGCAGCTCTAAGATACAAAATAAAATGGAAGGTTTTATGCAAGAAATGAAAAAAATTTAAATTAAATGCTCTGTCAGTCACAATCAGTATAATTGTAACAAGAGGGTATTATGTAGAGGTTTTTTACTGGTGAATGATTCAAAATCAAAATGAATAATTATGCTTCTCCTAAGTTTTAATCTATCAATAGGTATGCATTATTAACCATCAAACACTGTGCTAAGTAATGGAGATATACAGTCAAAGTGCTTAAGCTGAACTAATTTAAAGAGGAAATCCAAGAGGAAAATTTAAAGGCATTCATTCAGCATGATGGCTGGTCAGTAATGAAATTGTTATGTATGAAGAAGTATAAGAAGAACAACTTATTTAGACCAGAGGTTGAAAAGGACAATGATACTATTTTTGGAAAAACAGGATGGAATCAGTTCTTGATAGACTTCAAGAGTCAAACAGAGGAGGTTATAATTACTTCTAGAATGAATAGGGAACCATAAGAACTTAATGAATAGGGAAGTGACATGGTTAGACCACTGCTTGAGAAAAACCACTAGAAATTTTGTGGAGAATCGATTTGTGAAGAGCAAGGCTTAGGATAGGAAAATCAACTAGGTGACTATTTTAATAGGATGCATGAGAGGAGATAAGGGTCTAAACTAGAGTGCTAGCAGCAAAAAAGAGAAAAGAGGGTGAATGTGAGAAATATTCTTGGAAACAGATTGGAGCAGACTTAGCAAATAACTGGATATATGAGGTTAGGTCAAGAATAATATCAAAGTTCATAAAAATGATGACTTTATTAAAAACAGAAAAGTTGATTTGAAAAAGAGAACTGAGTTTTGTTTGCAAAATGTTGACTTTGTGATACTTAAAGTACATATAGTCTGAAAAGTCCAATAGTCAACTAATGGTATGGACTCTGAACTCAGGAGAGACACTAGGCTGGTTACATAAAACTGAGTTATCTAAGAGATGGAAGAACAATCCAAGATGGAGCCTTAAGACATGGTGGTGAGAGACATGGAAAATGATCTAGTAAAAGAAAGAAGAGGTATTGTCAATCCTCAATTTTCACAGGGGTAACATTCTTAGAACACAGCACAAAAGTAAATGTTGATATACCGAACGTATGGGAAATAGAGAGTTAAGTTCCTGTGATGACCAAAAATTGCAAATTTTCAGGAGAAATTGTTAAAAAAAATATTTCTTTATAACAAAACATTTATTATGACACCATGTACTTTTCCTAACCTAGTAACCATGAAATAATACCTAAAATGCAGCACATGAAATGAAATTGGTAATATGCAAAACATTTTATCTCATGAATTCAATGACCTTTTGTGCTAATATTTCAATAAAAAATTTCAGACAATATTCACTTTTCATAACACATGAAATCTACAGTACTCCATGAGTGGGATAAAGTCTGAGATTTCTTCAGTAAAATATTATAGATTGAATTTGGTTAACTATGTGGCCCTCCTCCCTTGACAAAGGAAACTTCTGGGATATTGGTGAAGAGTCAACTAACCTCACCTTATCTGTTGATGTCAGGAGAATCATTCAATTCCTAGGGCTAAAGAGATAATCTGGTTTCAGTTTGAATTTTATGCTCTTTTCCCTAGGGTAGTATTCCTTTTTAGATGGTAAGACCACATTCCTCATTAAGGAAGAATAAATGTGATAATTGAACCTTTCACTTTGGCTTCAATCTCTCTAATTTATTGTGGCCCGTTCCTCGAGAAACAAATGAAGCTTTCTTTATTTAAGTGGCATTGTCCCACACAGCTTGTGGGGCTCATCACTGGGATAGCATGCCCATTGGGGACCTCGGCTTCTCAGGCCTTGGCAAAACAGAACTGGTGCCACAAATTCTGGCAGTTTGTCATATTCTAGGAAGGCTTGGTTTCCCTTCTATGCAAATGACCTGAAGTGGAGAGACTAGTAAATCTGTGGCAAGAACCTGACTGTCAGTGGGGACAAAAACAATCTTTAAACTTCTGTGCACAGAGACCCAAAAGACAGTAAGCCTAGACCTTGGAATCTGAGGGCATTAGATTCCTGCAGGGTCCATTTGGGTAAGCCTAAACCTTGGAATCTGAGGGCACTAGATGCCTGGAGGGTCCATTTGGATGACTGAAGGTTGGGGGTGACCCCTTCCGGTTTGGGTTTAAGAGATTTGGATCTAAGGGCACTTGATCCTGAGAGGACTCTGTCAATATTTAAAATGGGAAGGACCCTATCCTAAGCCTTCCCCCCTCGGTAAATCAGGCAAATAAGACTAAAATATAAAGGAAAAGTAAGAAGGAATGAATCTAGTCTGCCTGTAGGAGGGAGAGATTGTCAGAAGAGAGGCTGAAATCTTCCCTCTGCACTCCTGAGACGTCAGGAATTTACCACTGGCCTGTGTTTTGAAATTGTCAGTTTGGAAAATTTTGTTGCATTTTGTGTGATCTGTGTTTGTGCCTTGTCTGTATTTATATGTTTAGAATGTCTATTTACTTGTGCGATTTGTTAAACAGGGAAGGGAGGAGTTTGCAAATTCACCTAAAGTGTTCCTTGGGTAGCCTCATTTTGTTTGGAATTTTAGGCAGTATTTATCGAACTCTCTCTCTGGCTCTTCGCTTGAGCCTGCTTTCTGCCTATGTTACAACAGATAATATGATCCCTCCCTCCTCACTCCTAAGTTTGTCTCTTGAGCACTTAAAGAGGGATTTTATTTTGATTAAAAAAGAATGGATCATGGAGGCCAAACTACTCATCGTGTTATTCTACCATTATGAGAAGGGCCCCCCACCTTCCCTGTTTATGTTCCCTTCTCTTCCCAGTTCTCCATGATTCTGTGGTGCTAGAATGTTTTCCCCCACTCTCTTTTAGAAAAAGGACTAAGAGAGAGAGTGAGAGCGAGAGCAAGAGAGAGACAGATAGACGGAGTTACTTCAGGAAGAATTAGTAAAATAAATGTTCAAAGGGACCTTATTTTGAAATTAAAGAAACAGGAAAGAGATAGTGAATATTATCATAGAAAGAAATGTTATTTTAATTTGAAAAAAAAGAGACTGTTAGAAAATAAATTTCAGAAAGAATAGAGAGTCAGGTTAATCCTAAAGTATATAATGTGGTTACCAAGATATGCCAGTATAGGGGAAACTAAATAGTCAATCTTTTTTTTCAGAATGATATGGTAACAAGAACTTCAGGAGTTTATCAATTTAGATTCTGGTAATGTTGGTTATTACAGAAAATTATGGGACATATAAGTTATTCAGCTTTACTCTATTTGAAGAAAGGGGGGACAGGGAATATTCTGATTAGGCTAAGGGATTTTTGGATGACTGTTTGCCTTCTCCAGGGTTTTGGCAGTTATAATCAAGAAATACTAACTATTAAAAGCTTGGGATGGAAAATGTATTTTGAAAAGTATAATTAGGTTTGAGCAGGTTTGACTTTGTATATCAAAGATGGATTTTGGGAACTTTGTAAAGTGGCTTACAAATCATTCTAAGAGGAGAAGGAAGTGATTGTGCAGAGGCCCCCCAGCCCCACATGGAAATGAGCCCCTCCCTCACTGAGCCAGTGGTAGCTATGCAGAGTTAAGGGAAAGGTGGGGATTTCTTAAAGAGAAAAGCTGTGGTTTGGGGAGAGTTTAGAAGAGTTTAAGAGAAGAAAGAATCTTTAAGAGGCAGATTGAGAAGTTTTAGGAGGAAAGTTTGTTTTTTATCTTTACCTGTGTCTGGGAAAGATTCCATGCTTTTTTCCCTGGGTTGGGGGAAGGGGCAGTGGGTTGGACATGTGGTGGTCTCAATCCCATCCACCATCTTGTTAAGACTTGAACCCTAGAACAAATCCATCTGAGAGCCCCACCTGCCCTTGGAGGGAGAGTGGATAGACAGGAGAGAAGTCTTAAAGGGAAAGAGATCCCTCCACAGGTGGAACATGTGATTGGGAAAAAAATATCTAAGATCCAGGGGTTAAGAGACTCCTTTAATGAAAGGAAATCATGTTTAATGAATATTTGATAACACATGTTTCTAAAGTTTCTGAACTGCAGTTTTGGAAAGCACACTGCAGGTTTTAAAAGAGGGATACTAGTGTTGTAACATTTTGACAAAATTTGTACAGGTAAACAAGTTTATGGATAGAAGTTTATAGCTATGTATGTGAATTGGGAATATTTTGGATCTATATATGTATATTACAAAGCAGTGGTTGTTTGCTTTGAAGTAGAAGTACTATATAATATAGGAAAGATAAACAAAAGATAATTTGATATTTCTCTGTGCAATCTCCTAGACAAATGAAGCATTTATTTGTTGTAAGATACAACAGACTAGAAGGAGGTTTCTCTAGCCAAGGGGAATCTGATATACCATCTTTATATACAGATAGAGTAGATATGATTTCATACAAAGGGATGTCTCTAGTAAGAATTAGGAGATAGGCCTGTAGGGCCAGTCATACTTAGAATACATGGTTTTAGGCAAACACCCAGGAAGGATAATCCAAGCTTTAGGTAGGAGGTTTCATTAATTTGGACTCCATTAAGATTATAATTGGAATTTAGTGAATTGTATTCACTGGAAGTTCTAACTAGGTAAAACAATCATTTTAGATCACAGGACTTTTAATTGATTTTCTCTTATGTCAGATACCAGGATAGTCAACAAAAAGAAATGCTACTGGGTAAATGTTATGTTCTTGGAGCCAAGGAAGCCAATGGGCCAAGGATGTCAGGTGACAGGGATGGGCAGCCGAAGGGGTGGCTTCTCAGTATGGCTGAGGTTGGATTTATTAGACTTTATTTCCCCAAAATGACATTTGGATAATATCTCACCTGGAAGAATAAATCTGGCCTAAGACATTTGACTTACCCACGTGTCCTGCCTGGACACTGACATTCAATACTTTTATCTGTAAAGGAATTTACCTTAATGTCCTGGATCTTTATAGTTAGTTACTAAGCAAACTAAAAAAAAAAAGTTTTAGGTGAATTGGTTCTAATAGCCAGAGATAGGTTAGGTGTCTGGCTCTGACACCTGTTACATGCTAAGATAGGAATTAAGTTTCCTTAGTTTTTGTGTTAGAGGGGATTATTGAAGTAAGGAGAAGAATGGGAAATTCTGAGGATAATTACAGTTTCGAATACTAGATTAAGGAAAGGAATGTGAGTTAGATAAGTATACCAGGAAAAGGAAAATATGGGAATATTTGGGAAAAAATATCATTTTGGTTAAGGATGTTTGAGTCATTGTAATGAGAACAAAGGTTGAGGGGCGGAGCAAAGATGGCTGCATGAAGGCAGAATTCCCCACAACTCCAACCCCCCAACCCCCCCAAAAAAAAACAAATGGGGGCTCTAGCCAAAATTGAGAGGGGGCAGAACCCACAGAAAGACTGACTGATACATTTTCCCAGTCCAAGATAACTTAGAACCTCCATAGGAAAGGTGTGCTTCACCAAGACCTGGGGTGGGGAAAAAAGCCACTGTGCAGCCCAGCCCAGCTCAGCAAAGCCCAGTCCAGACCAGAGATCACCAGCAACAGCTTGAAGGGAAGAGGAGAGAACTCTGCTGCCCCTGGGTGAGTGTGGAGTGAGGAGCACCGACCACAGAACCCGCAGCGAGAATCAGGAGAAAGTATCCTGCACCCGCAGAGAAGGTAAGGGAAGTCTGCACAGATTTCTCTGCTCTTCATGACACTCAGACTCAGGGTGCAGTTTACACTTCCTTACTAAGATAGCTGGATCCCACCTTATAGCCTCAGGGCAGAGGGCAATGCTGCGGTCATCTACATATCAAAGCACTGGCTAGAGAGCTTAAGACCTTGGAAAGAAGAATCTGACCATAGAGAATTACTTCAGTCCTATGGAAGAGCAAAACACATACTCTGATGATGATAAAATTGAAGCTTCTGTATCCAAAACCTCCAAGAGAAATAGAAAATGGGCTCAGACTGTGGATGAGCTCAAAAAAGACTTTGAAAAGCAATTCAGGGAGGTGGAGGAAAAATTGGGAGGAGAAACGAGAGCAATGCAGAAAAATCATGAAAGAAATACAAAAAAATACTGAAGAAAATAATGTTAAAAGCTAGTTCAGGCCTAATGCAAAAAGCAAAACAAAAGGCAAATGAGAAGAATGCCTTAAAAAGCAGAATTGGCCAGCTGGAAAAGGAGATAAAAAAGCTCTCTGAAGAAAATAACTCCTTCAAATGCAAAATGAAACTAAAGGAAGCTGATGACTTTGCAAGAAATCACGAAGAAATAAAACTCTTCCAAAAAGGCTAAAAATTAGAAGAAAATGTGAAATATCTCATTGGAAAAACAACTGACCTTGAAAACAGATCCAGAAGAAATAATCTGACAATTATTGGACTATCTGAAAGCCACGACCAGGAAAAGAGCCTAAACTTCATTTTTCAAGAAATAATACAGCAAAATTGCCCTGAGATCCTAGAAGCTGAGGGTAAAATAGAAATTGAGGGAATTCACCAATCACTTCCTGACAGAGATCCCAAAAGAAAAACTTCCAGGAATATTATAGCCAAATTCCAAAACTCCCAAATGAAAGAAAATTCTAAAAGCTGCCAGAAACAGAGAATTCAACTACTGAGGCTCCATAGTCAGGATTACACAGGATCTGGCAGCATCTACATTAAGGGCTCGTAGGGATTGGAATATGATATTCCAGAAGGCAAAAGATCTTGGTTTACAACCGAGAATCAATTACCCAGAAAAAGTGAACATCCTCCTTCAGGGGAAAAGATGGATTTTCAATGAAACAGGAGACTTTCAAACTATACTAATGAGACGACAAGAGCTGAACAGAAAGTTTGATCTCCAAGTTCAGGCCTCTGGTGAACCATATAGGGAGTAGAAGAGAGGGACTAACTATGAGGAACTTGATGATGTTGAACTGTTTGTATTCTTGCACAGGAAGAAGATATTGATAATTTTTATGAAATTTCTCATTTATAAGAGTGACTAGAAGGAGCATATATAGACAGGACATAGGAAGGTGTGAAATATAATGGTATGATGTGGTAAAGGGATGGAGTGAAAAGGTGATGGGGGAAAGTACTGGAAGGAAAAGGAGATGATGAAGAAGCTGAGAGATTTCACATAGGAGTCAAAAAAAACTTTTTCAATGGAGGAGAGGAGGGAAGGAAAGGGGGAATGAGTGAGCCTTCATTCTCATTGGAAATGGCTCAGGGAGGAAATGGCATACTCACTTAATAGAGTGAGAAAATCTGTCTTGCCCTGGAGAAGGATGGGAGGAAAGGGGGGAATGGGTGAAGGAAGAGAGGAAATATCAAGGGAGAGGGTACTCAGATGCAACACGCTTTTGGACAGGGCCAGGATGAAAGGAGAGAGAGAGAGAGAATAGAATAAATGAGAGTGGGGAGGAATAGAGTAGAGGTACAGTTAGTGATAGCAACTGAGGGAAAAATATTGAAGCAACTTCTCTGGTGGATTTATGATAAAGAAAGGATCTCACCCCAGAGACAGAGTTGGAATCTGAATACAGACTGAAGTACAATTTTTTTTTCTCTCTCTCTATTCTTGAGGTTTCCTATTTTCTTGGGGGGGGGGGGTATGTTTATTCTTATGTTTACACTTACAACATTCAATTTACATCAATGTATGGCATGGAAACAATGTAGACAATGTCAGACAGCCTGGGGTGGGGGGAAGGGAGCAGAGGGAAAATGTAGAATTTAGAGCCTTGGAAAAAAATGATTGGTACAATTTACTATTGTATATAATTGTTTTATTTTAAACCACATGTTGGGTACTCAGAAAGAACAAAGATGACTGTTGAATGTATATGTTACAAGCTTGTGAGTTTGCTCATATAGTAAAATATTAATAGAAATTAAAAGTGTTAAAAGTGAAGTATGTGTGTCAATATGGCAGTAAGGCAAAATGTAAATTGTAATAAGCTCCAGAATCTCATTGTTTTGTGATGGAAGACATACATTTTGAACTGAATTAAGATATTAAGCAGTTTCTTTACCAGAAGACAAGTAGTCAACAGAGCTGGAAAGGACTTTTTGGAACAGATTCAGAGGATGCTCAAAGACACTGGATGCCTCAAAGGGAGGAGAGGAGAGGAGAGGAGAGACACTGAACCAGTTCCATCTCCACCATTTCTCCCCTATGTGTACACTATTTATCTGTAACTTTCCCTTGACTCTGTAAGTGTGACACCCCTACTTATGCCCTTCTCCTAATGGAAAGGAAGAGGGGAGGCAGGGTGAAAATGTTCTGCATTGAGAGAGAAAGAGAGATTAGTGGGTGGCAGTATACCTGGGTCTGACCTAGATTTTCAGTCCCTGATCAGAGGTGCACTGTGGCACAGGATTCTGATCCAGAGGAGAGAAACACTAGTGGCATGCGACTGAGTCAGTTCAGAGTGACTATTGTTTATAACTGACTGGCCAGGATATTTACAAGGGGAGTAGAATATGTCTGAATATGTCCAGAAGCAGGGTGCATATATTCTAGATTGTACAATTTAGAGATAGGTGCCCTCAGACTCATGTGAGATTCATGATGGTACCTGGATCGTTTGTAAAGATGCACAAATTGGGGCATTTATTAAGGGAAACTGATTATGAGCTAGTATGGACTTGCAAGGAAAGTGCAGAAATGGCCATTTGCAAGAAAAATAATTTAAGGAACATCACTAGGTATATTAGCTATTCTTGGGGTTGATCCAATGACACAAAATCAGGAATTTAGTTTGATCAATTTTGGAACCAGGAAGACCTTTCTAAAGACATTGGTATAAAAACTTGTGGTGGAAAGAGATGCAGTAACTTTGGAAATGTACCTGTTATCATGGTGATTACAGGGCTTATCTAAAAGGGTCCCTGGGAAGTAAGGAGGTGATCAGGAAGTTGTTATTTAGACTTATGGGCCAACTCAGAAATTTGAAGAAATCTCATCAAAATAAAAGAGGAGGGATTGAGTGGGATAAAGTCTGAGATTTCTTCAGTAGAATATTATAGATTGAATTTGTTTAACTATGTGGCCCTCTACCCTTGACAAAACAAACTTCTGGGATATTGGTGAAGAGTCAACTGACCTCACCTTATCTGTTGATGTCAGGATAATCATTCAATTCCTAGGGCTAAAGAGATAATCTGGTTTCAGTTTGAATTTTATGCTTTATTCCTCATTAAGGAGGGTGGGTCAGTGGGGGGGGGGGGATTTCCTTAGTATAAATGTGATTGTTGGACCTTTCACTTTGGCCTCAGTCTGTCTAATTGATTGTGGCCCCTTCATCAAGAAATGAATAAAGCTTTCTCTCCATACCTTGAGAGATCTCCAAAATTTATTTAAGTGGCATTTGTCCTACATAGCTTGGGGGCTCGTCACTGGTATAGCATGCCCATTGGGGACCTCAGCTTCTCAATATTTGGCAAAATAAGAGTTGCTGCCACAAATTCTGACAGTTTGTCATTTTCTGGGAAGCCTTGGTTTCCCCTCTATGCAAATGAGCTGAAGTGGAGAGACTAGGTAGGAAGAGAACAGTAAATCTGTGGCAAGAACCTGACTGTCAGTGGGGACAAAAACAGTCTTTAAACTTCAGTGCACAGAGACCCAAAAGACAGTAAGCCTAGACCTTGGAATCTGAGGGTACTAGATTCCTGGAGGGTCCATTTGGGTGACTGAAGGTTGGGGGTAACCCCTTATGGTTTAGGCGTAAGAGACTTGGATCTAAGGGCACTTGATCCTGAGAGGTCTCTAGGTCCTAGGAAAATGTCCATTGGGTACACTTAGGTGGGCTTGGCATACTATGAAAAAATCTAGGAAAAGTCTGAAGGAGTGGTCAGATTGATTGGAGGAGGAATCAAGTATCATAAAAACCTAAAGAGAGGGTAACCTGGAGAACCAGGAGATCAACTATGGTAAATGCTGGAGAAATCAAGGCCAAAGAACTGAGAAAAGGCTACTAGATTTGGCAATTTAAAAATCATTAGTAATTTTGGGAGAAGACAGTTTCAGCTAAAGGATGAGGTGAGAAGTCATTACTGGGGTAGAAGAAAGTAACCCAGAGTAAACAGTCTGAAAAAACACTGTCATAAAACACACACACACACACACACACACACACACACACACACACTGACCCCATCTAAAGAAACTGAAGATATTTTAACAAGGTGAATAGAAGAGACCTGACTGCTAAGTTCAAACCTTTCTATACAGACTCTCACATCAAAGAGTGAAACTTATTTTATCAGATAGTTATTATAAATTACACCACTAAGGGCAGCTAGGCGGAAGAGTAGAGCACTGACCTTGGAGTCATTAAGTACTGAGTTCAAATTTGACCTCAGGCACTTAGTTGTGTGACCCTTGGCAAGTCATTTAACGCTATTTGCCTCAGTTCCTCATCTGTAAGATGGAAAAGGAAATGGCAAACCTCTCTAGTATCTTTGCCAAGAAAACCCCAAATAGGGTCACAGAGAGTCAAACATGATTTAAATTACTGAAATAGCAATAACAACATTTCACCACTATCTTTTCATTAATAGGCAAAGTGGAATATCAGAAAAATTTTGTTGAAATAGTTTGCCTAAATTTTAACCACAGATCTGGCAATCTCTCACTAAGTTCATGTGATAAAGACAGAGATGGATTCTTTACAATAGTAAATGATAAATGATTCACTGTTTGAATGACTTAACCATTAATGGTCTGATGCCAAATTTAGGACTGTCACATGGCTCCCTCCTTTGTCCTATAATGTTTAACAATTAACCCAATGACTTGGAAAAAAATCAGGGATGGAGATCATCAAATTTGCAGAAAAAACAAAGATAATGTACTGTATGACAAGGTACAGATTAAAAATTATGTTGATATGCTAGAAGGGAGGGTCAAATTTAATGAGGTGAAAACTGAATAGGGATAAATGTCTTATATTTGGATGAATAAAAAGATGTATAGTTTAAAAAATTGTACAAAAATTTGGGTATTTAGTGGTATTCTTAGACTTGTATATTACACTTCATTAAACTCCATTAAAACTATTAGCTATTGCCCCAAAATAATATTACTTAGCCTATATACCTTTGCTCAATGGTAGTGATATCCTTTCTCCTTAACTCCCCATTAGAATGCCTAGCTTTCTTCAAAGCACAGTTCAGGTAAATATTATTCTCAAAGTTAAAACAGAAAAGTGAGGAGTCGTGGACAAGGTTATGAAGCTGCAAGGCTTAAACTTGGCTGGGGAGTTATATGTCAGTATAAAGGTTACATACATTTATCAGAACCTCAGAACTGAAGACAGGAGTACAAGGTAGGAGGAGGAGATTAGAACAGATATTAGTGCTTCATTTTCAAAGGACCATGGATATTACAGCTAAAGAGGACCAAGGCATCAATGCTTGTGAACAAATTGAATTTAAATGAGGCAAAGTTACACAAAAATCATCATGCCTCACTCTCTCTTCCAAGTTATTAGCCAGACAAAAATCAAGATGACTTAGCAGTGGCCCTGGATGCAGCACCTGTTTTAGTTACCCTCATACTATCTGTTCATTCCTCTGGGAAAAGTCTTCTCATGCTTGGGGTAGTCATTCTCCTATCTTACAAATGGGACTGAGATCTACCTGTGAGTTACCCTCACCTGGTTTAGAGACAGTTTTACCAAGGTATGTCCAATGCACATGCTGCAGCTTCTTGGAGCTACAGGAAAAAGTTGTATGATCCACCCAAGGTAGATGAGCAGTCCTGAAAAGTTCTGGGTAAGCCCTCATATCAGAGGTCCTAGTCCTCCAATTCTACTCTCCAACTCCCTCAGGTTCACAACCTAAATGTTATCATCAAGTCCTTATTATCTTAGAGACACACACACACACACACACACACACACACACACACACACACATACACAAACACATACACACACCTGTTGTAAAGGTCTATCAATTTCACCTTTCTCCCCTTCTCGCAATGCCATCACTCTGGTGCAGGCCCTTATCTGCATGCTTGAACTATTCCAATAGCCTGCTGGTAGGTCAGTCTGCCTTCAAGTCTCACCCCATTCCACTAGCAATTTTCCTAAAATTCAACATGTCAACTCCCTTCCCTTCCCTTCCATCCCCATTCAATAAACTCCAGTGACTCCCAGGATCAAATACAAAATCTTCTGTTTAATGTTTATACTCCTTCATAACCTAGACATGTTCCCATGTCCAATCTTCTTAGAGTTTACTCGTTACCCATGTGAAAGAGTGTTGTTAATGCTAGCACAGGTCAAAACAAATTAAAAAATATAATGTGCCAATGCTGTAACTCATTGTGCTGGCAGAGCAAGGGTGATTCTCACAAATGTAGCCTATATTTGCTGCAAACTGGTTATACAAAAGGAACTTTTAAAACTAGAGCAAGGGCAAAAAACACCAAGAAATACAATGTGGCAAGAAAAGCTTGAATCACTCATTATTTTGTACAATGACTGACTGTTAGTTAATTACAGTGGTATGATTAAGGAATGTAAATCTTTAATTCATCTCAATCTCTCCAAGAAGAACATGACTATAATCTATTTTGGTGAATGTGGACTAGTTCATTATCAAGTTAACTTTATTATTCCTAGTGCCTTCAGGGCATGGTGGACAGAGAATGAGCAAGAAATCAGGAGGATGTTAGTCCTAGTCTACCTCTGACATATACTAGTTAGGTTACCCATATGCTGTGTGACATGGGCAATCACTTAAGCTCTTGCTACTCTTAGTAACTAATTAGAACTGTATATTACAGAAAAGATAAAAACTTCTATTGGTTAGAAGAAGTTCCTCACTGGGTGCCCTCCACATCAATGAAATAACAAGTACCATCCCAATTTATATATTCATTATAGGGTTAAAGAGAGATCATGAAAACTGACCTTATCTTGGTAAATACCTGGCTATCACTATAGCAAAAATTTTTATTCAATTTTTTTTCCTTTTTGGAATTTGATTAACATCAATAAACAAAATTACTTTTCCATAAAAAACAACAACAATAAAGAAACTTCATATGAGATTGTGAATTGTTATGTAGAGTCTGGTTGTTTTTAGTTTATTTTTAAGTATGTTTCAAATTTAACATGGTACTTCCAATACTTCCCTGCTTATCTACATGCCCTTCTAATCTTCCATCTAGTCTCTTCTGTGTGTTTTTAAATTTTTGGTATTTTAAATTTTTTATTGTTTGAATTTTATTTTATTTTTTATTATTGTTTGAATTTTAAAGTAATTTTTATTGTTAATTTTTATCATTAAGTGTAGTTAAATTTAAGTTTCTTTAGTTTGTTTGATAAATGAAATTTAGTTTGCTAAATTTACCCTTTACAAATAAAATTGCAATAAGTGTTCACTTTGGCAAATAAAATCAAATTCCCTTAGTGTACACAGACAAGGATTATAATCATGTTATCACATGAAGGGGACCGAAGAGTAGTCGAGAGTGTGGGAAGAAAACCAGTAGAGAAGAGTTATAAAAAGAAAGAGAGGAAAGGTTACAGAAAGAGGCAAGGACTGTTTCAAATGCTAAAAAAAAAAAGTCAAGAAAGAAAGACTGAAAAGATAAAGAATTTGGAAATTGATAGAGAAATGGTAATCTTGGAGATGGAGAGTGAGTGAAGAGATTACAAGACAGACTGCAAGGAATTGAGAAAGTAAAAGGCAATAAAATATAGAAGACTTTCTCAAGTAATTTAGTAATTTAAGAGAGGAGAGATTAGACAATTTAGGGAAAGAGGACTAAGTGACAGCTTGATTACTATGACTTGCAATGTCCCACAACTTATCAATACTTGTGAACAAATGATTATAAAGTAGACAAAATGACAGAGAACACATATCACCATAATTTTACAAAATTTCTTAATTGAGCACAGGAAAATTTCCTCATTTTCCTTATCCAAGTCAATTAGCACAGTGAGTTCCCCACAAACAGCTGGTATTTATTAAATGTGGTTGGAGCACATGAAACAGGACCCAGACCACAAAGCTGTTTCAACTCTCTAGGTTAAGTTGTTTGGGGGAAGAGAAGGGCACAGCTCCTTGTGGAGACCTGCCTCTAGCAAGGCAGACAGAAAACTTCCCAGAAATTTAAAAAGTTTCTACATTGTCTCTCTAAACAATTACTTCAACATTAATGAAAAACTGAGTATATATGATGTGAGACAAATAATTTCCAGCACTTTCAACTTCAAGGAAATAATTAAATTTCTAGAAAAAGCTAATCTTTTTTGATATTTTATGATTATTTTTGGTTTTATTGTCTAGTTTGGTTTGTTATTTAATATAGATCAGCTTCTTCACGCAAAAGATTTTACATTGATATTTGGAATAGTAAATGCCTTTCCATAAAATGTTTTTCTACTTTTAAAATTTTAATCACATAGAAGTATATCTAGAATATTACATTTTTATTACTGTTGGAAAATATTTTATATTAATCAGTGAACAATGAATTAAACAATTGACTTTCTAACCCAATTAAGACCTTATACAATCTTCAATAAAATGAAGTAATGTTAATTATTTTTAAAAATACTACTTATAATAAGCAACAAGAAAAAAATAATTCTCACATTAACTTATATAATTTGTAAAATGCTTTTATATGTAACCTCTGGGCATCAATATAAACTGCCCCTTTTGACTTTATTTCCTATCCTCTCTCTCCAATCTATCTTTCTAGATTAATTCTCATTAAGTACTCAAATTCAACTTCTTTGATTTCAAAGTTGGTGGTCTTTCACAGATTCTATTTCATCTCCCATTTTGCAATGACTGTGCTTAGAACTTTATCATGCCTAGAATATACTCTCCCTATAGCTTCATTTCTTAGAATCTCTAATTTTCTTTAAAGTTCAACTCAATGAGATGAGCATAAACAAAAGAACATTGTACACCCTAACAGCAACATGGGGGATGATACCAACTTTAATGGGCTTGGTCATTCCACAAGTGCAACAATCACGCACAATTTTGGGCTATTTGTGATGGAGAATACCATCTGTATCCAGAAAAAGAATTGTGGAGTTTGAATAAAAACCAAAGACTATTACCTTTAATTAAAAAAAAAACAAAACATTGCCTTACTATATAATTTTGTTATATTTTATACTTATACTTTATTTTTCTTCCTTAAGGATATGATTTCCCCTCTCATCACATTCAACTGAGATTAATATATACCATGGAAGCAGTGTGAAGATTAACAGATTGCCTTCTGTTAGGGGTGGTGGAATGGAAGCAAGATTAGGGGAAAAATTGAAAATTGAAAATAAATAAATAAATGAACAAATAAATAAATAAGATAAAGTTCAGTTTAATTGCAGCCTCCTAAATATCCATCTTGATTCAACTACCTGCTAGTGTCTGTCTCCATAAACTGTTCTATAATCTATTCATATATATTGCTCATACTTGTATGTGTTCATTTTATCACTTTGAGTAGAATGTTAAGGTCTTTGAGGAAAGGAAATTTCATGTTTTTGTATCCTCAATGACTAACATAAAGTAGGTGATTAAAAAATTATTACTAATTGATTTATACTTTACAGAATTATTCACATGGCTCTGAGATAAACTGTATTAATTTAAAAAGTAGGGCAGGGAGAAGAAAAGAAAGTGGAGTGTTTAGATCCCTCAGAGATTAATCTAACATTTTATATCACAGACTACTAAGTTAAGCAAACTATAAGACTTCAACACCTCCCATTTTAAGTCTTTGGTATATAACTCTGAGAGACTGTGGAAAGTCTCATTTAAACTTTTCATTCTAGACTGAAGCAACACAAGAGAGGCATAAATTTAAATAAATTCCTTCAAGGAAAAGATGCATATATCTGTCCATTATATGCATATATACAAATGCATATAAATACATGGTAATGAAAGTTAAATTATATTTCAATTTAAAAATGTCAAATTTCTAGCTATATTTGCTATTTAAATGCAATTTAAAAAAAAGTAAAAATAAGATAAGTTAGAACTTTTTCAAAGCAGCTTATGAAATACTGGCAAGTATTACCAATGTTTCATTTTTGTTTTTTTGGGTTGTTTTTTTTTTTAGTTTTTTTTGCAAGGCAAATGGGGTTAAGTGGCTTGCCCAAAGCCACATAGCTAGGTAATTATTAAGTGTCTGAGACTGGATTTGAACCCAGGTACTCCTGACTCTAAGGCTGGTGCTTTATCCACTACGCCACCTAGCCGCCCCCAATGTTTCATTTTTAAAAAAGCAAGGAAGAAATACATGTTTACCTTTGATTTACATTACACTGTTATTTCTTAAGCCAAGGGAAGAATTAAATTACATGGTAATTTCTCTAAGAAATTTTTAAGAGTCACTTACTTCATTGCCCAGATTCAGTAAAATACAATTTTCTTGTTTGTTCATCTTTATCTTCTTTGGCAAATCTTCATTGTTTTCTACCTGAATCAGCAGTTCATTAGAAGTTGTTTCAGGCCAAAAGGGGATACACTAAAAAGAAAAAAAAATGATGTGTACATGTATATACATAATACATACACATATATTTATAAATAAGCAATGAATACTGACTCTCAAATAAATATACTAAATTTGCCAAATTAAATAATTTCTTTTGAAAATCTACAGAGAGAGGTATAGTCAAGATGCTAAAGGCATCTTGCCTGACCTCTCCTGAATTCCTCTCTGAACAACTTTAAAGTAACCAGTCCAAGAGAGAAGCAACAAAAGGAAATAGTAAAATAATTTTCCCAGCCCATGAGAATTTAGAAGGTTGAAAGAAAAGGTCTGAGAGTAAAGCACAATCCAGAGCACTGGTGTCCCAACAAGTCAGCACTAGACCATGTCACAGTAGGGCAAGTTTTGGAGAGGCCTGGATCTCTGCAGATGGTGTCCAGAGGTGGTAAAGTTGTGAGAGAATTTTGGGGGTGCTTTGCCAGCACTGCTGCCATGCCCATCCAAAGGCTCCACTCATGGGCCAGGGTGAGGAGGAGAAGTACTGGCACACAGAACTCACAGCTTCAGGAGGACAGGGACCCTAATCAGAATTCCAGGGATGAAAAAAGGGCCTGTAGCCATCACATACTAGAATACGTACAAGGAAAGTAAGAAACACATCTCTCCTTAGATTTTAGAACCTCAGAAGAAATGTATGAGCTCTGAAAATGACAGGACCAAAACTTAAAAGCTTGAGATGGTGGTCTTCCTTCCCAAGAGCAGACCACAATAATAAGATAAAGGTAAAAGTCAAGAAATAGGCAGAAAAAAATGAACAAACAACAAGAAGGATCTGATCACATAAAACAATTATGATGATAGGGAAGATCAAGAGGAAGCCCCAAAGAAGATGCCAAAATCAATGCAGCTACATGCAAAGCTTCAAAGAAAAATGTGAATTGGCCGAAGGCTGAAAAAAAAAAGAATCCCTGGAAGATTTCTAAGAGAATTTTAAAAATCAAATGGGAGAGGTAGATGAAATACTGGGAAAAGACATGAGTGTGATAGAAGAGAATCGTGAAAAAACAGCTTGATAAAGGAAGGACAAAACAATGTGAAAAAAAGAATCAAAGATAAACTGAAGAAAACAATACCTTAAAAAAGTCTGCCTAATGGAAAAGGTGGTATAAAAGCTCCCTGAAGGGAAAAAAAATTGCTTAAAAAAATGGGACAGATGTTTTGGAGAAGATAGAAGGTTAAGTCAGAAGATTTCAAGTTCTTTCAATTTCCTTCATAAACAGGTCAAAAAGCAGCTCAGGATAAACATACATGTGGCAAAAATAAACAAAAGTTTTGACAGAACGGTGGTCCCAAATGGGAAAATTGAAGAAGACAGGAAGAACCATATAGAGATTCAGAACCATATAAAGATTCAGGAGAGAAGTGTACACCCTGAAAGAGCCAGAGGGAACCCCCTCCCCAGTCACAGGAAGCTCTGCTGCAGGGTTACCAAGCCCAGCTGTGCAGGGGAGACCACCACCTGTGCAAGCAGGAAGCAGCAGAGCCAGGGAGGGCAGAAGCAGCCAGAGTTCTAGGTCTTGATTCCAGGCCAGAGGAGAGAACTGAGGGTTATAAACACCGGAGGGTTCTCAAAGAATAAGATCGTTTCCAGCACAGTGTGCAAAGGGACCTTGGAGGAGGAAGTAAGTACAGAGATTGGAGCCAAGACAAAGCTTCTGAGGCCAGAGGCACTACCCCCCATTACCACAGGGTGCATATGTGTGTGTGTGTATACACATACATATGTATGTGTGTATAAATGTGTGCATATGTATGTACCTATAAATGTATTTGGGAGTATATATGAATATAACTATATGTCTAATTACACACACACACACACACACACACACACACACACACACAGATACACAAACACACACACATATCTCCATGTTTATTTAGAGGAGGAGCAAGAAAGTAAAAAAAAAATACAGTGAACAGCAGAGAACAGAAGAAATCCTAAAAGGAAGAAAAGAAAAGATGGACAATTCTGAAAACAATAAGTAGTATTTATTACATAGGA
Source organism: Macrotis lagotis (assembly GCF_037893015.1). Taxonomy (NCBI): domain Eukaryota; kingdom Metazoa; phylum Chordata; class Mammalia; order Peramelemorphia; family Peramelidae; genus Macrotis; species Macrotis lagotis. Next base: position 39,223,274 of record NC_133665.1, read on the forward strand.
TTTCTTGAAATGAAAATTTATTGGTTTATATTATTAATCTTCTCAATGTTTTGCTTAGATGACATTTTTTCTATTTTTGTATTTAAGTTTAAAATAAGAAAATCCACTAAGAATCAAATGCAAAAACAAAAAAAAGCATTATAGAACATAAGTACATTGAAAGTAAGAAAAAAATTAGAAATGGGAAAGTAGAAACTCATAATTCCATGAGAGAACAAGGAATGAAAAAATTGAAGAAAAAGAAAAATATTCCCCCCAAAAGAATTGATCTGGAAAACAGATCAAGGAGAATAAATTAAGAAATAATGGACTACTTGAAAGCCATGATAAAAAAGGGCATCAATGCCATAATGGCATCATAGAACTAGAAGGTAAAATAGGAATTAAAAGAATTCATTAACCACCTAACAAAAGGGACAAATTGAAAACTCCAAAGAATATTAATAACCACATTGCAGAGTTCTCAGGTCACAGAAAAAATATAAGCAGTCAAAAAAAAAAAAAACAATTAAAGTACCATGCAGGCTCAATTGGGATAACACAAGGTTTGAAAGCTTCAACATTAAAGCTCACGAAGGCTGGCTTGGGCTATTATATTCTAGACAGCAAAAGAACTAGTATTAAAAGCAAGAATCCCCTAGGTAACAAGACTAGGTATAATCCTTCATGAGAAAATATTGATATTTAATGAAAAAGAGAGCTTACTTTTCTAGCATTCATGATAAAAAGACCAGAGCTGAACAAAAAAATTTGTTTTTCAAATACAAGACTCAAGAGAAGCATAAAAAGTTAAACATGAATGTGAAGCTTAAGGGATTCAATAAGGTTAAACTATTTATATCCCTACATGAGAGAATGATACTTCTAAGTCCTACGAACTTTGTCATTTTATAGCAATTATAAGTCTACATAGAGATGTGTGGGATAATGAACACAGTGATCAAGAGTTCAGACTCTGAGTCAGAGAGCAGGAAAGATCTTTATTTCTTATCATAAGGGGACTCAGTCATCATTGCTAAAGCAGCATCAGCTAGGGAGTGTCCAAAAAATATAAACTTGTGGGCCTCTTTTATAACATAATAATAATAATAATAATAATAATAACCCTAACTCTAAATTCTATCTTATCCTATCATTTGGCTGGAAAGACAAGTTCACAATCTTTTTACTAATACTACCTCTAACCAGAGCAAAGCAAATTCAATGCTCATTATCCTAATTATTCATAACTTATCATCTCACAATGTTACTGCATTATGATCTCCTGATTCTGCTCATTTCACTCAACATCAGTTCCTATAAGTCTTCCCAGGATTTTTTTGGAAATCTACATGCTCATCATTTCTTACAGAACAACAGCACTCCATCAAATTAATATCTCACAATTTTTTCAGTCATTCCCCAACTGATGGGCATCCCTTCAATTTCAAATACTTTGCCACTACAAAGAGTTGTTATAAATATTTTTACATGTGTCTTTCATCCTTTTTTATGATTTCTTTGGGGTATAGACCCATACAGTGATATTGCTGAATCAAAGTGTTGGCAGAGTTGTAGTCCCTTGGATATAGTTCCCAAATTACACTCTAGAATTACTGGCTCAGTTCACAAATCCACCAATTAAGCAAATGTCCAGTTTTACCATATTTTGTTCAACACTGATCATTTCCCAATCTGATATGTATGAGGTACTTACCTCAGAGTTGTTCTAAATTGCATTTCTCTAGTAAATAATGATTTAGAGCTTTTTTTAATATAATTATCAGTTATTTTAATTTCTTCATCTGAAAAATGCTTGTTCATATTATTAGGAATTGTTTTGTTTGAATATATATGCAAAAAAGCTAACAATTTAAGTGAAATGGATGAATACTTACAAAAACATAAATACTGACCAGACTGATAAAAAAAGACCTAGGAAAAATACTAAACTTCATCATATAAAGAAAAAAAAAATTAACAATCATCAATGAACTCTCTAAGAAAAAGTCCCCAGGACTAGATAGATTCACAAGTGAATTCTAACAAATATTCGATTCCAATACTTTATAAACTATTTGAAAAAATATTCAAAGAAAATGACCTACCAAATTCATTTTATAATATAAATATGGTACTGATATCTAAAACAGGAAGAACAAACACAGAGGGGAAAAAAATCAAAGTCCAAATTCCAAACTGATACAAATATTTAAAATAAAACATGACCAAAAAGAAAACAGCAATATATTTAAAAGACCATACATTAAGATCCATCAAGTACAATTTCGGCCAAGATGGTGGAGAGAAGACAGGCACAGTTCTAAAGCCTCCTGATCTTCCCTCATTAATAATATGAAACAAACCTCTTAACAGAAATTCGATCAACAAACATCAGAAAGAAAAGCCGGGAGAAGAACATCTACCTCAGGATTTGTCTTCCAAGATCGTGGGTGAGTCGTGGCACAGAGAGCAGACTCTACCAGGATCACAGATATGTGAGAACCTGGGAGCCTGGATTAGCCTTGGATTAGCCTGACTAGTGGCTCCAGCCCTGGGAGGCTGAGGGCCTGAGAACCCGAACACCTGGATTAGTGATGAGGCTAGAGCATGGTCTACCGTGGAAGCTTGGGTCAACTAGGGAGCAGAGACATTGGTGGTGGCACTGACCATCTGGAGCTCACCAGCAGGGCTGGAGGGAGAGTTACAGTGTCGGACTGCTACAGACATAGATCCCTGAGTCACTCTGGTCAGGAGGAACACACCTCCATTTCAGCTGAAGCCTCTTCCCAGAACAAACACAATTACAGACTACTTCTGCCCCAGGAGCAGCAGAACCACCTAGCTGACAATAGAGAGAGTGATCACCTAACACCAAGGTCCAGTCCACCATTGATCCCAGACAAAAGTATTTATCAGCTTCAACCACTTCCTCCAGGAAAAGCAAGAGGGCCTCAATCAAGGTCACAGACACTCCGGAAAAAGCAACCAGCACCAACCCCCTGGCCAGCAGGAGGTATTACACCCAGTGAGCAAAACCTCTAGCACCTCTATTGGCCAGCTGAAGAGAAACACTCCATGAGTGAAGCCTCTAGGGATTCTAACACTAAACCTCTGAACCAGCCCCTCCCCAACTCAAGGTCTTAGGAGAATAAAGAAAAGCCAGTAAAAAGGAGGGTCCATAGAAAAATTCTTGAATGGAAAAGACACTAACTCATAGACACCTAGAACCTCTGAGGAGAATATGAGCTGCTCTCCAGCACAGAAAGACTTAATTGAAGAATTAAGAGTTTAAAAATCAATTGGAAAATTTGGGAGAGAAAATTGACACCTTGCAACAGGAAAACAATTCTCTCAAAACCTCAACTGGTCAAATGGAAAACTCTTTCAAAAATAGAATTGACCAATTGGAAAAGGAGTTATTAAAGGTAAATGAAGAAAATTCTTCTCTAAAAAAAAAGAATGGAGTCTGTGGAAACTAATCACTTCATGAGACAGCAAGAGTCTGTTAAAGAAAAAGCAAAAAATAGAAAAAATATAAGAAAATATAAAATAGCTCATCAGCAAAACCACTGACTTTGAGAATGTATTGAGAAGGGACAACCTGGGAATTATAGGTCTTCCTGAAAACCCTGAGGAGACAAAAAGTCTGGACTTAATATGACATGATTTAGTGATAAGAAATTGCCATTATCATGAGACCAGGAGGCAAAATAGTCAAATACATTCATCCTCTCTGGAAAGAGATACTAAAATGAAACCACCAAGAAATGTTCTGGCTAAATTCCAGAACTATCAGATGAAATAGAAAATCCTGCAAACAGCAAGAAAGAAACAATTTAAATACCAAGGAGCCAAAGTAAGGATTAAGCAAGACCTGGCTGCATCAACATTAAGGGATCTAAGGGTCTAGAAGGAGAGCAAGGAAGCTTGGGATGCAGCCAAGAATGCACTACCCAGCAAAGCTGAGCCTTCTCTTTCTTTGTTTCTTTATTTTTGCAAGACAATGGGGTTAAGTGGCTTGTCCAAGGCCACACAGTTAGGTAATTGTCTGAGGTGGAATTTGAACTCAAGCACTCATGATTCCAAGGTCAGTGCTCTATCCACTGCACCACCTAGCCAAGCTCAGAGCCTTTTCTTTCAGGAGAAAAGATGGACATTTGACAAAATGTTAGAATTACAACAACTCCTGATGAAAAGACCAGAGCTAAATAGAAAATTTGGACATCAAACAAGAAGTTTGAGAGACACATGAAAAGGTTAAAAAAAAAAGGGGGGGGAAGGTAAAGAAAAAATGCCATCCAATGAGATTAAACTGGCTATATCTCAGAATAGGGAAAAGATTCTCATAACTCTTGAGAACTGTAACTCTAACAGAAAGAATATACCTAGCCAGAAGTGATGGACATCCATGACTTTTCCATGAGACTGCTATCCAATGGGATTGAACTGGCTAAAACCCTACTTAGGAGAAAGACTCCAATAACTCTCAAAAACTCTAACTGTATTAGAGAAAATTTACTTAACCAGAAGTGATGGGTACTCAGGATTTTCCATAACTCAGATACAATGATTTACAAACACTTCCTACTTAAAAAGGGGGAACAGGAAGGAGATAGGAGTAAGGGGACTGAATGGGGTAAATCTCATTATATTAAGAGGTACAAAAGACCAACTGTAATCGAGGGGAAGAAGGGAGATGAGGAACACCTGAGTCTTCCTCATATCAGACTCACCTTAAAGTTAACTTACATATAACACTCAGTTAACTTAAAAAAACATCCTACCTTTCAAGTATTAAAAGGAGAAACGGAGAGGTGGGATGGAGAAAGGGCGAACTAACAGAAGGAAGGGAAGGAAAAAGGGGGGGAAGGAAAAGTGTAAAGAAACAGGAGGGGTGGATATAGGAGGGCAAACACATTAAAGGTGGTGTTGTTCAGAAACAAAATACTGGGGAATATGGATAAAGGGGCAAAGGGGGGGGGAATGCAGACAAAGGGAAGATAGCATGGAAGGCCTTAAAGACAGTAATTATAACTTTGAATGTGAATGGGATGAACTCTCCCTTAAAACATAAGCAAATAGAGCAGGTTAAAAAACAGAATCCTACAATATGCTGCTTACAAGAAACTCATTTGACACACTGAAATATATATAAAAGTAAAAGGTTAAAGCAAAATATATTTTGCTTCAGCTGAAGTGAAAAAAAAGAAGGGGTAGCAATCCTTATCTTACACAAAGCAGCTGCAAAAATAGATAATGTTAAAAGAGATAAGGAAACTATATCCTCCTAAAAGGTATGGCAGGCAACAAAGAGATTACAATACTAAATATGTATGCACCCAATGGGATAGCATCCAAATTCTTTGAGTAGAAGCTGAAAGAACTACAGGAAGACAGAGACAGCAAAACTCTACTAGTGGGAAACCTCAACCTCCCACTTTCAGATTTAGATAAATCGAATCATAAAATAAACAAGAAAGAAGTTAACAGGGTAAATAGATTATTAGAAAACTTAGATATGATAGACTTATGGAGTAAATTTAATAGGGAAAGAAAAGAATATACCTTTTTCTCTGCAGTACATGGCACTTACACAAAAATTGACCATGTACTAGGGCATAAAAACCTAATAATTGCAGAAAGGCAGAAATAGTGAATATATCTTTCTCAGAACATAATGCAATAAAAATCATATGCAATTTTGGGAGAGGAAGATATAGACCCAGAACTAATTAGAAACTAAATAAATAATAAATAATGATTAGATTGAACAACAAATTATAGAAAGAATTATTTCATTCTAGATAATGACAATAATGAAACAACATACCAAAAACTATGGGATTCACTCAAGGCAGCTATCAGGGGATATATTATATCTTTAAATGCTTACATGAATAAATCAGAGAAAGAGGAAATCAATGAACTAAATATGAAACTAAAAAAAATGAAAGGACAAATTAAAAAGCCCCAATTAAATAAAAATTAGAAATTTTAAAAATTAAAGAAATTACTAAAATCAAAAGCAAAAATAAACTATTTAATTAATAAATAAAGCCAAGAGTTAGTTTTATAAAAAAAAACAATAAAATTGATAAACCTCTGATCAATTTGCTTAAAAAAAAAGGAAGAAGAAAACCAAATTGTTAGGATCATAAATGAAAAAGGTGAACTCACCCACCAAGGAGGAGGAAATTAAAGTAATAATTCAAAATTATTTTGCCCAACTCCATGCCAATAAATTTGACAATCTAAGTGAAATGGATGAATATTTACAAAAATATAAGCTTCCCAGGTTAAATGAAGAGGTGATTAAATACCTAAACAACTCTCAGAAAAAAGAAATTCAATATGCCATCATTAAATTCCCTAAGAAAAAAATCTCCAGGGTCTCATAGATACACACATGAATTCTACCAAACATTTAAGGAACAATTGGTTCCAATTCTATATAAACTCTTTGGAAAAATAGGGCAAGACAGAACTCTGCATAACTCTTTTTATGACAGCAATATGGTGCTGATACCTAAACCAGGAAGAGTTAAAACAGAGTAAGAAAATTATAGACCTATTTCATTGATGAATATAGATATATAAATCTTAAATAAAATCTTAGCAAAACGATTACAAGTTATCACTTGGATAACACATTATGACCAAGTGGGATTTATCCCAGGAATGCAGGGTAGGTTCAATATTAGGAAAACTGTTAGTATAAATAATTATATCAGCAACAAACCTATCAGAAATATATGATTATATGAATAGCTGCTGAAAAAGCCTTTGGAAAAATTATAGGACCCATTCCTACTAAAAACACTAGAGAGTGTAGGAATAAATGGACTGTTCCTTAGAATAACAAGCAGTATCTATCTGAACCCATCAACATATATTATATTCAATGGGGAGAAGTTAGAGGCAGTCCCAATAAGATCAGAGGTGAAACAAAGATGCCCATTATCACCACTACTATTCAGTATTATATTAGAAATGTTAGCTTCAGTGATGAGAGAAGAAAAAGAAATCAAAGGAATTAGAATTGGGAAGGCAGGGACAAATCTCCCACTCTTTGCAGATGACATGATGGCATACCTAGAGAATCCCAAGAAATCATCCAAAAAAACTACTAGAAACAATTAGCAATTTTAGTAAAGTTGCAGGATATAAAATAAACCCTCATAAATCCTCAACTTTACCATATATGACTAGCAAGATACAGCAGGAAGAGCTGGGAAAGAGAAATCCCATTCAAAGAAACCAAAACCTCAGACAATATAAAATACCCAGGAGTCTATTTACAAAGGCAGACTCAGAAACTTTTTGAAAACAATTATAAAACACTTCTCACACAAAATATATATAATATAATATAAATATATATAATATAATATAAATAATTTAAATAACTGGGCAAACATCAACTGCTCATGGATAGGTCAAGCTAATATAATAAAAATGACAATTCTACCAAAACTAAACTACCAGTTTAATGCCCTACTAATCAAAATTCCAAAAAATTACTGTAATGAGTTAGAAAAAGTGGTAAATAAATTCATATGGAGAAATAAACAGTCATGAATTTCCAAGGAGTCAATGGGAAAAAGTGCAAAAGATGGTGGCTTATCCCTACCTGATCTAAAATTATATCATAAGGCATCAGTTATCAAAACTGTGTGGTATTGACTAAGAAATGGAGTGGTGGACCAGTAGAACAGACTAGGTGCAATAGCAGGAAAGAACTATAGTGATCTCCTGCTTGATAAACCCAAAGAGTCCAGCTATTGGAATAAAAACTCTCTTCAATAAAAACTGTTGGGAAAATTGAAAGTTAGTATGGAAGAAACTTAGATTAGATCAACACCTCATACCCTATACCAAGATAAGATCCAAATGGATACAGGATTTTAACATAAAAAAACATTATTATAAGCAAACTAGAAGATGAAAGAGTAGTTTACCTGTCAGATCTATGGAAAGCGAAGTAGTTTATGACTAAGGAAGAGATGGAGAACATTACTAAAAACAAACTAAATGGATATGATTACATTAAATTAAAAAGCTTTTGCACAGACAAAACCCACTGTAACCAAGATCAACAGAAATGTAGTAAACTGGGAAACAATCTTTACAACTAATGTTTCTGACAAAGGATTTATTTCTAATATACAGAGAACTGAGTCAAATTAAAAAAATAAAAAAAAAACATGCCATTCCCCAATTGACAAATGCTTAAATGATATACAATGGCAATTTGTAGATGAAAAATTGCTCTAAATCATTACTTATTAGAGAAATGCAAATTAAAGCTTCTCTGAGGTACCACCTCACACCTCTCAGACTGGCCAATATGACCACAAAGGACAATGATCAATGTTGGAAGGGCTGTGGGAAATCTGGGACACTAATATATTGTTGGTGGAGCTGTGAACTCATCCAACCTTTCTGGAGAGCAAATTGGAAGTATGCCCAAAGGGCAACAAAAATGTGTATACCCTTTGAACCAGCAATATCACTACTGGGTCTATACTCTGAAGAGATGATGAAAAAGGGTAAAAACATTACTTGTACAAAAATATTCATAGCAGCCCTGTTTGTAGCGGCAAAGATTTGGAAATCAAGTAAATGTCCTTCAACTGGGGAATGGCTTAGCAAACTGTGGTATATGTATGTCATGGAACACTATTGTTCTATTAGAAAACAGGAGCGATGGGAATTCATGGAAGCCTGGAGGGATTTGTATGAACTGATGCTGAATGAGATGAGCAGAACCAGAAAAACACTGTACACCCTAACAGCAACATGGAGGTGATGATCAACCTTGATGGACTCTCTCATTCCATAGGTACAACAATCAGGGACAATTTGGGGTTGTCTGCGATGGAGAATACCATCTGTATCCAGAGAAAGAACTGTGGAGTTTGAACAAAGACCAAGGACTATTACCTTTAATGAAGAAAAAAAAATTGCTATCTTATTGTCTGATCGTGCTATCTCTTATATTTTATGTTTCTTCCTTAAGGATATGATTTCACTCTCAACATATTCAATTTGGATCAATGTATACCATATAAACAATGTAAAGACTGGCAAATTGCCTTCTGTGGGGGTGGGGGGGAGGGAAGTAAGATTAGGGGGAAAATTGTAAAACTCAGAATAAATAAAATCTTTATAATTCAAAAGAAAATAGGCAATGAGTAAAAAAAAGGTCGATCAAGGAATGCAGGGCTCGTTTAAGTGCTAGGGAAACCATCGGCATCACTGACTAGATTGATAATGAAACCAACAAAATCATAAGATTCTTTCAATACATGCAGGAAAAGCTTTTGACAAAATACAACACTAATTTCTATGAAAAACAATAGGGCAAAGGGGACTGATAAAAGGGAGGTTATGTTGAGGAAGAACACAATGATTAGAAACAAAACACTTTTGAGAAAGTAAAAGGTAAAGGGCAAAGGGGTAAAATAAGTGAAAAGTAACATGAAGGGAAATATACCACTATCATAATTATAAATGTGAATGGTATGAACTCATATATTAAAAAAAAGTGAGGAGCAGGATGGATTCCGTTATCCTACAACATGATATTTACAAGAAACACATTTGAAATAGAGAGACAAACAGGGTAAATCTAAGGGGCTGGAACAGAACTAGTATGCTTCAGCTGAAAAAAAAAAAGCAAATGGGGGGCAATCAAAGAAAAAGCAAAAATATATCTAATCAAATGACATAAAGGATACTAAGAATTTCAGGGTGAAACCAAAATGGCAGCTTGAAGCTACCATGTTCCCAGAGCTTTCCCCAACACCATGTTAAATGAAGTCTCTACAGATCGCACCAAAATATAAAGATCAAAACAAGTTTTCAACTGTGGATATCATGGAAAATGTTCAGTGAAGGTTTGTCTCCCTTTGGGGAAAAAGGGGAAGAAAAGGCAAGCTAGGTAGGAGAACAGGAAAGCCAGCAGGAGACTTTTAATGACAGTGTACCCCAAGTCCTGGCAGCTAGACAGAAGTCCAGGTCCCAGCAGCTAAATAGCAAGCCTGCAGAGAGGGTCCCAACCCCCAGACAAAGTCTGAACCCTCAGAACACTGGGGCACAAGACAGAACTGGGTTGGGAGCAAACTACTGCATAGGCAGAGCCAGAATATAAAGGAGGAAACAAACCTCTGCATAGGCAACACCTAGGCTTCACAGGCAACATGTTAACCAGTGATAAGATGGGAATCCAGACCCCAACCCCAGCACAAAAAGTTCGGCACTATATTTCCTGTACCCCCAGGAGAAAAGCTGAACTAGCAAATGAGCAAAGAAAAACTGAAAGAGGGCTAACTATAGAAAACTACTATGCAAATAGAGATAAGAATGCCATCTCAGAAGAAGAAAGCAATGACAAATTACCTACATTATATACATGGAAAGTCTCAAAGGAGTCTATGAATTGAACTCAAATCCAAAACTTCATAGAAGAGCTTAAAAAAGAATTTAAAAACCAAAGAAGAGAGGAAGAAAAAGTGGGAAGAAAGTAATGAGAGGCCCAATTACATGTCAATAAATTTAACAATCTAAATGAAATTTATGGATATCTATAAAAATATAAATTACTCAGATTAACAGAAGAAATAAAATTATTAAACAACCCAAACTTAGGAAAAGAAATTGACCAAGTCATCAAAGAACATTCTAAGGCATAAACTTCCAGAACCTGATGGGTTCATAAGGGAACTCGACTAAATATTTCAAGAATAATTCATTCCAATACTATATAAAGCATTTGGAAAAATAGGCAAAAAAGGAGTTCTACTAAATTCCTTTTACAAATATGATGCTGAGACGTAAACCAGGAAGAGTCGAAACAAAGAAAATCATGGATCAATCTCCCTAATAAACACTGATGCTAAAATTTTAATTAAAATTTTTGCAAAGAGATTACAGCAATATATCACAAGGATAAAACACTATGACTAGGTGGGATTTATACCAGGAATGCAGGCCTGGTTCAATATGAGGAAAACTATCAGCACAAATGCCATATGAATAACAAAACTTCTAGAAATCATATGCTTATCTCAATAGATGCAGACAAGACCTTTGTCAAAATACACCAGTTCCTATTCAAAACACTAAAGAGTAGGGAGTTTTTCTCACAACAATTTTGAATGAAGTCTCTAAAAAGATCCTAGAGAGTACAGGAAAAAATGGGAGTTCGACTTAAATGATTAACAGTATCTATCTAAAACCATTAGCAAGCATTATCTGGAATGCACAGAAGCTAGAAGCCTACCCAGTACAACTGGGGTGGAGCCGTGTTGTGCTATAATTTTAGCTGTAGCAAAATGAGAAGGAAAAAGAAATTAAAGGAATTAGAATAATCAATGAGGGAAAAAACCATTACTCTGTGCAAATGCTGTAATGGTATATTTAGAGAATATTAGAGAATACTAGAGAATCAACTAAAAAACTAGCTGAAATAATTAACAACTTTGTAGCAAAGTTAAAGGATATAATAATAAAACCACATATATTATCCACATTTCTATATAAAATAACTACAAACAGTATAAAATCTTTAACACAAACTCAAAAATTATATGAACATAACATTAAAACATTTTTCACCCTAATAAAGTCAGATCTGAACAACTAGAAAAATATTAATTGCTTTTGGGTAGGTGAAGCCCATATAATAAAAAGACAATTCTATCTAAATTAATTTACCTTTTACAGTGCCATAGTCAACAGACAAAAAATTATTTTACAGACCTTGAAAAAACAGTAAGGAAATTCATCTGAAAGAACAAAAGGTCAAGACATCAAAGGAATCAGTGAAAGAAAAAATGTGAAGGAATTTTGCCTAGCAGAATCAGATTTCAAATTATTATAAAGCAGTAAACATCAAAACAATATGTTTCTAGTTAAAAAACAGTAGTTGAAAGGCAGTTAGGTGGTGCAGTGGAAAGAGCACCAGTCTTGGAGTCAGGAGGACCTGAATTAAAATCCGGCCTCAGACACTTAATTTATTTAAAATTTAAAATTTAATTTAATAAATTATTTTAATTTATTTAAAATAAAATTTTAAAATTAATTTTTAAAATTTATTATAAAATTTAATTTAAATTATTAAAATAATTTTTAAATAAATTAAAATTTAATTTTAAAAATTAATTAATTAAAATTTTATTAAATTAAATTTAATTTATAAAATTAATTTTAATTTTTATTATTTAAATTATAAAATAATTTAATTTATTTTTAAAAAAATTTAAATTATTAATTAAAATTTAATTATTTTAAATTATAATTTATTTAAAAAATTTTTAAAAATAATTAAAATTTATTTAATAATAAATTTTTTATCTGTCAGATTTATGGATAAGGTAAAAAGTTAGAACCAAAGAAGATATATAGAGCATTATTAACATTGTTTTTGCATATAACTGGAAAAAATAAAAACCTAAAATTCTACAAATAAAATTTTAAGAAAGAAAACGTTCCTCCAACATCACCATAGTACTCAATTTGTCTTTATTTCTCTCTCTCTCCTTTTTTTTTAACTGCCAGAGGACAGATACATTTGGAAAATGTTTTAAAAAAGCTATAAGTGTCAAAACCTATAAAATTGTGCTTACCCTTTGATCCAGCAATACCTCTCCTAGGTCTATATCTCAAAGAAACAATAAAAGAGGGAAAATGATCCAGCTTTACAAAAACCATATTTCTGTAAAGTAGATCTTTTTGTGGTGGCAAAGAACTGGAAACTGAGGGGATGCCCATCAACTGGGGAATACCTGAACAAGTTGTGGTATGTGAATGTAATGGAATAGTAGTATTATAAGACATGATGAGCACGCAGATTTCAAAAAAACCTTGAAAGTCTAACATGAACTGATGCTGAGTGAGGTGAGCAGAACCAGGAGAACACTGTTCCAAGTAACAGCAACAGTGTACAATGATCAATTATGATATGACTCAGCTCTTCTCAGCAAATGATTCTAAAAGATTTTTGATGGAAAATGTCATCCATATCCAGAGAAAGAACTATGGAGTCTGAATGTTGACCAAAGCATACTATTTTTGCTTTTTAAAATTTTTTAAAAATTTTTTTCCTCATAGTTTGTCCCATTTGTTCTGATTCTTCTTTCACAACATGACTAATGAAAATGTTTGACATATCTTTGTTCATACAACTTAGATTTCTTACTCTTTTGGGGAGGGAGGGGATATATTTCAAAAATGAATGGTAAAATCTATCTCTACATGTAATTGGAAAAAATACTATTTAAAAAAGAAAAGAAGACTCACTGAAGAAAAAAAAATCTGAAAATTTAGAGAATCCACCCCCCCCCAAATGTGCACATGGCCAATTTGTATTCAAACTGTAGTATAGCATTCCAAGCTCATATTGGACAGGTCAGTCATAATCAAGACATACTCAAACATGGTGATGGCACTTTGGTTCTCTTCAAGAACAAAGGACAACAACCAACCAAGGATGAGGATAGAAAAAAAATAGTCATTCAATTTTGATTTTTTTTTTATTCTTGATATAAGACTAACTCATTCCCTTTGTCATACATGTTTCTTATACCATATCTTCTACACAAATCATGAAACATAGCAACAGTCTCTTCATTGACCTTTGGGTCACTTCTAATTTTGATTTTTCTAAGACCATGCTTTTCCATAACTCACAGTCTTATATGTAACCAGTGAGACAACACTGGTGTTAAAGAGATGAACTCTTGTGGCATGAAATGTTGTGGGGGGGGAAGCAAAGAAGTAGAAAAGGGATGCCTGCAATTAAATACTAACCTGACAAGATGCTGGGCAGCAAATTAAGAATTTGTTAGATGATCAGGCTGGACACTATAAATAAAATCTTAATTTCTTCTGTAGTACAGGTTTAGCGGGGAGGGCTGGAATGGTAGGCCTATCTTAATAGAGAAACTGAGTCACAAACATCTGATCAAAGAAGAGACATAGTAAGTAGAGGAAGAAAAAAAAACAACCTCACCTATAAGTGTGAAAAGAGATCTAGATGTGACAAATGTAATGTTGAAACTATAACAAGTGAACTAAAGGTGAAGCCAGGCACTGATAAAGAGACACCATGAAATCATTATCCTGATAATGGAGACTTATTGTGACCTAGATAAGCTTAGGACAATGTATCCTGATGAATAATAATTAAAGCAAAATCTCTGAGAAGGTGGTATGTGTAATATTTGAGAAAGAAAGAGTAAGACCTGAAATCATCACATGAGGAACAAAAAATAAGAAAAAGTTAATATATACAAAGAATTTACACTATGAGTGGGGATATAAGATTCAAGACAAAGAAGAAAAATGGCATGGGACATGTATGTGATAACTGAGTACATATGATAAGGGAGCCTAGATATGCATGTACCCAGACAGCATAAAACTCAATTCAATTCGTATATAAAATCCAAGTTCATTTAAGTTACTCTTTGTGACTGAGGGCATGACAAAGGGAAAACTGGAAAGTTAACAGTAAGCATCAGAGGATCATAAAAGTACTGTGCAATTTCCCAATGGTATGTAGCAAATTATTTCTACTTCTGATTTTTATCAAGGCTATCTCCTTAGTGCTTCGATCAATAATTCTCAGGAAGATTTTATAAAGATGATAAAATGAGCATATGAACAAGTAATGCCTATTAAACTTCCTTATTTTGTAAAAATATTCATTTTTTCATTAAAAACAATTTTTTCTCCTGAAATTTCATCCTTAAAAGTTTTTGCAATTATTTTGTTTCCAGTACAATTTTCTTCAGTTGTTCACATCCAGTTATGTGCTCTTAACCATTACCAATGCTTCATATAGAACTGTGATCACAGTCTTAGAGGTAAAATCTAAGTGGGTGATGCTTTACTATTGTCACAGATAAGAATACATTTGAAAGATGAAAAGAAGGAAGAGATTAGGCCTATCAATCTCACCCAGGTAGGAAAATGTAGTCATCACCAAAGGGTTCCATCCCACTTCCTATCAGCAATAAGACGCTTGAAGCTGCTCTCTTCTCACTTAGGCTAGTTTATCTTTCCTCAGGCAGTTGAGTGGCCCTCTCATTCCAATAAGGGGATGACCATATTGTTGCTTGTATGTAGTGCTGACACTCCAACACTCCAACATCTTTTGCCCTATTGCCCGTTTAAAACTCTCAAAACTCAAATGATTACCAACCTCAGCCTCCCTGATAAAAGAACTACATGTGTGTATCATCACATTTCCTAGAATAGCTCAAATAAAGAGATACAGACCTGTCCCATTTTGAGTCCGCTGTGTGTGTTGTAGGTAAATTTAGAGACACTTATTTTAGGCTAAACTTTCTGTAGGCTAATTTTTTCTGTTTTTTTTATATAAGATAATTATCATTCATAATCTTTTACCCTCCTCCTGTATAAGATAACACTAAAAAAAGAGAGATTATCAATAACTTGCCATTAAACCCAAATAAATCTTGCCTGTTGACTTTTAAAATCTTCTGAGTATATATTGGCTCCTTACAATGGAACAAGAACTCCAGGAGAGGAGGAACTTCTACTTTTCTATTTATATCCTCAGCATTTAGTACAGTGCTTCACACATTGGAGGTGGCACAATACTCCTATTTTTTCATTCTTTTAAACATTTTCCTGTTCAATAAGCTCCAGTAGCTCCTTTTATAACCAGAATCAAATACAACCTCCTAATCCCCAGTCACACGCATCTCCTTGGGACATCCCCTCCTCTGGGACTCCCTCACCTGTCTCTGCACTGCCTTTCCAGAAGTTCTTTCAGATGTCTCACACACTGGGGCTGTTGGCTCCTTTGTTACTGAAGAGGCCCGAAGAGAACCCTAGAGATCTCAACTCACCTGAGAAAGTGAGGCAGAGGGGCACAAAGACCTCCTGCTCATCCTTCCTCACTTCTATCCCTTATAAAGGGCTTAACAAAGACTCAGAGATTAAATGCTGGTCAGTTGATGTGCTTAAGGAATTCTTGCTGTCCTCACATTATTAGAGTGACCTATAATAAAATGGTTAATATGTCTATTTTTGTCCTGTTTTCATTTTTTACAAGCAAGTGGTTTATTATCATATCTAGCTATCATTATTCTCAGTGTCTTCTTTCATCTGAGGGTAAAGAATATTTTGTAGAGGACAGAGTGAAGAGACCTGGGTTTGAAACTAGATTCAGATACTGAATGACAGTTTTGTGAACATAAATTAGTTATATAACCTGAGAGACAAATTTTCCTCATTTGTAAAATGAGATTAATGATACTTGAACTAGTTGTGCTATGAAGAAGAAAGCACTTTGCACATCTTAAAAAGCACTATAAAAATGAGCTAAAATTATTTTTCTAATTTTGATTTTTATGTTATCTATCAAAGTAAGAATACAAAAGCACTAATTTATAATTCATTTTTGTTATTTATGCTTCAGAACATCATACATAGCTACAATGGATATCCTCTACTGTATCACTAAATCTTATGTCGTTTTTGTTTTTAGTTGCTTTTCAGTCATATCCCATTTGGGGTTTTCTTGGCAAAGATACTGGAACAGTTTGCCATTTCCTTCTCCAATTCATTTTATATATGAGGAAATCAAGGCAAACAAGGTTAAGTGACTTGTCCACAGCTAGTAACTGAGGCTGGACTGGAACTCAAGACTTTCTGACTTCAGGCCTGGCATGCCATTCACTATATCACCAACCTGATCAATATACTTTGTTTCAAATTTAGTAGAGTTTGCAAAGGGAAAGAATGCTATTCTACTTTAGAGTGGCATACAAGTCTGGGATAAAAGGTAGTTTATAGAAAGAAAAAATTCTGACTTGACAGTTACTGTATCTATTTAACATAGAATAAACAAGAGGCAAATATGAAATTCATCTACCTACCTGCTCCAAATCAAGAGAGATCCATGTTTCATTTCCCTCTTCTGATATTTTAACACGGTATTTACTTTTGTTATTTATTATGTAAAAAGGAGTGAAAGTCACAATTCTCGTAAGGTTAAAACTACTCAAGTCTATGGTTACACCAACCTAAAAAGAGATAAATTAGATACATATTATTATTTATACATTTTTATACTATCTTTGGATAAATTTCTTAAGCATTAATAAAATAATTGAATAATGCCATAATTAACTCACTTGATAATCCATCATCATGCCTTTACATTTAATAGCTCCATGACTACCTACAGTATCAATTGAAAATTGGTCTGATAATTCACTGTCAGTGACCATAAGTTGAACCTATGGGAGAATAAAAATATAAATATACTGCTAAATTCAAGAGATAAAAAATTTCTTATAATATCTCATTAGTGGAACTTTGAAAATATCAAACATTATATCATCAATACCTCTATTTTTTTACAATTAATACAAAGAAATTTTTATTTGTATGTATTAGTTTGTGAGCATATATGTACAACTCAAGTCAATATCTTCATATTTATTAATATTCCTCATGGACAACGTTATTTCCTGTGTATGTGAATGTGGCAGAAAAGACTGCTTTGTGACAACTAAGAATACCTCTATTTTTAAAAGATCTTAACTTTAATAAATTTTAAAAATTTTAAAATAATTTAATAATTATTTATTTTAAAAAATGCAAGTATCTTAAAAATAAAAATTAGTCTATGTGATGAAAGCAATACCAATGATTCATATTTATATTGTACTTTAAAATTTGCAAAGGTTGTTGTATACTTATTTTGAGTGTAACAGATTTATGAAGAAGGTACTATTTTTAGCATTTTTCAGGAAAGGAGAATTCTGAAGGTCAGCAAAGGTGAGATAGTAAAATGAGCCTAAAATCACATACCTTGTTATTATTAAAAAAGTGTTTAGGTTGGAAAGAAAAGAGTATAGGCTTTTTGTAATTAGGAGGATGCTTTCGATGAATCCCATCTGCTTTGTACTGTAGCAGCCGACCAGTTTTATTCACCATCCAATAAGGGCTGTGAAATGCTACAATTGTTTGGCCAGTAGTGTAAGTCAAGTGAATGGCAATAACTAATTCTTCTTTCTCTAACTCAGTGACACAGATGAAATTAATAAAATCAATGTCATGCTGATTAGACCTTATTTGATATTCACTTTTCCAATCATGGTCAAGATAGTCAATTAACTTTAAATGCAGTCTAGTGTTATCCAATTCTGAAGTGTAAATCTGGAACGAAGAACCCTCATTAAGAGTGAAAACTCTAAGTTCATTTCCCTGTAATAAAGAAAATAGTGTTACTTCTGAATAACATGAAAACATCCATTTACAGTTAAGATTTTTACCATATTCAATGATATTTAAATTTAGGTTGAACATAAAAGTAAATATAAATAATAGTTTTGAAATCAGATATAGTGATGGAAAAACCATATCAGAAAATCTGATTTGATGAATCTATCTTGATCAGTATAAATGAAGTATGTTTATATAAATATCTATAGAACACCCTCTCTTATTACAGAAAGAATAAATTTAAATTCAGAAGGTTAAGAAGAAAAGGAAAGTATTTTGTAGAGTGTTAGAGGAAACCTGGCTAGAGTTAGGTGTGGGAGCCAGGATGATGTGAATGAAGTTGATGGCAATTAAAATAGGCAGTTGCCTTTTATCACCAATGCTCCCAACTGCTATGTAAATAAAAGTAGGAGGGGGAAAATATTAAAGGGAGAAAAAAGTAAAGAAGAAAGAAGTTGAAGGGAAAGGAAGCAAATTCAGAAGTAGGAAAAATAGACAGGGTGTATCTGGAGCTACAGGTTCAAAATAATGACAAAACAATAAAGAAAAATATGATCTCAAGCATTTAGTAAAATAACTAATAACAGGGCATAAAAAGCCACTCTTCACTTGGAAGAAAGTATCTTGACAAGGAAGTAAAAATTTTCTCTTTATATCAATTTCATTAAGTAATGTCATGAGAAGATATCACTCTCAAATTGCCCTACTAGCAATTTCTGTCAGCATTTTAAAAAACTATTTTTGAAAAAAAAAGACTGCTACTTAGAATGCAAAGCTTACTACTTAATACTATAAGAAATTTTCCTTTCTTTTGAGGCTAAACATTTAAAGGATTTTCTGTATCTTAATTTCTTAATTTTTTTTAATTTTTTAATAATAATTTCATTAGCAAAGGGAGGTCCTAAGAGTAATTTTCTTTACCAAAGCAAACAGCATATTATTTGCAACTTACAGTTTTCAAAGATATGTCTGCTTGAAGTCAGAGAAGCTGAGTGATTTGCCATAACCATTATGTGTCTTAATATGTGAGAATCAACTTGGTTCTTTTTGACTCTTAGGCCAGATCTCCTGCAAATATCCTAAACATCGCTATATTAAATAGTAATTTGCTTCACAGTCAATATTGTGAAAATACTTGTATTCAACTAGGCAAGGTACAGCTATCTTTCTTTCCTTTAAACTACTCTGTGTTGGTTTCCTATTGTCCTAAATATTCCTTTGTTCTTTTTTATAACATTGCAGTTGAAATCAGAAAAATATAATTAATTTTAAAATTACCTCTAGATAATAAGCAATTTTGTAAGGAAGAAAATTACGGAGAAGAACAGGAGGCCATAGATGAATTATGTATGGTAAATCCCATCCACCATCATCTGAATATGCTGACACTGAGGTCAACTGATCCTTTTCAGGTACAATATTAATAATAAAAGCTTTCTCAGGAGAGGATAAAGGATGACATTTCTTTTCTAGAAGGAGTCCCTCACGTTTTATAATTTCTTCAAAGTTGATTGCCTCACACAGTCCATATTTTCCACCTTCTGGTTTCAAAAAAAGGGTCGATCTACAGGGGAAAAAAATCAACCTGTAATAACTTTGAAATGGTTCTTTAGAAGCAAGCTCATATATATATATATACACACACATACATATACATATATATACATATATATATATAAACACACTATGTATATACATATATGCACAATCAGAATAATAGTTAATTATTTATTGTGCTTTCTTTTACTTCTTATGGAACTATCCCATTTATTAGAATTTAGATTATAAACAATCAGATTTTAAGTTATAACCAGAAAAGCTATTCAAAAAATTTACATGCTTAATGAGATACTAATAACTAAATACATTATAGAAACTAAGAAGGACAACATGTTTTAATGTTTTAATCTCAACTCTTTTTTTATGACTTGGCATGATTTCATTTTACAACAGTGGTTCTCAAAGATATATGGTTTCCACACATAGTTCATGGTGAAATTAAAATTTGTCATTAGCTAGTTGAAGTTAATGGAGACATACTGCTTAGCTTCACAAAACTTACGAAAAGCAAAGATAGAAGAAGCCATTTAGGCCTGCATTAAAAAAAAATACATGAACTTCAATGATAAGTCACAAGTTTTTTAACTGTACAAGTCTTTAAGATCCTGGATGCCAAGCATTAAAAAGCATCAGAAAAAACAATGATTAGATTTATAGAATAAGACTGTTATACTTCTAATGGGAAGAATCATTACGCTTAAATAAAACGTTTTATCCTTCTTACAAATATCAGTATAAGGAGGTATGAGTGAAATATTACTTCCTTTTGGAAAAAGCAAAATATGTGTTCACTATTCACTAATGACTTTAATCGGGTCTGAATATCTATTTTATACAAGAAGTTCTAACACTTCTCCCAAGAAAACATATGAATGTGAATGAGGATTTTGTAACAATTCCATTTAATTGTTAAAATTAATTTGATCTCCCTAAAGAAAATGTCTCTTGTGAACTTTTCATTCTATACTCTCACATTAGTTCATTATATATTCTGGGGCATTCTTTTGAATGCTTACATTTCTTCCCTTCTCACCTATCCAAAGAGATACTCCTTGTACTAAAGAGTAAAAAGGGGATTAAGGGGGAAAATCAATACAATAAATTTAATGAACATATCAACCAAGTTTAGCACTATCCACAATTTTCTGTATCACTGGTCTTCCCCACCTTTATGAAATTTACATTATATTTTATCAAAGATAAATGATATAAAGACTTTTCCCTCAACCAACAGCTTCTCTTCTTATCACAGCTACATTAATTTTATTTCTCTAGAAGCTTTTCAATTTTTTATATGTGTATATATATATATATATATATATATATATATATATGAGTAAATATTCAAACACCTTTTCATATTATATCAGGTTCAACATCTACTTTGAACATTCGCTGTATATGGTGTGTAATGTTGATCTCAATCTAATTTTGTCAAAATTATTTCCAATTTTTACCAGCAATTTATATCAAATTAGAGTTCTTTCCCAAGTAATTTTAGTAAGGAAATGCTATATTATTGAATTCAATTTTTTTCTGATGCTTCCTTGTCAGTATTTTAAAGATAGATTTTTTAATTTATTAAACAAATACTTGATAGTTTTGGTTAATTTTTAAACAATAATTTGAGAGATCTACAAATATTATTCTTTCTTCATTTCTATTTTTCCCCTGTTAATTCTCTCTTGGGATTTATAACTCTCTCTTCTACCAGATTAATTTTGTTGTTATTTTGTTTAGTTCTATGAAATATTCCTTTAGTAGTTCCATTAATTTAGGTGGTAGAATAATTTTTATCATATTAATGCACTCCAATCATGCACAAATATTCCAGAAATCAGTGGCAATTTTTAATTTCTTCAGCATTTTATAACCATATTTACAAATCTCATATGTGCCTTAGAAAACTGAATGCCTTTTATTTTATGAATTTTATAGTTATTTTCAATGAAGCTTATCTAATACTATTAAGTGCCTCATCATCCTCCCAATTACAAAGGCTCATAAACAAAAGTCAAAACACATCAATTACTGTAATTCAGGAAAATATTAGATCTATCTATACCCTTTCCAAAAAAAAGGGGGGGATGTCCAAGAAATCAAAATCAAAAAGAATTATTTCTTCTTATAGCATATTCCCTTGTTTGGAATTTAATTTCTATTGGGGGGATATTTAAAATTCTGTGTCAAATATATTTCACTAATAATAACAGTAAGGACTTGATATTCAAAGATAATCATAATTTAAAATCTGATATATTCTGCAATTAAACAATTCTTAGCAGTTTAAACAACAAGAATTAAATAGCATTATAAGTGTGTATTTCCTTTACATAATGGACACAGTATGAAAACACTGTAATAAATTAAATTTCTATAAATCAAAATTATAAATGATGCCTAGGAGAATTTTCAAAGAATCTTTCTAGAAATCCTTTCAAGAGTAGAATTACTGTATTACTGTACATAACAATATAGATATTTATATCTGAATTTTTATTTAACTTGAAAAAGGAAAATTAACTTTTATAAAAACTGTTTATAGAACAAAATTATGATATATGGACCTTAAATGATGCCACATAATTATAGTTGTCTCATAATTATAAATTTTTGCTATAATTCATACCTATAAATTATTTCAAATCATTCCTCCATCACTTACTCAGCTGTGAGACCCTAGACAAGATGTTTAATCTCTCCTAATCTCAGTTTCCTCATCTGTAAAATGGAGATAATAATACCATCTACCTTATAGGATTGCTGCTTGGACCAAATGAGATATAAATAAAGGCTTTGCCAATCTTATAGTGCTTAATAAATGCTCTCTAATAAAATAATTTATTAGACAAATCTATAATTATATAAAAATGTTAAAACCTAGGCATAAACTACAATATTATTCAACTTTATTTTTATTTCTTCCCTGATTCTGTCACATTATGAAGAGCTGAATATAGTGCCTACCAAGACACAAGTCAAAAAACTAAAACAAAAATTCTAGTATTTCTGTCTATTTGGTAAAACTATTAAAGATTGAAATCTGTCATAGCAACTAATAATGACAGTTTTGCTTCATTCTACAGTATAAATTCAAACTGGGTTCTAATTATAACTCAGATTTCTTTGAGATACAAGAACAGAATAACGATAATCAACTTTCCCATAATCTTACATTGACAAATACATTTTTAAAACTTATACTATGAAAGCACCATCAATACAAATACATCTATTCTATAGTTCTTTGATTTCTTCAAGGTCATGTATAAGCAATACTTAAAGGAACAAGATGCAATTTTTCTTTTTTATTCACCGATAAGATATCAATGGTATGTTGAACTCATTTTCTGGTAAAGCAGTTCCCAATAATGTGTCACCCTCATAAATACTGAATGGAACTGAGAAATGATTCCGCATCTACAAAATCAAAATAATTAAAAACAAGTACTGATAAGTCACTTTAGTGATAATATGCAGAAAAACATTATTCATTATTAATGGCTAAAGGAGGCATACTTTTCCAAAGTTATACTCCAAATCACTGGAGAAGGTTAAACCATTGCTAGTCATACTTTGAGGAACTGACAAAATTATAAAAATATGAGAAATACTTCCAAAATTAGGCATAAAATTAATATACCAAATTACTGATTGACTTCAAACTAATTGGTGAGCACCTAATCTTAATAAATTCAAAGTTCTTAAAGCAAGTAAAATCTTCAAAAAATATTTTTCACCCTTAATGTTCCACTACAGAGGTGTGAAATTCCACCATCTTGCATTCTACAAAACTATCCAGTGCAGGCTGAACCAGATTAAAATATAATTAAAATGCTTAAGAAAATAAAGAAAACCACAATAGGCATAATGTTAATGTATGGTTTTCTATGTAAATATGCAGCCCACAACCAACTTCATGTCATATATCACATCCTCTTTGTTAATAGATATATAGAACTAATTAATATTGACCTCCTAACTCTGACGTTTTATGGAGAATAAAGATATTGCCTCTACTAGGAAGTAGAGGTACAAGTCAAGAAAACAAAAAAGCATTATTGTAAGCAAGCGACTTGTGACAAAATCCAGTTTGGCAAAAATTCATTACACAGTTTTGCAAGAAGAAAATATCAGAGGAGAAGAACAGATAGAAAAAGGAGAGAATCAGAATATTAATCAACTCCTTTGGGCTGTTTAAAAAGTATGATTTGGAGACTAAACTCAACTGCTATATAAACTCAAATATTTAATATACATGTTAGTAAAAAGCAGGTACATGCATAGAATTCCAAATGATATATTTGAAAAATAATTTTTATTTTGTTCAGGGTACTTATAAAATGGAGTCAGTAATATGTTGTTAATCATACATCAAAAATTCTAATATAAAAATTGAATTTTATGCCCAAAGTACAAATCAATAATGTATGTTCAGTGGGGAAAAGTCAATTTGAGAATAAAAAATTACTATCAATAGCCAAAAAGAAGATACTACATAAGGAAATAACTGGCAATGAATTTTATTTGTAACTCTGACTCAAGTATTCTAATTTAGCAAAATTAAAGCAACTGAGAAACTTAGTATTGAATTATTCTACCATGAATATAAAATTTAAATATATTACCTAGAAGCTTATAAGACAAGCTATTTCATACTGTAGAATGAAACTTTCAAAAACAGTTAAATGACCTTTTCTAAGTGATTACCAGCATTATGTTCATGAAATACAGTTCTGAAAAAATTTTACAGGAAATTCATAAGCAAATATAGACAAAGTATGATTTTTAAAAAAAAGTCAAAACACAAAATACCTGCACTGGTGATCGGATGGTAATTTTCTTACTTCCTTCAATTGTATCAATTTGACAAATAATAGATCTTTCAACACCCGACTCTCTGTGTCTAACAGTATATAGACCTCGACCCACTTTTGTTAATGGAATCTTATCCGCAGTAGAATGGTTATCAGGTGCTAAATCAAAAGAAAAACATTTCAAATGATAGTCCAAGGGGATGGGCTAACAAATTTCAGCAGGATTATTTATTTCAATTTTTATTCTATCAATAATGGTATATCTGTCTATATGTTTTTTGAGTAGAGATATAGCAATAATTAAGTATTATTATGAATATCCCAGAGCTGTTGAATCCCCATTAATGTAATTAATAAGATGTTCTATGCCATGATAACATTATCAGTTGAGAACATCTTTATTACTATAGAAGCAATCCAATATATAAACTACGTATGTAAGACCTTAATTTGGGAGTAATGGAGAGTGGCAAGCCATTGGATAAAACTACACAACAATGTGACTGGACTCTTGGCCTTGATATATCCAAGAGAGAGAGAGAGAGAGAGAGAGAGAGAGAGAGAGAGAGAGAGAAGAAGAGAGAGAGAGAGAGAGAGATTCAAAAAGAAAACAATAAAGCTTTAAAAGCACCATTAAGTTAGAAAATACCCTTGTGCCTATAACAAATGGCAGTAAGGCAAGATGAATGGTCATTTCATAGATGAGAAAAACTTAACAACCAATAAATCCTTTTATTCCTCAGTAATCCAGCCCAACTGGCCTTCTCACAAACAATACCCCATGTCTCCAACCTCAGTGACTTTGTATTGACTCTTCTTTGCATCTATAATGTTCTGCCTCCTCAACTCTGCCTTATGGAATTTCTCTTTCTTCAAGACTTAATCATGTGAAGATGTTTCTGATTTTCTCAGGTGCTAGTACCTCCCTTCCTAAAATATTCTTTATTTAACTAATTAGTATTTGTCTTTATTCTCTTTATCTTTATTCTATACATACTTTTATATATATCCTTGAATATATACTTTTATATGTCATTATCTATTGAAATGAAATTTTCTAGTGAATATGGATTGCTTCATTTATTACCTTTATAATTCCTGTGCCTAGCATAATGCTTGGTACACAATGGTACACAATGACCTCTTACATAATTGACAGACTGAGTTGAAAGACAATAAGGTTCACTGTGATGAAAGTGGTTTCAGAACCAGAAAAATATGGGTTCAAATCCTAACTCTGGAACATACAGGCAATGTAATACTGAGCAAGTCACTTACACTCTCAGTATTCTAGGAAATTCTCTTAAGAATGTAAATTGCAGAGAAAGTACCAATCTAATTGGGAAAAGGAAATCTCCTCATTTACAAGTTTCTTGTACTAACTCCTAGCCCCACTGATAAAAAGGTAAGAAAGTCATATATTGCAATCTTATGAAGTTTTCACATTACAAAAAAACATACTGGATGACAATTGAAATTAATAAAGAAATCTTAACATAAGAGAATCTTGGATTACCTGGCTTCTGCTTTTCTTTTTAACTCTGAAATTCTAGGAATAGCATATTAAACAGCAAATATATTATATTAATACATTATGAGTTCCAACAATAGAATCATAAAAACACTCTGTAATGACATTCACTTCTCACTTATCATAATGTTCTTATTAAATTAACTGACAAACATAATGTGTCCATGAAAGAAATTAACATTAAGTAATTTATACCTATGAACAAATTGAAATATGTATGCTACACATCATTAAAATAAATCTTTTTTAAAAAACATTTTAAAATGTGAAACTTACTGAGCAGAATGAAAAAAAGTTTGCTGCTTAGGCTGGTCATGGCACTAAATTGATCACTGTCATTACTTCTAACATAATCCATACTTAAACTCTCTTCATTTTTTAATTCAAATGCTTTTGCCATAGGAACATTAAGAACACGAAAGGAATCACTCGTTGAAATAGAGATGTTAATTCCAAGAGAATTTAAAATAATAAATGGTGCTTGATCCTTTGTGAACACATCTGAAGTTTGAGCAGCAGCTTCTGCAAATGCCTACAAGGAACACATACTGTTTAAACCAAATGTATAAAAAAAGAACACAGCAGTACTACAAATAAGGAAATATTTTGCTGTTTTTGCTGTTCAATCATTTCAGTCACATCTAGCCCTTCATGATCCCATCTGGCGTTTTCTTGGCAAAGTGGTATGCTATTTCTTTCTCTAGCTCATTTTAGAGATGGGAAAACAGAGAAAAATAGGATTAATTGATTTGCCCAGGGTCAAAGAGCCAGTAAATGTTTGAGGCAGATTTGAATTCAGAAAAATAAAACTTCCTGATCTTGAACCTAACACCCATTCACTATGCTATAATTAGCTGCCCCAATAAAGAAAACAAATGGCATAATAAGAATCTTGTTAAATCAAATTATCTACTTCTTAGGAAAGATTAGAAATAAGTCACTGAAAATTTTAATCCAAATTAATTTCTTACCGTTCCTAAATTATTCAGCATTACAAGGCCACATTTAGATAATGTAATGTTCAATTGGTCTTTTGAATACAAGTTGATTACTGTTTTGTACTCTGGTACTTTGTAGTTTTCTTCAGTGTCTGATTCAACCAAAGCTTTCTTTGCTTTCTTTTTCATCTAAAATGTTATAAACAAATTAGTTTTAGGTAAAGATTAGAAGCCAAAATAAGTACATTCAATTAAAAACACATCTAATTTTTAAAATTAAACATACAAAAAACTCCCTAAAAAGTCTATGTTCTTAAGCATCCTTCAACTTAAATCATTCCCTCTTCCCTAATTTTCTTTAACCATATTCAACCCAACAAATACTTATTAATCATCTTCTAGGTTTACGAGACTGAGTTACCAAGCACTTAGCATTGAATTGGGTGGAGAAGTATTTGTGTAAGGAATTTACATTCTGTTGGGGGGTAATGGATGATATATAATTTCACTCTGGTGAAATCAGCTCAAAATTATAATACTCTCTTAAACCATCAAAAAAACTTCCAGTTTTGTCATTCTTAATCTCCATTTCCCCTAGTCTGTTAGTTTATCTCAGAATCTAGATAAGAATATCACTGAAAAAACTGAAGTCTAGGAGCAAAGAATAATTTTGCCCTCTATATTCCCTGACATTGCCTTACAGTCAAGGGAAAAAAAAATATGGCACTTTTTATTGCTTATCAATGAGAAAGAAAAAAAGTAATATGAAGTTGCTTATGATCCTTTTGTGTTTCTAAATTTCTTGCAATCCACTATTACCTCTTACTTCTGTCCCTGGTTTAAGGAGAAAAGGGTGATGCTTGAAATTCAAACTTAACTCCTACCTAAGTTAACATATCTTGTGACATGTTCTGGTGTGGCCCATTTGCTGAGTCTGTTTGCCAAAGGGTAACCACTGCCCAAGCTAAAGATTCTTGGAGCATGCCAGGAAGACACCAAAAAAGGAATAAGCGGCCCTGAAAAGGGCTTTGGATTTGCAACCCTCACATCAGAGGTGCTAGTCCTCTTTGAATACCCAATCAACCCAATCTTAAAACTACCACATAGATAAACATACAAAAAGCATTCAGTGGATTAAAATGCAGCTTAGGGAATAATCACAATGAACTAGAAATTACATTAATGACCCAGCTCTGACTCTAAATTTAACTTCTCTGAGTCTCAGTTTTCTTATATGTAAAACAATGGGATATAGGTCCCTAAGAGTCCTTCCTACAGTAAAATTCTTTAATCTCAAGGAACAATATACTAGTGCCTAGTATAAAACACTATCCCCCATTTTTAAAAAGTTCATTTACCTTGTGGTTACAAAAAGATAATCACATCACTAGAACCAGAATATTAACCTGTTAGTTTCCCTCATAGTCATATAATCTGTTCTTTACAGATGAGATATACTTAATTTTTAATTTTTCCAGTTAAATATGTGAATTTTATCTGAAATTACACACACACACACACACACACACACACACACACACACACACACACACACCTACCTTTATTCCAAAATTCCAAGATCTAAAATCTTCAGTTTGATCAATTTCTAAAGGTTCAAGTAAGGGTTCCCATACACCAAACATTTCATTGTAGTAATGTACCTAAACAGATATTTTTGAAAAAAAGTCAGGCATTCATGTTCTAATGCTAGGTTTCATTATATGATATTTTGAATTCCCTGAACACCCTAGACTAAATACTATGTAAAGTTCTGAAGAATGTTTCAAACACGTTTAAAAATTTGAAATCTGACTTAAATTATTTAGAAAAGATTTTGTATCAGGATAAGCTGCAAAAAGTACTTTTTGAGAGTCAAAAAAATTAAACATTTTAACACAGAACTGTCATAGGAAAAGACAGATAACTATCTAAAGAAGCTAAGTACACTTGATTAATAAACTTGATTAATAAGCTGAATCAAATTACAACTGAGAAATATAAAATGAAATTTTAGAGGAAAACATAAGTATTATATTGAAATAACTTATAGAATTAGTATATTTATTGTCTGACTCCATAAGGGAAAACAACATGTAAAAATTATAATTATGAGGCACATTTTAGGTCAATAGGCACAAGAACTTCCTATAACTGAAAATATGCAATCAGCTAAGTTAGAAGGTATTACATTATTCTATCCCAGTAGGTAAACAATACTCAGCTGTCAGGACTAAAAAAGATTCATTATTCAGTTAATTGGTCATCTCCAAGATTCCCTTCTAACCCTATGGTTCCATCAGTGTAAATATTAAAGCAGAAATTTGAGTTTCTTAAATTTTAAATCTATTTTAATACTATGTATCTTCAAAAACAATTTCCACTAATAAAAGTCAGACTAAATTTAGTTTAAAAATTACTGTTAATGGACTTCAATAACTGCAACAATGAGATATTCTGCCCTTCGAACTAAGAAGTCATATCTATTATCACAAAAATATTCTGTTTTAATTCTGTCTCTAACTCACTATTTCTTTAGAAAGATACCAGTATTCTAAAATAGGCTCCACCATATTTGGGAGAGCAAAATGCAGATATTACATTACAAATCAGCTTTAAAATATTTGCACAGTCCAATAAAGGTTATAATCATTAACAGAATACAGAATAAGCTATTAATAGAATCAACTCCTAAACTTAAAGAACCTAAAAAGAATAATTAAATACTGATTAGGGAAATTTTGTCAAATCCGATTGATTGATTTAAGCTCACAAGTTAATTTGGTCTAAGATTCAATATTTCAAATATTTATATTAGGTTCCAAGTTTTAAGTGAAAATCTTTTGTAACGTATTTTTTAAAAGTTAAAACAAGATGTCCAATACAAAAAATTATAAAAATTAATTCAATTTATAAGAAATTTGAAAAGACTACTTGTAATTATGAGTATGGAAATGAACTGGCAAAAATATTATTCTTGATTTTATAAATTAGAAAAAGGGATTATAATGTTGAAAACTTACTTCTAACTCAAGATGACAGTGAAGATTGATTAGAGTACTCCAATTTTTACCTTCCCCTGAAAAATATGACTTTACCAACAGCATTGGAACCGTTCTATGACCAATCCCAGCTTCAAGAACAATAAAAATTGAGTCAATAGTCATTTTTATCATCTCTCCATTGGGAATCAACTCTGCCATAGCAGTCACTTTTTCATTATCATTTGACTCTTCAAGAAACCACATTTTCAGCTTTTTTGTATCCATTTTGTTCCATAAATCTGAATGAGGTGGAAATGAATCTTGATGCTTAACTTCTGTAGTTTTATAAAATGTTGCCATGATAGCAATTATGGTATTTATGATAATAGGTGATATCTAGAAGAAAAATTTATCATGAACAAAAGCACTTCTGAAGTCAACATTTACATTATGAAACTTAGTGAATGTATGCCTAAATATACAAAATCAAAAATGATGTGATTTAATTGGGGGGAAAAATAACACTGTTCCTATCATTAGTAATATTATTACTCGAATTTATTTTAATAGGTTAAAGATTACTAGAATTACATAATAAATCAAAATCAAATAAGGCATATAAATAACATTTTATAAACCTTAAGTACTATATAAAAGAAACTATTATTAGTTTATATTCCAATGTGATTTCCCAGTTCTATGAACATGAATTGTAATTTAGATAAGCTACTATTTATCAAAAATATTATAGTGGACTATAAGATACTGAGAATACATAAAATGTACCTTGCTCTTTAAAATACTTTCCACCTTTATACTAAGTTTGGTGGTTTACAAACAGAAGGCACATATTTAATTTTTCTTTTTCATAAATGGATAAATGATGGAAAAAACTAAAATTCTGGCAAGATAGTTATCACTTCTTTTAAAATGTTTCACAAAATATAAGTATAAGAGAAACTTACCTTTTGATAAATTAAAAATTAATGTTTCAAAAAATACATAAATCAAAATGTCTACTTTTTTAGCGCGCGCGCGCACACACACACACACACACACACACACACACAAACACACATATTTTGGAAAAAAGAAACTGCACTTAGTTGTAGGCTTAATGTTTTTTTAAATTACAAAAATCAAGTATTTGAACAACATTTTAACCTACCTTGAGTGTCAGAGATTTCACTGATATATCTATCACCTGTGGGTCTGTACCCGACTGAACTCTTTGATAAAATAAGTCACATGGCTGCAAAACCTGAGAGAAACAGATATCAATCAGCAAAAAAAACGCTTAATATACTTTGAATAAGATAATATTTAAACAGAATTCATTTAATAATAATGTAAAAAATGCATCTGAAAGAGCAAAAATTTGAATGCAGGTCATCTAATGCTAGAATCTACTCTTTGCACTATAATCATATTATTTTTCCCCTCCATGTCCCTATCATGCCACATTCTTTCTTGCACATATCATGTTTTAATAAGTTTATTAAATTGAGTGAAATATCTAAAACTACATGATCAACAGGTTTAGAAAAGTGCAACCTTAATTTATATCTTAAAAAAAATCTACACAGCATATGCCAAGAACTAATGATAAAAGAAAGTTTTTTTCTCAGATCAAAAGTTAACATTATTTGAAATGGTGAAAAATTTCCCAAAACCTTAGGAGAAAAGAAAAATTCCCCCTTCCCTCTCTGTGTCTTGATACAGTTCTTTAAATTATTAAAGGTATAAACATAGGCAAAGAAGAGATTAATTGTGTCCAACTCTTCATGATTTTAATTAGGGGTTTCTTGACAAAGATACTGAAGTGGTTTGTCATTTCTTTTTAAACTCATTTTACTGATGAAGAAACAGAGGCAAACAGGTTTAAATAACTTGCCCAGAGTTCACGTTCAAATTTGAGCTCAAGTCTACCAGACTGCAGGCCTGCTGCTCTATTCATTGCGCCACCTAGTTGCCAATAAACTATAGAGATCAGCAATAAGAATTATTTTTAGTAAAATTGATCATAAGCCACACCCCCAAATAACTAAATAAATAAATTTAAAATTTTAATGCAATACCATTTTAAAAACTAGGGGTTCTTTAAAGAGCAAGACAAAATAATTTTAAAAATTCATTTGAAAGAACAAACATTTTAGAATCTAAAAGAACCTAATAGTAAAAAAGTAGTAATAAGTAACAGCAAACAAACAAGCAAACAACCCAGTAATAAAAGTAACAATACTCCCAGACTTTAATTTATATAAAAATGAAGAAATTATCAAAACTATTTGATATTGACTAAAAAACAGAAAAATACATCAGTTGTACAAGCTAGAGAAGGAAGAATTAAAAAAACTTTTTAGCATGATGTTTGCTAATAAATTTAAAAAAGTAAAACTACTTAGGAAATTTTCTCTTTGGTAAAAACTAATGGGAAAACTTAAAATAATTTGTTTTTAGTTTTTTGCAAGGCAAATGAGGTTAAGTGGCTTGCCCAAGGCCATACATAGGTAATTAAGTGTCTGAGGCTGGATTTGAACTCAGGTACTCCTGACTCCAGGGCCAATGCTCTTTCCACTGCGCCACCTAGCCACCCGAAAACTGAAAATAATTTTGATAGAAAGTAAGTGTCAACCAAAACTTTCTATCACGTTTTCCAAAAATGTATAGATGACAGGAAATTTTTTCAAAAGTCACATCACAAAACAAAATAAAACTTGGAAGACAATAAGATCAGATTATCATTCATAGCTTTAAAGCTTTACAGTTTAGGAAGGAAATGGCTCCTCATCTGTGAAACGAGCTAGAGGAGAAAATGACAAACCATTTCAGTACCTTTGCCAAGAGAGTCCAATAGGGGTCACAAAGAGTCACATTAAACTGAAAATAACTGAACAACAATAAAAATAATAAAGAGGAAACAATTGTTCTGTAAAACTGATCAAGAAGTCAACCAAATTCAACATTATATCTGTTTTCACGGATAACATCAGGAACTTAACATTTAAGACTAAGAGGTATACCCTAAAAGACACTCAAATCATTTGATGAACAAATAGCTTTCAAGAAAAGAACTCCTAATAACTACATGAAGACTATTCTAAATTCCAAGTAATACAAATCAAAACAATTCTGATCTCAAATACAGACAATTGGAAACAACTAAAGAACGTGGTTTTAGTTAATATTGGAAAGGATATAAAAATAAAAGGACACTAACTCAGAATTGGTAGAATTGTAAATTGATTCTACCACTTGGAAGCCTAACACAATAACAGATTTAAATATAAATTTATCTGTGAAATCTTACAGATGAGTATTATTAATTAGTATTAGCAGTAATATATCACAAACAAATAGAAATAACTAAGGATAAAAACATTTTTAAATTTAACAAGAGAAATGAGTAAAGGCATCCTGGATGTATTCAGGGATAAAAAGGTAAGAACAACAAAAAAGAAGAAAAATAGAAATTATTTGCCAAAAAACTATTTAACCATTTTTAAATCAATTATAAGTGTAATACATTTTGACACTGATATCATAGTCCTAAATGAGTTTAAAAAAGAGGCAGGAATGGTACCAAAGAGAACAGACAAGAAAAATCTAACCAGATTAGACCAAGACTATGTTAAGAGGAGAATCCAAGACAGAGGTGAAAATGTTGAAAGGGCATGATTACACACACACACACACACACACACACACACACACACACATGCGCTACACTCCCCCACATACACATAAGCTTTAAAATCTTGGGCTATATTAATAATTTAAAAACAAAAAATGCAAGAACATTGATCTATATATCTATCTTCAAATCTCTGTAAAATCTTTGTTAGCAAGGCATGAAGAATACATGATATCAACACAGCAATATATGAAGGTATCATTAATGAAAGTATTAGCCAGCAAACTTTTAAAAGTGATATTTAAAAATGGAACACATCTTTACAATTTCACAACTGACTGAAAGATGCAGAGAATATAAGCTCTCATAGGTCTACTATTTGTTGATAACAAAAATAAAATAATTTGGTAGGGAACACAGGACAGCCTCTTTGAAGAGAATCACAATAATACAAAAGACCTTAGTCTACATATTCACAAAGAAACGCCCAAATAGATCAAGCATCTCTATTTTTTAGGCTCTCAAAACAGTTATCTTTAAAAGGGCAAAAACATCACTTGTATAAAAATATTCATAGCAGCCCTGTTTGTGGCAGCAAAGAATTGGAAATCAAGTAAATGTCCTTCAACTGGGGAATGGCTTAGCACACTGTTATATATGTATGTCATGGAACACTACTGTTCTATTAGAAACCAGGGAATTCAGGGAAGCCTAGAGGGATCTGCATGAACTGATGCTGAAGTAAGATGAGCAGAACCAGAAAAACATTGTACACCTAACAGCAACCATGGGGGCAATGATCAACCTTGATGGACTCACTCATTCCATCAGTGCAACAGTCAGGGACAATTTGGGGCTGTCTGCAGTGGAGAATACCATCTGTATCGAGATAAAGAACCATGGAGCTTGAACAAAATCCAAGGAGTATTTCCTTTAATTTAGGGGGGGGGGGAACTGATATCTTATTGTCTAATTTTGTTATACCTTATACTTTATGTTTCTTCCTTAAGGATATGATTTCTCTCTCATCACACTCAATTTGGATCAATATATAACATGGAAACAATGTAAAGACTGACAAATTGCCTTCTGTGGGGAGTGGGGGAGGGAAGTAAGATTAGGGGGAAAATTATAAAACACAAAATAAATAAAACCTTTAATGGAAAAAAAAAGTTATCTTCCCACACATCTAAATTATATAAGATCCACGTGTGTTAGATAAAACAGTTAAAAAACCTGTCCAACAATTCTCAGATCATCAACATCAAGAGAAATAAAACAGGGATGTGTGCACATGTATATGTGTGTATTTATAATTCACACACACACACACACACACACACACACACACACACACACACGTATATACTTGCATAAAACATTAAACAGCAAGGAATATAACCAGGCTGAATAATTCCTGTTGATTAAGTCCTGCAGATGCTCCTGTTGCTATACTATAGAATTTGTCCATTAGTATTGTAAACTTGGGGCACACAATAAAATATATAGTAATAACAATACCAACATCTATCATTTATATAACACTTCACGAATTTCAAAGCACTTTACAGATTTTTATCTCCCTTGATCTTTACAACATCCCTTGGGAGGATGCATTGATGATGCTTATTTTACAGATAACAAGCTTTGGGAAATAGGTTAAATGACTTGCCCAGGATCACAAAGTTAGTCAATGTCTAAATCCAGAACTGAACTATCTTTTTGACTCTATTTCCAACATTCTTTCCACTACACAACTTAGATGTGTAAGAAAAATGAAGGAAAATCCCAGAACACAGGCTAGCCTCTTTGAAGAGAATCATAATAATCCAAAAGACTTTGGTCTGCATATTCACAAAGAAAAGCCCAAATGGATCAAGCATCTCAATTGCCCAGACTGCAACATGCACTTAAATGGACAACCTATAGATCTTAGATTATCTGGGAAAGGAAAGATGAACAATGCTATATACAATAATAAGAGAAAATGGACAGGTGGGACATGGAGGAGGGGGAGGGCCAAATCATTTTATTTGTATGAGGAAGTCCTCTAGCATTTTCATTGGAACACTGGTGGTGAGCTTAGGGGATGGCATTTTAAAAAGTCAAACAGGATGAATAGTTATTGATGAGTTACAATCTGCATTGTTTAAAAGGAATGCCAAAGTGATAAGAACACAGGTCAATTTCCAATTAAACTAAAAAAAAAGTGACTAAAATGACTAGACCTTTCAATACAGAGGTCTGATTCTTAGATATATTTCTCAAGGAGGTCAAAAAAATTAAGAATGGTCTCATGAACACAAAAATATTTAAAACAATTTTCTTTTTAGTAGCAAAGTAGAAGCGAAGCAAATGCTCAAACATTGGGGAATGCTTTAACAAGTTTTGGTTCATGGATATATCATTGTGCTGTAGAAGCAATGAATAGGATAAACTCAGAGAATTCTGGGAAAACTTACTACAATAAAGCAAGTCAATCAATAACCATTTATTATGTTCTTGCTATACTCCAAGCACTGTACTAAAAGACACACAAGACAGTACTGCCCCTGGAAGTTCACAATTTAATTGGGGGGGGGGGCAGGGGGAGGGGAGAGACAACATGCAATAAAATATATACAAAGTAGGCAATTTAAAAGATAAAGAGGAAATAATTAATGGAAGGAAGGCACTAAAATCAAGAGGGTTGGGTAAGGCTTCCAACAGAAGGTAGGATTTTGACAGGAACTTAAAAGAAAGCTAGGGAAGAAAGTAGGAAGAGATAAGGAAGAAGAAAATAGCAAGAATCTATGCCTATAGATATAGGATAGAATGTTTTATCATGGAAGAATGAAAGAGTAGGGAGAGATCTGAAGAAGGTTGACCCACCGGCAGACTATTATAATAGACTAGCTAAGAGGTGATAAGACTCTGTACCAGGTAGTGGCAGAGTCAGAAGAGAGAATGGGGTATAGAGAAATGCTGCAAAGATCAAATGCCTTGGCAATAGATCAGACATAAGAGGGTATTGGACAATAAAGAATCCAGTATTTATTCTTAAATTTTGAGCCTTAGAGACTGGGAGAATGGCATCACATTCTACAGTAATAGAGACAGCAGGAGGTGGGAAGGCTTTATGGGGAAAGATATGGGTCTGATTTGGGGCATATTGAACTTAATCTGTTTACTGCACATGAGGTTCAAGATTGTTGAAAGTTAGAGAGGGGAGACTAGAGATAAAGCAGAAAGTTGAATCATCAGTACAGAGAGTAGGACTGTCTGATATATTGTAGTTGGCTTTAATTAATGATATTTTACCACATCTCATTTATTCTTTGTTATAAAGGACAAGAGGGTAGAGGAATACACCAAACATAGATCACTTAAAAGCAAAAGCAGTTTATTTTATAAAATGAAAATGCAAATCAAAACAACTAAGGGGTGTGTGGCCAAGGGACAAAGAACACTATGACCCTCCACTAGAAGAGGTATTGAATTGGAAGTATGGAATAGCGCAGATATTATCACATGTACTTTGCTAAGTTTGTTAATTTTGCTGAGTTTCATTTTTTTGTCACTTTTTTTCTTTGATGCAAATGATGGTTTGTTAGATAAGGGAGGAAGGCATGAAATATTTGGGGAAATTGTAGATGGAAAACAAAAGAACACAATAAAGATTCAAAAATGAATTTTAATTAACATATTTGAAAGAGAATACTGACCGTAGTAACTTTGCCATCTCTCTTGCCTGGAAGAAAGGGACATGCTCTCACTTGGAGATCTTTAATTGCAGCTGTTACTGTATTTAAAAAAGGTGTCCACTTCCAACAGATTTCACACTGTGTTGTAACTACTAATGATGGAGCATCATGTCTTGACAAATCAGCCACGAACACAATTTCAGGATTTTTAATCAAAATATTCATCACCCATTTCACTGCCGTATCTAATTGCACTAAAATAAGATTTTAAATAACAGCATTATATTTTATGTTCTTAAAAAGGTTAGATTGCAGTGATGTTTCCCGAATTTATAAACTAGCTATATGTATGGGGACTCATCATCAGATTATAATATAAGGGATGAATTTTTTTCCAAAAATTTTCAAAGATCATATATGAATAATTTACTAACTTCAGCAAATGGACTTCACAAATGGATAAAAGCAGCAGTAGTAAAGTACTAGAGAATTTTATTTAAAACACTATGCTAATGTTTCATGACTCCAGAGTGGGTTTTGCCTCTAATGTGTTAATAATGTTACTGTACAATTGAGACATTTAAAATTTAAACTTATAAAGACTGTGTTTAAAATATTGAAATTTTTTCTTGATGCACGTGCATTCACATGCAAACAAGCTAACCTTTTTAAATAGCATAATTTATTTATGAATAAAAACCAAACTAGAAATTGCTTGTAAGAAAACAATATTAAATATGGAAAAACCATCACAATCACTTTTTTGAATTCATAGAGAAACAAATCTTTTGCAACACTACAGCAAAACTAA
Source organism: Macrotis lagotis (assembly GCF_037893015.1). Lineage (NCBI taxonomy): Eukaryota > Metazoa > Chordata > Mammalia > Peramelemorphia > Peramelidae > Macrotis > Macrotis lagotis. The sequence goes on from NC_133665.1 coordinate 39,261,478, forward strand.
TTGCAAGCTGTCAATTAAATACACATTATCAAGTTACCTTCTTTGGAGGTCCTCAGTGGAGCAACATTACTAGTGTCTATAATAATACCACTTGAATAGGCTGTAAGAAAGACATCTGAAACTGCCTTCAGGAATTCTAGACTTGCACAGAGATACAGCTCCTGTAAAACTACATCGATTACAATATCATCTTTATTTCGTCTGTATCTTACATCCAACATGTCCTTTCTTTCAAAGCCAACTGTAAGTCCAATCATTCTGAAAGACACAAAAATTACAACATTTCTATATAAAGGCAGTCCTAATATTAACCATACTTAACAAATGACCACAAGAGTATTAACTAGCACACTATAATAGAGTCATGGAGATTGTTTATTACCATGAGAATTTATTTAATAAAAATATATGTAATGAACAATAAATATAAATGAATAAGTATAAATTGATTTTTAAAATATTTTGATAAAATATTTCACTGTACCTACTTTCATTTATAAATATGTAAATATATTATTATTGTCTGCATTTTAAAACATTATTTCAGAAATGGATGCAAAAGGTTCATCTAACAAAGAAGATCATGATCCAAAAAAGGGTTTTAAAATGATGGGGTTTTTTTAAGCGATAATTGCATGAGATCTAGTGAATTTAGGATATCTTCAAAAAAATAAAGTTGTTACAGGAAGGCAAAGAGGGGACCATTTCTACTTTGTTGCAATTCTCATTACATTTATGGTTTCCTTTTCACTAAAAGATATTTTTATTTCTTGAATGTTTTACAATTGCAATTTATAACATTCATGTTCTGAAATCTTGAATTCCAAATTCCCTTCCTACCTCCAATAATTCTCCCCTTCAGTGAGAAGAACAGCAATTTGATATAAATTATATCTGTGATGTCACAGAAATCAATAATTGATATTCCCCATTTTGTGAAAGAAAAACAAGAAAAAATAAAGACAACCCAAGAAACTATATGAACACAATTACAAAACCCTTTCCACATAAAGTCAGATGTAAACAATTATAAAAAAGGCAATTGTTCATGAATAGACCAAGCTATTATAATAAAAATGACAATTCTATGCAAATTAAAGTTCTTACTCAGTGACATAGCAATAACTACCAAAAAACTATTCTACAGACCTAAAAAAAAAATGTTAAGAAAATTCATCTGGAGCAACAAAAAGTCAAGAATATCAAGGGAATTGATGAATTAAAAAATGAAGGTGGTCAAGCTTTACCAGATCTAAAGCTATACTATAAAGTGGCAGTCATCAAAACCGCTTGGTACTGGAACCCTGCACAGTGGATAGAGTACTGACCCTGGAGTCAGAAGAACTTGAATTCAAATCTGATCTCAGACACTTAATAATTACCTGTCTGTGTGACCTTGCAAGTCGCTTAACCCCAAATATCTTGCAACAACTAAAGAAACAAAACAACAAAAAAAGCTTCCTGGTACTGGTTAAGAAATAGAATAATAGACCAGTGAATTAGGGAGATCTAAAAGAAACAAACAGTAGTAAATAACTGGAGTAATCTTTTTGACAAACCCAAAAACAATAGTTTCTAGGATAAGAACTCATTGTTCAACAAAAACTTATGGCAAAAATGGAAAATTGTAAAGCAAAAACTAAGAATAGACCCATATCTTACCATATTTGACCAAAATAAGGTCAAAATAGGTACAGAATTTGGAGGAAAATGGTGATACCACAGATAAATTAATAGGCCAAGAAACGCTATCATATCTATGGAAAGGGGACAAATTTATGACCAAACAATAAAGAGAGGACATTATAAATTACAAAATGGATAATTCTGACTATATTAAATTAAAAGGGTTTTACACTAATACAAACCAATGCAGTCAAGATTAGAAGGAAAACAGAAAGCTGGGAAACAATTTTCACAGCTAGTGGCTTTAATAAAGGTCTCATTTCTAAAATATATAGAGAATGAAATTTATAAGATTACAAGTCATTCCCAATAGATAAATGGTCAAAGGATATGGAAGGTAGTTTTCAAATAAAATATACATATATATATATATATGTATATATATATATATATATCATATAAATAGCTTCAAATCATTATTGGTTAGAGAAATGCAGATCAAAACATCTATGAGAAAAACAAACAAACATCTAAGAGGTATTATTTCAGACCTGTCAGATTGGCTAAGATGACAAAAAGGGAAAATGATCAATGTGGGAGAGTTGTGGGAAGACTGGAACATTAATGCATTGCTGGTGGAGCTGTTAACTGAACCACCCATTCTAGAGAACAATCTACAACTTTGCCCCATGAGTAATAAAACTGATCATACTTTTGGACCCAGTAGTACCAACAGTAGGCCTATAAGAAATCATTAAAAAAGTGGGAAAAGTCCCACATGTTCCAAAATATTCATAGCAGTTCTTTTTGAAGTGGCAAAGAATTGGAAATTGAGGGGATGCCCATTAATTAGGGAATGGCTGAACTAGGTAAGGTATATGAATATTAGAGTATTATTGTTCTATAAGAAATCACGAATGGTTCGACTCTAGAGAAGCATGGGAAGAATTACATAAAATGATGCTTAGTGGAGAGAGCAGAAGCAAGAGAACACTACACATTAACAACATCATTGTGAGTCAATCAACTATGATGGATGCAGCTCGTCTCAGCAGTTCAGAGATCTAGGACAACCCTGGGAGATCTATTATACACAATGCCATCCACATCCAAAGGGGAAAAAATTCCCCAAACCAACCACAGAATCTGAATGGATACTAAGTTCATTTTTCTAAAAGATTCTTATGTTTTTTCTTCCTATCCCATGATTTTCTTTCTTTTGCCTTAATCTTAATTCCCATATTGAAAATGACTAATATGTAAGTATGTTAAACACAAATGTACATATACAACTTTTGCCAGACTGTTTGCCTCCAAGGGGAGGGGAGTGGGAAGGGAGCATGGTAGAAAAATATGTAACATAAGTATGCTTGTGGACAAAGCTGAAAAATTTCCATAACATGTATTTGGAAAAATACAATAAAATTTCAATTTTAAAGAAAAAAAAGCTATCTAATTAAAAAAAATAAAAAATAAAACAGTACTAAGGAAAAAGAGAACACATTCAATTGAATTCAAAAGTTCAAGAGTTCCAATTCTTTGCCATCAGAAAAACAGGTGTCATAAATATTTTTGTACAAATAGTTGCTCTTCCTTTTTCTTTCATCTGATTGGGATACAGGATGATTAGTATTGTTGGGTATAGAATTATATTCTTTGGGTATAATTCCAAATTGTTTTCCAGAATGTTTGCTTTGGCTCACTACTCCACCAACAATTCATTAATATACCTATTCCTCCCCCCCTTATATCAAGCATTTGTCATTTCTGATAGTTGGAAGGTGACTACTTGTGCTTTCTCTTCCAAACCTTGTTTCTTCTTTTCTTTCTTTTTATCAGCTTCCTCCTCAAAAATTTAACTCTGAATGACTGCCTTTCTTAATCTCTTCTCCCTTTTATCATCCTTTTTTGTTCTATCCATTCCCTTCCTATTTTCTTATTGTGTATGTTACATTATTATATACTATCTAAAGATATTCTTTGTTCTTTGAATCAAATCTGGTTAGAATGAGATTCAAGCATTACCAGCTACCCTTCATCCTATTTTCCCCTTCACTATAAAAGCTTTTTATAATGTGCTCCTTTTATGGGAGAAAATGTTCCCCATCAAACTTTCCTTTCTATCAATGCAGCTTCTTTCTCACCTTATATATATATACATTTTTTTTGGGGGGGGGATCATTCCAACATACACAATTCATACCCGTGCCCTCTATGTAAACTTTTTAAATTCCCACATAATTATGAAAAAGTTCTTAGAAATTACATGCATAGTACAGCCAGGTGGTGCAGTGGATAGAACACCAGCCCTCGAGTCAGAAGGACCTGAGTTCAAATCTAGCCTCAGAGACTTAATAATTACCTAGCTGTGTGATCTTGGGCAAATCACTTAACCCCCTTGTCTTGCAAAAAAAAAAAAAAAAAAGAAATTACATGCACATAGGAATGTAAACAGTTTAACCTTATTAAGATCCTTATGATTACTCTCATTACTCTCATGTTTACCATTTTATACTTCCCTTGAGTCATTTGAGGTTTTTTTTTTATTTCTTAATGTCCCATAAAGTCATTACTTTCCATTTGCCCTTTTCTATTTTTTTTTTATTTTAGGTTTTTGCAAGGCAAATGGGGTTAAGTGGCTTGCCCAAGGCCACACAGCTAGGTAATTATTAAGTGTTTGAGGCTGGATTTGAACTCAGGTCCTCCTGACTCCAGGGCCTAGCCACCCCCCTTTTCTAATTTTTAAGGAGGTTTTTCTTCACAGAGATTTTATATATCTTTTTCTAGTTTGCCAGTTCTACTTTTTGAAGGATGTCTTTTTTTCAGTGATTTGTCTATGCCTCTTAAAACACTAGGACAACTTTTTTAGGTGTTTGTTTTGTTTTCATATATCTTTTACTAAGCTATGAATTTTTCGTTTCATAATTTTCCTCCTTTATTCTTGTTTTTCCTCCACTTTTTCCTCTATCACTCTTAGCTCTTCTTTAACTCTTGCAGGAATTTTTTTTTTTTAGCTTTTTGCAAGGCAAATGGGGTTAAGTGGCTGGCCCAAGGCCACACAGCTAGGTAATTATTAAAGTGTCTGAGGCCAAATTTGAACTCAGGCACTTCCGACTCCAGGGTTGATGCTCTATCCGCTGCTCCACCTAGTCACCCCTCTTCCAGGAATTGTTGGGCTTTGGTCCAAACAGCATTTTCTTTGAGATTCTGGTTATGTATTTTCCCATTATTGGCTTCTTCTAAGGTTACGTCTTGGTCTTTCTTGCTACCATAATAGCTTTTTATGGACAAATTTTGTTTTTAGTCTATTTCTTGACTTTGTGTTTTGTGTTCAGTTTGGACTCTGCTCACCTTGGGATGGGGAATTACTGATTTAACCTTCAGGCTTTTTTTGTGCCACTGTTTTCAGTTAGTTTTGAGGATCTGCAAGTTGTTGGTGCTTACATGATGGTGTGATCTTTGGAGAGGGATAGTCCCTATTTCCCTGGTCTTTGTTCTGGTTTTTATTCAGAAAGAGTCCCTGGTCTTCTTCAGTGTCTCATCTCCTCTTTGCTTCTGAGATATGACCAGGGCTCTTGTCCTCTCGCAACTGACCACTAGTGCTCCTCTCCAGCCTAGAACAGCATTCTGCAATTGTGTATGAGCAATAAGAATTATCACTAAGTGCCAACTCTAACACAGTTAGAGTTTTAATACCGGGTACCTTCTAGTATCTACTCGTACCCCCCCCACCCCCTGCCTCTGAGTTGAGAGCTGTTAAAGTTGCTGCTGCTGCTACTGATTACAAACCTCCACCTTGCTGTCACAGACTTTTCCTGCTAATCTCTTAAGCTTTCTTGGGATAGAAAAATGTTGAAGGCAAAGCCAACCTTACTTAAAGATTCTCTTTCTATCAGTGCTTGTTTAACTGTCTTTGCCTGAATACTTAAGCCATATCCAGGTATTTCTACTCTTGGTCCGTTATATTGAAACATTGTCTCTGATCACAGGAAAAACATTCCAAAGCAAAAATTTCCTCTACTGTATAACTCAACAGATACATAATTCATTTTTTTATTTAATGCATATATTATGCCAAGGACCTGAGTCAGCCTTCCTGGGTTATTGAGGCCAGGTAGTAACCCTACCTAATGTCTACTACTTTCAATAGGGGAAAAAAAATAGTAAATGAGGAAAATAATTAAGTGAGGAATAAAGGCAGAGATGGACATGGTGCATAGTAGGAGAGTAACAAGTCTTATAATTTTTTCTCCCTGAGGGGATCAGATGATAGGGTCTTCTTTAAGAAGAGTAGAAAACTAAGAGCTGGACATAGCTTCAGAACCACATTGTGGGACACAATAATAAAGAATCAAGACTCTAAGTATGTAAAGAACAAAAAGCAATCTATCTCAGTATATTTAAAGGACAAAGAAGTATAGATATTCAAAATAAAAATGATAAATGCTTGTTCAACCTATTTTTCTATTTCATCTATTCATCAGTAATAAAAAATTTTAATGGTTTTTCATAGCCAATCTATAGTAATTTGAAGAATCATACAAGTTAAAGCCAAAATGGATTTAGCATAATTTTACTGCCTTTCCACTCCCTTGCCTAAATTTTTTTTCCCTATTTCTCTGTCTTCCTTTGATCTTTATTTTCCTTTACTCAGGTAATGCTGTGATTAAAAAAAATCAGTCTTTCTTACTCCAAGAATCCTCTTATGGTATTCTTATTGGATCCTTTTTCTATGAAGCTTCAATTTATTTCATCTTTTTGTTTCTATTCCTTTTTTAATGTTTTGAATTCTGTTCTTGAATGAAAGACATAAACCCTCAGTTATTCCTTATTTCTGAGGAAATATCCTTTGTGAGCAATAAATTTGAGCTCTTTTTTCCATTTTAGTCATTCCACTTGTAGAATTTATCTGATCCTCCCTTTCTGTGTGCATTCGTTCTAGCGGGTCTTTTTCCAACATTCTTCATTCTTAGAAATATCAATTATATAATTTGAGAGCATGAATCTTTTTTTGACCATTATTTTTATTCTCAGCCCTCAGCATACTGCCAGGATACAAAGCAGGTGTCATCACCAAATGTTTTATATTTTAGTCTTAAGAAAGTTGACCCTACCTGCTTAAAAACATGTTTGATTTCCCTCAACCTTTTTTCTTTTTTTTTTTTAGTTTTTGCAAGGCAATGGGGTTAAGTGGCTTGCCCAAGGCTGCACAGCTAGGTAATTATTAAGTGTCTGAGGATGGATGAATTCAGGTATTCCTGACTCCAAGGCCAGCTGTCTATCCACTGTACCACCTAGCCACCCCTTCCCTCAACCTTTGAAAAAACCTTAATTCTACCAAACTTCTCTCAAGCTATTATCCTATGCTTCTTCTCACTTTTATAGCTGAACTCCTAGGAAAAGGTATTCCCTCTTCTAGGTCATTTCCTCTTCCCATCTTTTCTTAATCTCATTAACTCCCTTGGGTTGAGACTATCTCTTCTAAGGTTTCCCAGAATGATTTAGTGCTGGTGTCCTCTGAAACTTGTGTCACATCTTCAACTGGATTTCCCATTGTCAACTCAAATTAGACATAGTCATTGCAAAACTAATTTTTCTTATTCAAGCTTCCCTTCCCTCCCAATGACAATATTCTAATATCACTTTCTAATATCACTATTTCTGTTAAAGATAGTAGTATCTTCCAGTCACCCTCAATTGCAATCCCAGTAACCCTTCATTCTCTTCCCTCCTTCCTCAGTAGATTCCAACTCCATGACAACTGTTCCATCTCTGCTCCATTCTGTTCTTGTAGATGTCACTTTACTTCAAGTCCTCGTTACCTGACACCTGGATCAATTCAATAGCTTCTGAGCTTATCTGGCTTCAGTTTCTTCCTCTTCCAAATCCTTATTCACACAGCTTTCAAACTGATATTCCAAAAAGGCAGATCCCACAATGGTCAAGATCTAGTGGCTTCCTCTGGTTTCTAAGATAACAGTAATACACCTTCATGAATGGGCTCTGGCTCAGATTTCAAAGATAATGAATTTGATAGCCCTTCACATATTTGGTGTATTCACAATGACCTTCCTGTTTTTTCATACCTTATACTTCATACCTTTCAGTTAGCTATCTCCTGTGACTAATATTCAACTTCTTTATCTCCATCCCAACATTCTTTCCAAGTTTCAACTCCTACCAAATGCTATCTTGTCTAAGATATCTTTTCCAATAATCTACAATGCTAGTACCTCCCCCCGGACAGATAACCTTCAGTATAATCCATATTTTACAAGCTGATTTACAAGTGACATTTTGATAAAAGTTTATATAATATTAACGGATTAAGTATACCTTATATATAAATACTATATATATATAGAATACTATCCATCCAAAAGACAGAATTGATAATGCCCAAATAAATATTGAAGCAAATATTTTTATATTTTAATGTATTTTTCTTGAAATTTCTCTTTTCCTGGGGGGAAGGGAGGCTGGTCATGTTTACTCTTACAACATTATTATTGTGGTAATGTTTTTCATGACTACAAATTTCTAACATATCAAATAACTTGCTTTCTGAATAAGAGGGATTGGGGTGGGAGAAAGCGAGAAAATTCGGAACTCAAGGTTTTAAAAGTGAATGTCAAAACTTGTTTTTGCATGTAACTGTGAAAAAAACAAACAAAACCAAAAACATGTTAACTCAGAAAATTATCACTGTACATACTGTGGAGTTGCCTTCTGGATATGACTCTGTTTATCTTCTAATATACAGTGTTTCAAGGAGAATGAACAAAATACTGAATCATCTGTAAACACTTTCCCAACACCTAAAATTTGTTCCAATTTGAACTCTGCAAGTTTCAAAAGGGGATCCCGAACATCTACAAAGGAAGTCTATTTGGAAAAGAAATAAACACAAATATTAACTTGTTCCCCAACCCCCCCCCAAAAAAACACAAAACCCTGTAACAAAAAGTAAGAGCTCAATATGTGTGTGTGTGTGTGTATACATATATATATATATATATATATATATATATATATATATATATATATATATATGTTTGTTGAAATGAATGGGAAAAAACCCTCAAAATTATATACACACACACACCCCACTGATTTTCTGTAATTTAAAGCACGAAAACATTAATATTAGAGCATTAGAAATTTTTGCCTACTAATAAGGGGAGCAATTAATTTAATTCAATTCAACAAAAAATTTTAATAAAAATATGCTATGTGCAAGGCACTGTACTAGGCACTTAAGATCCAGAAATGATAAAAAAAAAAAAAAAAAGGTTCCTATCTTAAATGTACTTGTTGTCTTTTGTTTTCCCCTGGTACGTTCCATCCACACCTAGGTTTCCATGGGCCCATAAATATTCCTCCTTTATTTCTTCATCCCATTCATTTAACTTTGGTCTCCTTCAGTGCTGAACTTATTGAAAAGTTTTTAATGAAAATGATTGAAACTTCTCTAATGACCACCCAATCATCTATTATAAGAACCCTTTTTTCAGTCATCCTCCTTACCTTTGTTTTTATTGACACAATTGACCACCCCCTTTTCCTAAGCTTTACAATACTGTGTTTCTAAATTTAACTGCTCTTTCCAACTCCATTGATTTCTCATCTATCTCCTAATACTAACAAAGGATTCAACCAAAGATCTGTTCTTATTTTCCTTTCTCTTTTCTATGTTTTCTATCTTAGGAATTTCCTAAATGCATACATTTTTTCATAACTGGTCTAAAATTTGATATAAAAACTGTTATTGAAAGATAACATTGATACTTCTACCTTCTCCCATTACTTACAATTTTAGAATTTGGGCCATACAAAGTTAAAGTCACATAATTAGTTTTGAAATTGAGGCTTAATGTAGTTTTAACACAGGGTACATGGGAATGCATTTCCACCACAGCGGCTGTCACTACAGTTGTTCCTTAGAGAAATTGGAGGCATTGAAAAACATGAGAAAAAAAACAGAAAAACATTTTTTTAAAAGCTCTAGCACTGATAATGACTTAAGCAGATAAAAATGTGTAATATATGATAAAACTTCATCAAAGACACCAGAGACAATGGTGAGAAAAAAGATTTGATTCTAATAACACTTGCTATTTCATGTTTTTATTATAACATGCAACAAAAGGAATGTCAGCTAGAAAATTTTCTGTTTCTCTACATGCATAAATATATATACATGCATACATATATATATATACACATACAAATATACAAATATAATTTGTCATCAATATAGTGGACAAAGAATTTTTGCTAAATAAATCAAACCTTAAAATAAAAGCATATAGTAATCCACACTTGTCTCTACAACAAAAGCCTATTTTTTAAAAGTCATCTAGCAAGGCAGCCAAACAACCTATATTCAAGGGTTGTCTGACACATTCTATTTTTATTATCCAAAGCATGTCACTTCAGGGAACTCCCTTTAGAAGACAGAATAGTAGGGAAAAAATTATTCTTCCAATTAAGATGCTTATATAGTCTACACATTTTTTTTATTTACCTTTTTCATTGTTAAACCTTACTTTATAGCAGAGTCAATTGAGGATCTGAGATACTGACTTGCCCAAGGTCAAAGGTACTAAGTAGAAAGGTCAGAATTTTACCTGGGTCCTTTGATTTTAGATGAAGTATACTTTCAACTGCTCTACCACTTTAAATTAAACACAAAAATCATATATCATTCTACTAAGAAAAAACTATATAACAAATACTTTTTTTACAAATTTTCCCTTTTCTTCTGTTTTGATCTTTAAAATTCAGAGAATTTTCTATCAAATCTTGGAGTTAAAAGGAAATCAATGGAGCTTATTGAGAGAGAGAGATATAGTCAAACCTGTGCTTCAGGAAGATTACTTTGACAGTTGAATGGAGGATGGACTGAGGGGGAAAAGACTTGAGGGAAAGCGACCAACCCAAAGGTTATTACAATAGTCCATATAGGAAGTGATGAAGACCCATACAAGGAAAATGGAAATGAGTCAGAAGAGAGAAGGGAGAACACAAGAGAGAGATGCAATAACTGTAAAACCAATAAGCATCAGCACCAGATTAGATATGGGAACTGAAGAAGAATTAGGAGTTAAGGTCAATTTTGACACTTTAAAAGGTTATGAATATGTGAGACTAGGGTGGGGGTGGAAAGGAGATGATGGTGCTTCTGATACCGATAGGGAAGTTTGATAGAGAAGAGAGTTTGGAAGGAAAAGTATGTATGAATTCAGTGTTTTAGATATGTTAAGTTTAAGATGCCTACCGGACATCCAGTTTCCGGTGTGCAATAGAACAGCTGGAGATGTGAGACTGAAAGTCAGGTGAGAGTGTATAAATAGATTTGAGAATCATCATAGAAGGGAAAAGAAGTAAAAAGTAACAAGAAATAAAGAATTCTGTCAGCACTTGGTTTTCCTTTATAATAATAAAATGGCAATGCAATATTTATACCAGATAGTCCTGGGCAGATGTGCATATATTAATAAACATTTTTGTTCATTATTTTCTCAAAACTAATAAATACTAACAACTATATGATTTCTTTTCAATTTTCTTTTAAGGACAAAAACAGTTTATTCAAGTATCGTAATTAGTAGAAGTTAAAGGAGAGAAAAATTAGCAGCAGCAGTAGCAACAGCTTCCACTATGAGAGACTAAGCAGTAAGGAAAGGTAAAGGAGCTTAAGAGATTATCTGGGGGAATCCCATTTCCCCAAATTGATTGGTCTCCCAAGGGAAGCCAAATCATAAGGTAATAAGCAGTAAGAAAGGGTATATGAATCTCAAAAAAAAAAAAAAGGGTATATGTAGGGGCAAGAGAGTTTACTGGGTGACAACCCTCCCCAAGAGTAGGCTAGTATTCCAAAGGAAGACAAGTGTGTACTATTTCTTAAAGTTAAAAAACATACCTCCAGTCGAGCGATGAGATGTTGGTTCACTAGCAATATTAGAAGACTCTTCTTTGACTGAAGTTATTAAATTAGTATTCTCAATCCATATATTTTCATACAACATTTTAAATATTATGACCAAATCTTCTTGACTTACAATAAGCTGTCCAAAGTAAGTAAAAAATGAAAAATTAGCATTTTGACACATCAATATTAAATTATCATCCTTAGAAACTATCATCCTATTGTCTTTGAATCTGATTTTGAAAATTAATTAATATATACTGACTACACATCTACTTTTCCAAATGGTCACATGACCCTCACTAAATTTTTAACCCAAGATAAAATTTCCACAAATATGTCTTAATGTTACAAAAATTAAATGTTTGAACATATATAAAACTAAAAGCTATTTTAAATTGTATTTTTGTAAACTCAATGCCAGTTTATGATTTTAAAGCCTTCATTCACTAAAATTCTATTCTTAAAAAATTTTTATAGAATACAGAATAATGTAAATTAATTAATTATGGTTCCTTAGAATAAAATGTGGGGTTCTATGGGCTGATACATGATTAATCAATAATTAAAAAAATGAATAATTAAAACAGTGAATTAGAATCTAGTTTGCATTAATGAAATTATATAATATATAAATTTTATATTAATAGAACAATTCAGCATTGTACTAATAGTTAAAGTTCTAATCTAATGTTCTTGAATCAAGCAAAAATGAAACTGGAATATCAAGTAAATGAAAGGTTTAAGTTTATGGTGTGGGAGAAAGAAAACAGCTTTCAATTTGCAGAAAACAAGATTCAAATTCTAGCTGACATTTAATAATTATGTATTTTTAAACAATTTCTCTAACTACCCTAGGTCTCCAATTCCTCATCTGAGCATTGAGAATATTGGTAGCAATAATAACATACCACACTGTTGAGAGTAAAACCCTTTGAAAAGCTCTAAGTGTTATCAATAAGTGAGCAACTAGGTGATTTGATTGGATAGAAAGACTCATCTGAATTTAAATCAGGCCTCAGAAACTTAGTAGCTGTGTTTAAGTCACTTAAACCCATTTACCTCCATTCCTCATCTGTAAAATGAGCTGGAGAGGGAAACAGCAACCCACTCAGTATCTATGCCAAGAAAACTAAAACTGGGATTATAAAGAAGAGTTGGACATGAATAAAAAACAATTAAAGTGTTCTGCATAACAAAAGTGTCATATAAGGAGATCAGGATCCTCTAGCAGTGAAAGTTTCTAGCAAGAGTCAAGCAAAAGGAAGAAAAGTAAAAAAAAAAAAAAAAGCCTTATCTTCAGAAGCTTAGAACAGCAGTAAATGGGCTCATTAGAGATCCTATAATCTACTTTAAGTGCTGAGTGCCTTACAAACTATGAGTCTAGTGAAACTGGGACCCTGGGTGCACTAATGAATAAGGGTGTTTGTGTGTGTGTGTGTGTGTGTGTGTGTGTGTGTGTGTGTTCATGAAATCAGTGCAGTTACAGGAACCTTCTAAATTATAAGGTCTCTGAAATTTCTGAAAAATCAGAGGATTGGAAAGATATGATCTCTATATGTCCCCTTTCAAATCTAAAATTTAAAAACCAATGATCTAAATCTCAAAGTTACTGTCCTGATGTACCCACTTCCTTGATCTCATATTATACACATTAATACATGTAATAAATACAGTGTTTTGGCAATATCTAACTACACAAACATATATATTGTTTAAAGAACTCACAGGAAATATATTTATAAATGATATTAAGATTTATAAATATCACTATCTCTCCCTAACTCGTGTCTCCCCTTTTAAACTTTCTTCTTTAAACACACACACACACACACACACACACACACACACACACAAACACACAAACACAGACAAACACAAAATGCAGTCAGATGAAAATTTTTAGGTTTTCTTTTATGCTCAATAAAAAATTTGATTACTCAAAAACAATCATCAAAATCAATTATTTGGATTTCGTTTTTCTTGTGGAATGTGAATTGGTAGTGTGACTAGAGTCATCAATAAATTAATATGTTTTAGTGACTTAAATTTTTTTTATTTTATTCTCAATTATATAACAAAATTTTAACATTCTTTTTTAAGTTTTGAGTTCCAAGTTCTCTCTCTTCCCTATTCCAGCTCAATGGAAAGGCAAACAATTAGATAGAGGTTATTCATCTGCTGTTGGTGAAAACAGATTTCCAAATCAGTCATGTTGTAAAAGAAAACAAAGAACAAAAAAATAAAAAAAAATAAAAAACCTCAAAAAGCACAAAAACAAAAATATTTTTAAAAATTAAAAAGACAAATTGGCTTTGAAGGGTATTCAGACTTTATAAGTTCTTTAATGGTATTTTACATCATAAATCATTGGATCACAATAATGCTGAAAACAGCTAAATCATTCACAGCTAATCATCATATAATATTGTTACTATGTAGTCCTGGTTTTGATTTCTTAATGTTACATCAGTTCATATAAGTCTTTCCAGGTTTTTCCTGGAAGTATCCTGCTCAAATCTTTTTTTTTTAATTTTGAATTTATTTATTTTTGAATTTTACAATTTTTCCCTATTCTTGCTTCCCTCGCCCCGCCCCTAACAGAAGGTAGTCTGTTAGGCTTTACATTGTTTCCATGCTATACACTGTCCCAAGTTGAATGTGTTGTGAGACAAATCATATCCTTAAGGGAAAAAAAATAAAATATAAGAGATAGCAAAATAACATAAGATTACAATTTTATTTTAATTAAAAGTAAATTCATTCTCTGGATACAGACGTATTCTCCATTGCAAATAACCCATGGTAGTTGCAGTGATGGAATGAGCAAGTCCATTAAGGTTGATCATCAACCACATGTTGCTGATATGATGTTCAATGGTCTTCTAGTTCTACTTATGTCAGTCAGTATCAGTTCATGCAAATCCCTCCAAGCTTCTCTGAATTCTCATCCCTCCTGGTTTCTAATACAATAGTGTTCCATAATGTACATAGACCATAATTTGTTCAGCAATTCCCCAACTGAAGGACATTCACTCAATTTCCAATTCTTTGCCACCACAGAGCTGCTATGAATATTTTTGAACAAGTGATGTTTATATACTTTTTTCTTGAACTCTTCAGAGTATAGACCCAGTAGTGGTATTGCTGGATCAAAGGGTATGCACATTTTTATTACCTTTTGGATATAATTACAAATGGATCTCCAGAAAGGTTGGAATGAGTTCATTGGAATGAGTTCATAGCTCCAACAACAATGTATTAGTGTCCCAGATTTCCCACATCGCTTCCAACAATGATCTTTGTCCTTTCTGTTCTATTGGCCAGTCTGAGAGGTGGTACCTCAGAGATGCTTTAATTTGCATTTCTCTAATAAGTAATGATTTAGAGAAATTTTTCATATGACTATGTATCACTTGGATTTCCCTATCTGTAATTTGCTTTTGCATATCCTTTGACCATTTGTCAATTGGGGAATGGCTTTTTTTTTTTGGTTATAAATTTGACTCAGTTCCCTATATATTTTAGAAATGAGTCCATGGTCAGAAATACTAGTTGTAAAAATTGTTTCCCAATTTATTAATTTTTTATCTTGATTACAGTGGTTCTGTCCATGCATAACATTTTTAATTTAATCAAAATACTCTAGTTTGTTTTTAATCATGTTCTCCAACTCTTACTTGGTCATAGACTGCTTCCTTTTCCATAGATCTAACAGGTAAACTATTCCTTGATATCCTAGTTCGCTCATAATATTTTCTTTTATGTCTAAATCCAATATCCATTTCAATCTTCTCTTGGTACAGAGTTGTGAGGTGTTGGTCTAATCCAAGTTTTTGCCATACTAACTTCCCATTTTCCCAAAGGTTTTTTATCGAAGAGAGTTTTTATCCCCAAAACTGAACTCTATGGGTTTATCAAACAGCAGATTACTATAATTATTTCTTGCTATTGTACCCAGTCTATTCCACTGATCCACTACTCTTATTTCTTAGCCAATACCAGACAGTTTTGATGACCGATTCTTTATAATTTTTGATCTGGTAGGACTAAACCACCTTCTTTTGTACTTTTTTTTCCATTAAATCCCTGGAAATTCTTGACTTTTTATTTCTCCATAAGAATTTTCTTACAAATTTTTGTAACTCATTAAATTTTTGGAATTTTGATTGTTAACTTGCTGTAATCATTTTGCTAAGATTATATTTAAGACTTTTGCATTCTATATTTTGCATCTATATCTATATAGATAGATCTATAATTTTCTTTCTCTGTTATAATTCTTCCTGGTTTAGTTATCAGCACCATATTACTGTCATAGAAAGAGTTAGGCAGAGTTTCATCTACACCTATTTTTCCAAAGAGTTTATATAGAAGTGGAACCAATTGTTCCTTAAATGTTAGACAGAATTCACTTGTGAATCCATCTGGCCCTGGAGATTTTTTCTTAGGGAGTTCAATGGCTTGTTGAATTTCTTTTTCTGAAATAGGACAATTTAGGTATTTAATTTCCTTTTCATTTAACCTAGGCAACTTATATTTTTGTAAATATTCATCCATTTCACTTAGATTGCCAATTTTTTTAGCATATGGTTGGGCAAAATAATTCTGAATTATTACTTTAATATCTTCCTCATTGGCGATGACTTCATCATTTTCATTTATGATACTAGCAATTTGGTTTTCTTCTTTTTTTAATCAACTTAACCAGGGTTATCATTTTAATTTTTTCACAAAACCAACTCTTGGTTTTATTCATTAGTTCAATAGTTTTCTTGCTTTCGATTTTATTAATTTCTCCTTTAATTTTTAGAATTTCTAATTTGGTATTTAATTGGTAGTTTTCAATTAATTCTTTCTTTCATTTTTTAATTGCATATTTAGTACATTGATTTCCTCTTTCTCTTATTCATGTTAGCATTTACACATATAAATGTCCCCTGACAACTGCCTTGGCTGCAACTGCGAAGGATGAAATCATTAATTCTTTCTATAATTTGTTTCATTATAGAGGTTATTATATGAGGTTATTTCATTTCCAATTAGTTTTAGGTCTTTCTCTCCCTGTCCCAATATTACATGAGATTTTTATTGCATTATGATCTGAGAAAGATGTATTCACTATTTCAGCATCTGATTATTAGGTTTTTATGCCCTAGAACATGGTCAATTTTTGCGTAAAGTGCCACATATTGCAGGAAAAAAAAAAGTATATTCCTTTCTATTCCCATTCAATTTTCTCCAAAGGTCTATCATGGCTAGGTTTTTTTTTTTTTAACAATCTATCTCCTTAAATTCCTTCTTGTTTATTTTATAGTTAGATTTATCTAAATTTGAGAGAGGGAGGTTGAGGTATTCCACCAGTAGAGTTTTGCTGTCTATGTCTCCTTGCAATTCATTCAGTTTTTTTTTCTAAATATTTGCATGCTACACCACTTGGTGCATACATATTTAGTATTGAAAACACTTCATTGTCCATGGTACCTGTTAGGAAGATAGTTTCCTTCCTTATCTCTTTTAATGCTATCTATTTTGCAGCTGCTTTCTCTGAGATAAGGATTGCTCCTCCTGTTTTTTTCACTTCAGCTAAAGCAAAATATATTTTGCTCAAACCTTTTACCTTTATTTTCTATGTCTTTCTCTGCTCCAAATGAGTTTCTTATAAGCAGCATATTGTAGGATTCTGGTTTATAATCCACTCTATATTAGCTTATGTTTTATGGGAGAGTTCATCTCATTCACATTTAATGTTATAATTACTAACTCTTTATTTCCCTCCATGCTATCTTACCTCTGTTGGAATTTTTCCCTTTTTTCACTTTATCCATATTCTCCAGTATTTTTTTCTGAATATCACTACCTTCAGTTTGCCCCCTTGTACCCAACCCCCCCCCATTTTTTCCCCTTTCCCTTCCTTCTGTTAGTTCCTCTTTTCCTCCCCCCCTTCCTCCTTTCCCCTTTTAATACTTGAAAGGTAAGGTAAGTTTCTTAACTGAATTTTGTGCATGTTAACTTTAAACCACATCTGATGAGAGTAACAATCAGGTGGTTCTTACCTCCTCCCTTCTTCACCTCTATGGCAACAGGTCCTTTGTACCTCTTTATGTAATGTGATTTACCCAATTCAATCTCTTCCATTGTCCCATCTCTTTACTGTCCCCCCTTTTTGGGAAGTATTGTTTTTAAATAATTCTGAGTCACAGAAAAGTCATGAATGTCCATTATTTCTGGCTAAGTATATTCTTTCCAACAGAGTTACAATTCTTAAGAGCTATGAGAGTCTTTCTCCCAGGTGAGGATATAGTCAGTGTTATATTATTGGACAGCAGTTTTTTTTTCTTTACCGCCCCCTTTTTTTTCCTTTTTCATGTGTCTATTCAGTCTCCTGTTTGAAGTCCAAATTTCCTATTTAGCTCTGGTATTTACATCAGGAAAAGTTGGAAGTCTCCTAGTTCATTAAATATCCATCTTTTCCCCTGGAAGAGAAGGCTCAGTTTTGCTGTATAGTGAATTGTTGGCTGCATTGCAAACTCCCTTGTTCTTTGGAATATCTCGTTCCAGGCCCTTAGATCCCTTAATGTTGATGCATCCAGGTCCTGCATAATCCTTACTGTGGCTCCTTGGTATCTAAATTGTTTCTTTGTGGTTGCTTGCCAGATTTTCCCTTTTATCTGACAGTTCTGGAATTTGGCCACAATATTCCTTGGTGTTTTCATTTTAGGATCCCTTTCTGGAGCAGATCAATGCATTCTTTCAATAAGTATTTTGCCCTCTGGAGCCATAATGTCAGGGAAATTTTCGACCACTAAATCCTGGAATATTAAGTCCACGCTTTTTTCTCTTTAATATTTTCAAGGAGCCCAATGATTCTTGTTTTCTCTCCTATATCTATTCTTCAGATCAATGGCTTTGCTGATGAGGTATTTTACATTTTCTTCTATTTTTTCTATTTTTTGGTTTTGTTTAACAGATCCTTTTTGTCTCATGAAGTCATTAGTTTCCATAGACTCCATTCTTTTTTTTTTTAAGGTTTTTGCAAGGCAAATGGGGTTAAGTGGCTTGCCCAAGGCCACACAGCTGGGTAATTATTAAATGTCTGAGATCGGATTTGAACCCAGGTCCTCCTGACTCCAGGCCTGGTGTTTTATCTACTGCACCACCTAGCCACCTCTCCATTCCTTTTTAAAATTAGAATTTTCTTCACTTACCTTTTGCAACTTCTTTTCCTATTAGTCAATTCTATTTTGGAAGGAGTTTTCCATTTGTCCAATTGAAGTTTTGAGAGATTTTCTTTTTGCATTTATCCAACTGTATTTTCCAAGGATTTGTTTTCTTGTTGCAATGTTTTAATCTTCTCTTGAGTTTCTTTTCCCAAATTTTCAAATTGATTTTTAAACTCCTTTCTAATTTCTTCAAGGAAGTCTTTCTGGGTTAGAAACCAAATCATATTCTACTCAGAAGTTCTAGATCTCTCTGAGTTAGGGTCTTTACCTTCTAGGTAGTTGTATATGAACCCCCCTTCTGCTGGCCTTTCTTAATTTTCCTAAGATCTTGTCAATAGGGAGGGGCTGGTTGACAGTGGTTTGGTGTTGAGATCCCTAAAGGCTATTGCTCACTCCAGCCAGTAGGGTTGCTTTCTTTGGAGTGTCTGTGACTTTGATTTGCAGCTCTCTCCCTCAGCCTGGGAGGGGGTGGGTGGTGCTGCTAGATACTTTTATCCTTGAACAATGTAGGCTGCACCACCCCTAAGCCTGGGGGAAGGTGGGCTGTTACAGTGTTTGTTTTAGGAAGAGGTATAGAGTCTGTGTTTCTCCATTCTAGCTGAGCCCAGGGGATCAACATCAGTGCCACTCTCTGGGCCAGAACTCACCCTCCAGTCCTGTTGGTAGTGACCCAGACAGCTGCTCCCACAGCCAAAATCTCCACCACTAATCTTAGGTTAGTCTGGCTCTCATTCCACCCCCACTGGCTCTCTGCTCACTGACCCTGGCTTACCCATGATCCCCCAAAACAGACCTTGTTTGTAGATGTTCTTCTCCTAGTGTCAAAACTCAATCGAGTTTCTGTTAAGTTTGTTCCATATTATATATGAGGGAAGACCAGGAGACCCTAGCATAATGCCTGTCTTCTCTCTGACATCTTTGCTGGAAGTCTCATTATTTCTTATAGCACAATAGTATTCTAATGTAATCACATACCACAAGTTGTTGAGGGGATGGGCATGGCCTCAATTTCTGGGAATGGCCTCAATTTCCAATATTTTGCCATCTCAAAAAGAGCTATGTACAAATATTTTTGTAGAGGTTCCTTTGGGTTTTTTTTCCCTTTAAATCTCTTTAGAATACAGTCATAGAGGGGTGGCTAGGTGCCGAAGTGGATAAAGCACCGGCCCTGTAGTCAGGAGTACCTGGGTTCAAGTCCAGTCTCAGACACTTAGTAATTACCTAGCTGTGTGGCCTTGGGCAAGCCACTTAACCCCGTTTGCCTTGCAAAAAACCCTAAAAAAAAAAAAGAATAGTCATAGAGGTGTACTGTTGAATCAAAAGGCATGTTTTTATAAGTCCTTTGGGGAAAATTTCAAATTGCTCTGCAGAATGGTTGAATCAATTAACTCTAACAATGTGCTTTATTGTCTCAATTTTCCTACATATCCTCTATCATTTGTCATTTTCTGTTTCTGACATATTAGTCAATCTGAAAGGTGTGAGGTGGTACCTCAGAGTTATTTTAATTTCTACTTCTAGATCAATGGTAACTTAAAGCATTTTTTTCCAAAGGATTATTGATAGCAGCTTTGTCGTCTTCTGAAAATTGCCTGTTCATGTACTTTGACCCATTTAACAATGAGAGAAAAGACATATTTTTTTTTTGAATTTGACTCAGTTCTCTCTCTATGTATATATTTGAGAAATGAAGCCTTTTTGGAGAAACTTACCACAAAATCTTTTCTATAATTATTTCCCTCCCTCCTAATTGTTCTCCAAGTTTATTCTTCTCCCACTCTCTTTTCATCCTATTCCTCCTCAAAAGTATTCTGCTTCTGACAATCTTCTCTTCCTATCCACCTTCCTTTGGACCAGTCCCTACCCCCATTCATTCACCTCCTACTTCCCTGTAGGATAAGACAGATTTCCATACCTAACTGAATATATATATATATGTATATATATATATATACATATATATATATATATATATGCTATTCCTCCTTAGAGCCAAATTCAATGAGATTACTGTTCAAGTGTTGTATATCCCTACCCATCCATCTTCCCCTTTTCTGTAAAGTTCTTTCATGCCTCTTTTAAGTGCCAAAATTTATCCCTTTCTCACTCTCCCCTGGATTATAAAGGAAAGCTGAGAGAATTGATGGTTTCCAATTGTGGGGCTGGAGAAGATGTGAGGGTTCCCTTGAAGAGCAACAAAATAAAATTAGTTACTATCAGTCACTACTTAAATTAATTCAGTCTATTCAATGGAAGGTCAATGAAAAGGTCTATTCAATGAAACTGAAGCTATGGCCACCTAATAAAAAGGCAGGGCTCAACAGAGAAAGCCTTGATGCTAGGAAAGATTGAGCACAAAAGGAAAGGATGGAAGAGAGAGGGGCACAGTTTCATGAAAACAGTGAACATGAACTTGAATAGATTTTGAGAAAAAAGTAGCATGCTATGATCCCAGGGTCACAAAGTGTCAGACAAAATAGATGACTACACAACATCAACAACTCTCACTTCCCCATTCTCCCGATGGATCACTCTTTCTCAGTGTTTAGTTTTATTTATATATTACCCCATCACAAACTCATATTCATGCCCTCTATGTTTAAACTACTTCTAACATATCCTGAAATCATAAAGTTCTCAGGAGTTACAAGTATCATCTTCTGATGTAGGAATCTAAATGAATAATTTAACCTTATTAAATCCCTAAAGATTTTTCCTACCTGTTTATGTTTTTTTTCTTCTCTGGAGTCTTATATTTTAAAGTCAGATTTTTCTCTTGAGTTTTGATCTTTTCATCAGGAATAATTGAAGTCCCCACTTCCAATGACTGTATATTTTCCACTGATGGATTATATTCAATATTCCTATTTAGATAATTATTGATTATAACCCTAGCTTCTTTTACTTAAGAATATATTGCATATATATGGATCCTTTAATGTACTATAGAAGATGTTATTCCTGATTGTGGCTCCAAAAAACTTGAATTGCTTCTTTCTAGTTGCCTATAAGATTTTCACCTTAATCTGAGAATTCTGGAATTTGGCTATAATATTCCTGGGGGGTTAATTTAGGATTCTTGTTCAGGAGGCGAAGTATTCAATGAGAACAGCTTCAATTTCTATTTTACAATTTAATACTAGACTAAAAGAGCAGTTTTCTTGGATACTTTCTTGAAAGATGGTGCCTATACCCTTTTTTTTAAATCACAGTCTCAAGTAGTCTAATAATTCTTAAAATTATTGCTCTTTGGTCTGTTTTCCATATCAGTTGTTTTTCCAATGAGATATTTTCATGGTCTTTTTTTTTGAATCTTTGGATTTTATATTCTTATTTCTTAATGTCTCATGGAGTTATTAGCTTCCACTTGTCCCAATCAAATTTTTAAGGAATTATTTTCTGAGTTAATTTTTATCACCTTTTCCACTTGGCCTATTTTACTTTTAAAGAACTCTTTTCATCATTGATTTTATATCTTTTTTTGTCTTTTTCTATATCTTTTTCCATTTGGCCAATTCTGCTTTAGGTGTTATTTTCTTCTGCATTTTTTTGGGCTTCCTTATCAAATGGTTGTCTTTTCATTAATAATTTACTTGTAAAACTCCCACATCATACAATTTTTCCTCTTATTTGATTTAAAGATGCTTTGTTGCACTCTTCTAGAAATTCTTTATGCACCAATCAAGAAATTACATTTTTCAAAGAGTATTTGAATGTAGCAATTTTGACATTGACATCCTCATCTAAGTTTGTGTTTTGATTTTCTCTGTCAACACAGTTAACTATATGATCAGATTCATTTTTTTCCTTTCATTTTTCTGCTTCTTTTTTGACTTTCAGCTTTTTATAGTTAAAATTGGGCTCTATTAGTGAGAAGTAGGGGACACCTAGCATAAGGTTTTACACATTGCTTTGTATCCCAGAACAAGTTCTGGGTGCTTTTAAGCTTTCGATTCTTCCAAGATAGCATGTTCTGAGAGGTGTGCTCTCCAGGTCTAATTGACCATGAACACACTGCTTTGAGCTGGACCATGAGAAAGTGGGGGCCCTTGTTCACTTGCTCTAGTAGTCTAGCTCCACCATGCTTTGAAATTATGTCCTGGAACTACATATAAACAACTCAATAGAGTCCTGCACCAAAATCCAACGAAGGGTTCCCTGTACACTCCCTCTGACCAACTGTTTGGTCCCTCCCCATCTGAGTCTGGAAACCACTGCTTACAATTCAGTCAGGCACAAGACCTGCTGGAACCGGGCTGAGGCTTTGGTCTCTTCTGGCTAAGTACACACTAAATCCAATGCTTGCCAATCTTCTAAGTTGCCTGGGGCTGGAAAGATTTTTTACTGTGTCCTTTCAGTAATTTTTCAGTTCCAGAATTTATTTTTGAAGAATTATTTTTTAAAGTTGTAAGGAGAGAAATTTGGGAAAGCAGAAAAATACTTGCCTTTATTCCACCATCTTGGCTCTGCCTCTTCAAATGTAAATTTTAGTGTACATAAGTTTGTATAAAATTATATAAAATCTTATAATAATCAAATGCAGTTGGGGATGAAACCAAGATGGTGGAGAGAAGTCAGGGAACTGTCTGAGTTCTCTGCTTAAATCCAGTTTCTAAATGAATTTGGGGTGGGGTGGGGGAGGGAGAGACAGAGTGGAGCAATTTTCCTTTGGTTGTTTTTTTTTTTGCAAGGAAATGAGGTTAAGTGGTTTGCCCAAGGCCATAGTTAGGTAATTATTAACTGTCTGATACAGGATTTGAACTCAAGTACTCCTGAATCCAAGGCCAGTGCTCTATCCACTGTGCCAACTAGCCACCCAGCAATTTTCCAGCTAAAGCGTTTTGGAAGGTCTGTTCCATTTGGGTGGAGGAGGAGCAGAACCCAACACAGGTGGGTATAGGGAAGCCAGCAAGACATTGTTAGTTGCAGAGCAACTTAAGGCCCTCAATCTTAGCTTAGCAGGTAGCTCTGAGGCCTGTAGGCCCCATGCAAAAGGCCAACTGTAAGGCCCAGAACCTCCACCCAGTAAGGAGTACCCCAACTTGGGGAATAAGCCACAACTACCTGAGGCCCCAGCATGGAAAATCAGTGAACAGACATCTGGCCCCCAGCATAAACACTAGGATAGTGGCCCCTGGGCCCCTGACTTTGAAAAGTGAGCACATATTTTTTTAAAAAATAGTCCTAACACAGGGTGGCTAGGTGGCGCAGTGGATAAAGCATCAGCCCTGGAGTCAGGAGTAACTGGGTTCAAATCTGGTCTCAGAAACTTAATAATTACCTAGCTGTGTGGCCTTGGGCAAGCCACTTAACTCCATTTGCCTTGCAAAAACCTAAAAAAAAAAAATAGTCCTAACACTGAAAACTACTATAGTGACAGGAAGATCAAACAACAAACTCAAAAGAGCAAAACAATGATGAAATGCCTATATATGAAGCCTCAAAAAGGAATATGAATTAGTCTCAGACCAAAAAAGACCTTTGGAAGAACATAAGGAATCAAATAAGAAAATGGGAAAAAACTGGCAAATGAGTTGTGCAGGAGAATTATGAAAAATTAAAAATAGACTGAAGACAACAATTCCTAGAAACAGAATTGCAACAATGGGAATAAAAGAAACACTCCACTGAAAAAGGTCGTTTAAAAGTAGAACTGGCCAAATGGAAAAAGAGGTAAAAAAAGCTAACAGAAGAAAATAATTCCTTGAAAACTTAGAATTGGGCAAGTGGAAGAAAACGACTAGGAGACATCATGAATCAGACAAACAAAATCAGGAGAGGAAAATGTAAAGTATCTTACTGGAAAAACAACTGACCTTGAATGTAGATAATGGAGGGATAATCTGAAAATTACTGTGTTACTTGAAAGCCATAACCAAAAAAAAGAGCCAGAACATATCTTCCAAGAAATCATTAAAGAAAACTGATCTGATAACTTAGAACAAGATGGTAAAATAGTCATTGAAAGAATCCACTAATCACTTCCTGAAAGAGAAACCAAAATGGGGGAGGGGGGGGCTAGGTAGTGCAATGGATAGAACACCAGCCCTGGAGTCAGGAGTACCTGAGTTCGAATCTGGTCTCAGACACTTAATAATTACCTACCTGTGTGGCCTTGGGCAAGCCACTTAACCCCATTTGCCTTGCAAAAAAAAAAAAAAATCACAGGGAGATACCAAAATAAAAGCTCCAAGAAATGCTGGAGCCAATTTCATAATTTTTGATTGAAGGAGAAAAAATTGCAGGCAGCCAAAAAGAAAATATTCAAATTATAATATATCACAGACAGAACTACATAGGATTTAATACAACATTAAAGGATCAAAGGTCCTTGACTCTGATATTCAGGAAGGCAAAGGAGCTTAGATTACAATTAAGAATCAACTACCCAGCAAAACTAAATATACTTTTTTTTTTTTTTTTTTTTAGTTTTTGCAAGGCAATGGGGTCAAGTGCCCAAGGCCACACAGCTAGGTATTTATTAAGTGTCTGAGGCCAGATTTGAACTCAAGTACTCCTGACTCCAGCGCTGGGGCTCTAGCCACTGCACCATCTCCACCCCTAAACAAACACTTTCAAAAAGAAAAGATACACATTCAACAAAATAAGGGATTTTCAAACTTTACTGATGAAAATCCCAGAGCTGATTAGAATCTACAAGCACAAGACTCAAGAGATACATAAAAAATTAAAGAAAAGAGAAAAAAGTATGTTTTTAATAAG
Organism: Macrotis lagotis; assembly: GCF_037893015.1. Taxonomy (NCBI): domain Eukaryota; kingdom Metazoa; phylum Chordata; class Mammalia; order Peramelemorphia; family Peramelidae; genus Macrotis; species Macrotis lagotis. Next base: position 39,286,981 of record NC_133665.1, read on the forward strand.
ACAACATTCCTACAAAGGAACATGGTGCTCGTGACTCTTGAGAACTCTATCACTATTACCACAGTTAGAAAGCATATATGTAGACAGAAGATGTCAGTATAAGTAAATTTTGAAATGATATGTTTAAAAAAAAGAATTATCCTGGAAGAAGAAGAAAGGAAGTGGCCAATTAAGATAAATTATATCACAAGAAAAGGTGAAAAGGATCTATTACAGTACAGGGAAAGAAAAGAAGGAGTGAGCATTACTGAATCAAATTAGGCTCAAAAAAGAGAATAACACATTCTCAGTAGGTTCAGAAATCTATCTTACCCTACAGGGAAGTAGGAGGTGGAAAGGGGAAAGAAAACAGAAGAAAGGAGAAAGGGACACAAAAAAGGGTTCAGTTGATAGACAGGAGGACAAATTGAGTGAAGCAGTGGTCAAAGGTAAAAACAATGGTGAGGAGGGATAGCGCAAAAGAAGAAAGAAAAACATAAAAGGGAGGAAAAAATAAGATGGACAGAAATACAGTCAGTAATCAGAACTATCAATATTGATGGGGAAGATACCTAAATCAAGAAGAATCAAAACAAAAAAAGATTATAGACTAATTTCCCTAATGAATATTGATGCAAATTTTTTAAATAAAATAGTAAAGAGATTACAACTAGTTGGCATGTGCATACACACACACACACACACACACACATTAGTATAGTAAAGTGGCATCAAAAGAATGATACACTTTTTTCAGATAGGATTTAGGATTTAGACAAGGAATACAAGGCTGGTTCAATATTAGGAAAATCAATGGCATCACTGATCATATCACTAACAAAACAAACAGAAATGATATGATTTTTCACAACAAATACAGAAAAAAGACAGCACCCATTCCTAATAAAAAACACCAGAGAGCATAGGAAGAAATGGAGCTTTACTTAAAATGATGAATAGAATTATCTAAAATGAACAACAAGCATCATCAATAATGGGGGACAAGCTAGAAGCTTAAACATCAGGGGCAAAGCAAAGATACCCATTAAGACTACTATTATGGGGGTGGAGCCAAGATGGCGACAAGAAGGAATCGAGTTTTAGGCACTCTGATAAAACTTATAAACTAAGGACTCTAACTAAACTTTCGAGAGGCAGAACCCACAAAGGGACCCAGAGAGGCAGTTCTCCTACTCAAGGTAACATGGAAAAGAGCAGAAAGGCTCTGCTCCCCGGTTGGAGGGGTGGCCCACCGGAGGGGTGGCCCGCCAGAGCGGAAGAACTTCAGCCTCCCGGAGGCAGCCCCAGGGCACTGGGAGCTCCAGCTCACAGCAGCGGGGGAGTCTCCGGAGCTACACTCCCGGAAGCACTGGGCACAAAGTGGGTGAACAGCAGGGGACCTCTGCCAGAGGGAGCACTTGGAGCGCAGCCCTCAGGGCACACAGCAAGCAGCATGGTCTTTTGGCAGCCCAGATGCTGAAACAGAAGCAGGTGGGGCTGGTAAGCAGGAGGCCCCAGGGCATGAGCCCATTGAACTCAGGTTGGGGAGTGAAGAGAGACTGCAGAGCTCTGTCCTCTGCCCCTGGAACAGGACTCTGGGGTTCTGACCACATTCAGATCCTGATCATAGTCTAGGCCCCCCCCACAGAACAGCAGCCCCCCCACACCTCAGCCCCGTGGCAGAGGGGGGCGCTTATGGTCATTCACAGACCAGGAGGGAGGACAGAGCCACATACACTGAGACCCTTCTGGGAGTGTCCCAAAAGCTCAGGAAGCACCCCAAAACCAGGCCCAGGCTAGGAAAATGAGCAAGCAGAGAAATAAGAGGAACACTATTGAGAAATATTGTGCAAATGAGCCCAAGAAGGATCAAAATACTCAGTCTGAAGATGAGGAAGCACAAGCTCCTGCATCTAAAGACTCCAAGAAAAACAGAAATTGAGCTCAGGCTATGACAGAGCTCAAAAAAAACTTTGAAAATGAAATGAGGGAGTTAGAAGAAAAACTGGGAAAAGAAAGGAGAGAGATGTAGGAAAAACATGAAAATGAAGTCAGCAGCTTAGTCAAGAAAATCCAAAAAAATGCTGAAGAAAATAGCATGCTAAAAAACAGCTTAGGTCAAATGGATAAAACAGTTCAAAAAGTTATGGAAGAGAAGAATGCTTTAAAAAGCAAACTTGGCCAGATGGAAAAAGAGATAAGAAAACTCTCCGAGGAGAACAAATCCTTCATACAAAGAATAGAATTCAGGGAGATTGATGAATTTGCCAAAAATCAGGAATCAATACTTCAAAACCAAAAAAAAAATGAAAAATTAGAAGAAAATGTGAAATATCTCATTGAAAAAACATGGAAAACAGACTTAGGAAAGATGATTTAAAAATTATTGGAATACCTGAAAGTTATGCAGGAAAAGAGCCTTGACATCATTTTCAAAGAATTACTACAGGAAAAGTGCCTTGATATTCTAGAAGCAGAGGGCAAAATAGAAATGGAGAGAATCCACCGATCCCCCTGAGAAAGATATGCCAAGAAACAACCCCTACGAATATTATAGCCAAGTTCCAGAACTCCCAAGTCAAAGAGAAAATATTACAAGCATCCAGAAGGACACAGTTCAAATACCGTGGAGCTGCAGTCAGGATCACACAGGACTTAGCAGCAACTACACTGGAAGCTTGTAGGACTTGGAATATAATATACCAGAAGGCAAAAGAGCTTAGAATGCAGCCAAGAATGAACTACCCAGCAAGGCTGAATGTCCTCTTCCAGAGAAAAAGATGGACTTTCAATGAACCAGGGGAATTTCAAATGTTCCTTCTGGAATGGCCAGAGCTGAACAGAAGGTTTGATCTTCAGATACAGGACTCAGGTGAAGCATAGAGAGTGGAGAAGGTGAAAATATGAGGGACTTAATGATGATGAACTGCATGTATTCCTGCATAGAAAAATGACACTGATAATACTCATATGAACCTTCTCAGTTAATAGAGCAGGTAGGGGGAGCTTTTATAGTTGAAGCACAGGAGAAAGCTGAATTTGAAGATAAAATATGGTGTAAAAATGGAGTCAATAGAAAAAAAAGGGAAATGTAATGGGAGAAAGAAAAAGGAGAGGGGGAACAGGCCAAGACATTTCATATAATAAGATTTTTCTTTATTACAATGAGCCATTGCAATGATATGGAAGGGGGGAGGCAAGGCGGAATGAGGGAACCTTTGATCTCATCAGAGGTGGCTAGGAGAGGAAACAGCATATATACTCAATGGGGTATAGGCATCTGGAGTAAGAAGGAGAGAAGGGGGACAGGGGGAAGGGGTGGGGATGTGAATAAAGGAGGAGAGGATGGACCATGGGGGGAGAGTGGTCAGATATAACACATTTTCTTTTTTTACTTCTTGCAAGGGGCTGGGATTGGAAGGCCTGTCCAGGACCATACGACCAGGTGGATGCTAGGCCTAAGGGGTGGTATGGGGGTTCAGGGCCTCTTGGCCCCAGGACCAGGGATCTGTCTGCTGCGCCACTCAGCTACCCTACAGCAGAGTCAGAGTGAAAGGAGAGAGAAAATACAGTACATAGTAGTGGAGAAATAAGAAAGGAGGAGTTGCGATCAGCAATGGCAATGTTGGAAAAATATGGAAGTAACTTTTGTGATGGACTTAACAGAAAGAATGTGATCCACCCACGACAGAGCTATTGGTGTTGGAACAAAGACTGAAGCACATTTTTTATTATTATTATTATTATTATTATTTGGGGGAGGGTGCAGGGCAAGTGGGGCTGGGTGCCCTGCCTGGGGCCACATAGCAGGGTGATTGTTGGTGGTCTGAGGCCGGATTTGGACCCAGGTGCTCCTGGCTCAAGGGCCAATGCTCTGTCTGCCACCCAGCCACCCCTACTATTATTACTATTTTATTTTATTTTGGGTCTTTTTTTTCCTTCTTTTGGGTTATTGCAGGGCAGTGGGAATCGGTTGGCTTGCATGTCATATGGCTGGGTGACTGTTGGGTCTACGGGAGTGGATATGGGCTCAGGTGCACGTGGCTCCAGGGCTGGTGCTTCGTCCATTGCGCCACCTGGCCATACCTACAATTATTACTATTATTTTTTTTATTTTAATTTTTTTCTCTCCCCTTTACTTTATTGCTCAAGCAAGTCGATATTTATGGGGGGAGGGGGTATTTCATTTACTCTCAAACAAGAATATTTTATTAATGTAAAAAAAATTGTACAAAATGAGAATAAAAAAATTTTTTAAAAAAAGAAAAAACCTCAAAGAATAAAACTTCATGTCTAAAAACGAAGACTACTATTATGCAATATTGTACTAGAAATGTAATGTTCTTCAGGGCAAAAATCAAGATGTCAGTGAAAAGATAGGAAGCTCTGGAGTTTTTCCTGTAACAGCTTTAAACAAAGCTTCTACACAGATCTTAAAGCTACTAATCCCAATTTTAAAAAAAGGGGGCAAAACAGGTTCTCTACTCAAGATATCATGGAAGATCTTCAGTAAAGATCTGTCTCTTCTGGGGTTAAGGAGAAGTAAAGTCCAGAATAGGTGAGCCTACAGCAAAATCAGCAAGAGGCTCTTTACCTGTAGGGCAGGGCAGGTCTAAGCTCAGCAAAGACAAAAGTTCTAGCCCTGGGAATTCTGGGAAAACAAATGGGTCTGAGTTGGGATCAAATAGCTACATAGACAAATCCTTGGCCAAGGAAGAAACAAACCTCTTCATAGGTAACACCTTGGCAAGTGAATAAGTCAAGGACTAGATTCCAGGTTCATCAAAAAAGTTTGGGATGACACTCTCTTATCCCAGGAGCTAAAAAAACTGAAAAAAAACCTCAAAACCCCTAAAAAAACTTTAAAAATGAGCAAAAGAAATCCCAAAAAGACCTCTAACCATAGAAAGCTACTATTCTCATAGGGACAATAAAAACAACTCTTAAGAAGAATTAAATAGTGATAAATTGCCTACAAATTTAGACTCAAAGGAGTTTATGAATTGGCCTCAAATCTAAAACATCTTGGAAGAGATCAAAAAAAAGATTTTTAAAAAGTTAGGAAGAAGAAAAATGGAGAAAAGAGTCACACATGAGAAATATGAAAAATTGATTAAAGAAATCAACTCCTTTAAAAGTAAAAATAACCAACTGGAATATTTTCTCCCAAATTATTTTTCTAGCTCTATAATTTTTTTTGCTAATTTAATTTGAATGGCATTGAATATATAAATTACTTATGGTAAAATTGTCATTTTTATTAATACTGGTCCTATCGATTAAACAACTGGTCCTAACAATTAAAATTTCTATCAGATATGATTTTATTTGTATACAAAGTTTTTTATAATTCTTTTTTCTGAATTTGTCTCAGTACATGTGTTTCCAGGTATTTTTATATTGTCTAAAGTTATTTTAAATGGATGACATCACTAGCTAGCTCTTCCTGCAGGATTGATGATATATAGATAGATGATATATAGTAATGCTGAAGCTTTATGTGCATTTACTCTATCCTGTAACATTGCTAAAATTATTTTTGGTTGAGCTTTTAGAAGTTTCCAAATAAATCATATCATCTGTAAAAGAGATACTTTAATTATCTCACTGTCTATTCTTAATCCTTCTATTTCTTTTTTCTTTTTTTCTTCTCTTATTGCTTTGGCTAGACGTTCTAATACAATACTGAATTGGACTGGTGACATTGAGCATCTTTTTTTCATGCCTAGTTTTACTGGGAAGGCTTCCAGCTTATCTCCATTACAAATAATGCTTGCTAATGATTTGAAGTAAATGCTTATTTTGAAAAGTTCATTCATGCCTATACTTTCAAGAATTGTAAAAATGAGCATTGTAAGATAATCAAATATTGTATTATATCAAAATAAAATCCACTGGGATTATCATAAAGTATTTGCTTCTATTATTGTTATAATCAATTATGTTAATAGGTTTCTTTATGTTAAACCATTAGTGAAGTCCTGGTATGATTCCCATTTGGTCATAATATTCAATCTTTTTAATGTACAGTTATAATCTTATAGAGAGTATTCTATTCAATAATTTTCTATATTCATTATTGAAATTTGTCTAAAATTTTCTTTCTCTGTTTTTACTTTTCCTGATTTAGGTATTAGTAACATATTTGTTTCATAGAAGGAGTTTGGTAGAACCCCCTCCTTGCCCACTGGTCCAAATAATTCAATATTAAAATTAGTTGGTTTTTAAATGCCTGCTAGAATTTACTTATAAATCCATCTGGTCCTGGTGTTTTTCTTAGGAAGATCATTTATTCAATTTTGTCTAAAACTGATCTATGTAAATATTATTTTCCTCTTCTACTAATCTAGGCAGTCTTTATTTTTGTAAATATTCTTCCATTACTTAAGCTGTTAAATTCATTGCCATATAATTAGGCAAAATAATTCCTTGTAATTACTTTGATTTCATCTTCTTCAATGGTAACTCACCGTTTTCATGTTTGATTATCAGTAATTTGGTTTTTCTATGGTTATCTATTTTATCAACTTTTTCATAATACCATCTCCTACTTTAATTTATTAATTCAATGATTTTCTTATACTCAATTTTTAAAATTTATTTATTTAGTATTTTATTTTTCCCCAGTTACATGTAAGAACAATTTTTAACATTTGTTTTTAAAATACTGAGTTTCAGATTCTCTCCGTTCCTCCTCCCCACACTGAGAAAACAAGTAATATGACTGTGTAGTCAGAAAAACCACTTCCATAACAGTCATGTTATGAAAGAAAACATAGTATCCTCTCCCTCCACAGAAAAAGAAATCAATAAAAACTCAAGAAAATAAAGTTAAAGAGTTTCAATTTGTATTCAGACACTATCAGCTCTCTCTGGAGATGGACAGTGCTCATTATCATAATACACTCAAGTTTTTAAAAAATTTAATTCAATTTTTAGAATTTTCAATTTAATGTTTAATAGGGAATTTTAAATTTGTTCTTTTTTTTCCGGTTTTATTTTTCAATTCCCAGTTCACTGGTTTGCTTTCTCTTTTTTAATTGATACAAGCACTTAGAGATATATATTTTTCTGATTACTGCTTCTGCTGTATCTCATGTCTTAATTTGCTTCATTACAGTCATTTCCTTTAATGAAATTATTGATTCTTTCTATTATTTGTTCTTTAACCCATATATTTTTTTAAGACTAGGTGTTTAGTGATGACATGTATCAGATTGCAGCCTATCATGAGGAAGGCAGAAAGAAAGGACGGTGGTTAAAATATGTGAAAATTGAAAGCTTACAAAAGCATTAATGTTGAAAAAAATAGTTACATGTAAATGGACAAAACAATTAAAATTAAAATTAAAAAAAGATTAAGTGTTTAGTCTTCAATTAGTTTTTTTCTAAATTTCTATGCTCCCTGGTTCAATATAATTTTTATTACATTGTGGTCTGTAATGGAAGCAATGAATTTTTCTGCTTTTCCTATTAAATTTTTATGCCAATCTTTGAAAGGTACTATGTACCACTGAGAAAAAGGTATATGCCTTTCTATTTTCATTCAATTCTCTCTAGATATCTATCATATATAGGTTTATCTAAAATTCCATTAAATTCCTTAGTTTCTTTTTTACTTATTTTTTGGTTGTGATTTGTCTAGTTCTGAGAGGGAAAGATTTATTAGAGTACTATTATCCATTTCCACATGTAATTAGCTGAGGCATAATACATTCTTATTTTATTCTTTTTTTTTTACTCCGTATATTTCTCATTTTTAAAATGTAATTCTTGTAAGCAGCATATTGTTAGATCCAGATTTTTAATCATTCTACTATCAATTTCCATTTAATGGGTAAGTTTATTCCACTCACATACAAAGTTATAATTACTATTTGTGCATTGCATTGCCCTCTATGCTATTTTTCCTCACTGATGATATGTTTGTCCTTTATACTTGAAGAAGACCATGACATCTGGGAGGTAATGCCTTGATGAACATATGAATTTAATTTGAGTGAGGTACTGTGTTAAGTCACCTGCCTCACTTTCCCCTCCAGAACCAACTGGGTCCAGTGATGAGATGTGAATCAGGACAATTGGAGATGGCCCTGGATGTGAGGCAATCAGGGTTAAGTGACTTGCCCAAGGTCAAACTAGTGTCAATTATAGTCCCGTCCTGGGGCAGCTAGGTGGCATAGTGGATAAAGCACTGGCCCTGAAGTCAGGAGTACCTGGGTTCAAATCTGGTCTCAGACACTTAATAATTACCTAGCTGTGTGGCCTTGGGCAAGCCACTTAACCCCATTTGCCTTGCAAAAACCTAAAAAAAAAAAAAAAAAAATTATACTCCCGTCCTCCTGACTTCAAGGTCCACAGTGCTTTATCCACTGTGCCATCTCACTCACAGAGGGCAGCTAGGTGATGCAGTGATTAGAGCACTGGCCCTGGAGTCAAGAGGCCCTTAAATCACATCAGGCCACAGACACTTACTAGATGTGTGATCTTGGGCAAGTCACTTAATTCTATTGCATCACATTCAGGTTTATCTTCAGTCATCCTGATCCATGTCTGGCCACTGGACCCAGATGGCTCCAGAGAAGAAAAGTGAGGCTGGTTAATGTGCATATCATGGCATCACTTCCCTGATGTAATGATCTTCTTTGAGAATAAAAGGCAAAAATTTTTCTTCACTACTGTCCAATAATTAACTTTCTAGTCAATATATATATATTTTAGGTTTTTTCCTAGGCAATGAAGTTAAGTGGCTTGCCCAAGGCCACACAGCTAGGTAATTAGTAAGTGTCTGAGGCCAGATTTGAACTCAGGTACTCCTGACTCCAGGGCCGGTGCTCTATCCACTGCGCCACCTAGCCGCCCCTAGTCAATATACTTTTAAAGAATTTCTTCTTTATTCTTTCCCCTAACCCTCCTTTTCCCTTTTCTATCTACACTTCTTCCCCGCACCTTTTAAAATTTTAATCATCAACACCATTCTAAATCCCACTCCCCCTCTTATCCTGTTTTTTATTTATAAAATTAGAAAACTTTTTAAACCCTTTTTTAGATGGTATTTGTCCCCTCACCATGAGACCAGGGTTTCAGCACTACTACCTCTCCACCCCAATCTGATTCCTCAATATCAGTTCTTCCTCTCAGGCCTCATTAAAATGAGATAATTGCTATTTTCACCTTTTCCTTCACAATTTTGCTTTTTAGAATGAGCATATCATACTCAGTTCATCCTCAATCTTTCTTATACTACCTAATTACTAATGACAGTCTTAAGAACACAAGTTTCATTTCCATATATTAAAAGGTAAACAGTTTGAAATTGGTCTTTGAAATTTACATTATATTTGAATCTTATATGTAAAATTTTCTATTAATTTCCTGATCTTTTTATGACAAAAATCTAAGTCTTTCAATTCATTGGATATCCTTTTTTTTTAATTCAATATTATACTTAACTTTCCAGGGTATGTTATTTTTGGTTGCAACCTGTCTTTGGGGTTTTTTTTTTTGCTCTTTGATAGATGGTATTCTAAGACCCTTTTTTTTTTTAAGTGTAACAGTTGCTAGGTCTTGTGTGCTTCTAACTGTTGTTCTGCAGAATTTGAAATGGTGTTTTTCTTGTTGTTCACAGTATTTTCTCTTTAACTCAGGATTTTGAAATTTGGCTTTAATATTCCTGTAGATTTTCTTACTGTGGATTACTTTCAGGTGTTAATTGGTGAATTTTTTTCTATTTCTACTTTCCTGTCTTGTTCTAAAACTTCAAGGCAATTTTCTTTAATTACCTATTTAATTTTTTAATTTCTTTAATCATTTCTTTAATTTTATCCAATTATTTCAGGTAAACCAATAATTTTTACGTTTCTCTTCTTTATCTGTTCTACAGATCAGCTGTTTTTCTTATGAGATGTTTCATATTCTCTTCTATTTCTATTAATTCTCTTTATTATTTCTTGCTATCTTAAAATATCATTTTCTTTCCCTTGCCCAGTTCTAGTTTTCAAGGCATTATTTTGTTCCCCCCCCCAACATTTTCTCAATTTCTCACTCAGCATGAGTCATTCTGAACATTATCTATGATGTTTTCCCTTCGTTCCTCACTTTTCTACCAATCTATCATATATTCTGGCTTTATTTTCCTCCATTTTATATCTTCAATTTGAACAAAACATGTCATAGAAGGAGGCAGTCTTAAATAAGAGAGAAATTAGTAGACTTGGGGGTTCAATAAAAAAAACTAGGCTCAAATCTAAACTGGACACATGATGGGTGTGAACAACCTGTTTGAGTTTCAATTTTCCCCATATGTAATACAATAGTAATTGAGGGACAAATGTTAGATACCATATCAAATACTGGGTCAAAACTTAGATCAATCTAGGTATCTGGAGTACACCCTTGATGTAACAATCTAGTAATTCTATTAAGAAGGGAATTACAATTAATCTGGAAAGAATGCTACTTAATAAAAACTATTACTTTTATGTTTAACAATTCTTTTTCTAAATGCTCATGAACAATACCTTTAATAATATTAGTTGGTTTTGTCACTAATATAGTTAGCAGAAAAAATAATAAAAATATTTGCTAAATATATTTATATGGTAATATAATGTATATTCATACAGAGTGGATTTTCAATCACAACATTGAGAAAAACCAAGAAAAAAGTCAGTTATATATGCAAATAAATACATGTAAAATTTTTATATGTAAAAACTTACATATAAACATATATACAATCAATAATAATTTTGGGATGCTATTAAGAAATATGCTATTTATACTTTAATAATAAGCCAAGAGAAATAAGAAGAAAACATTTACCTCCATTGGTTTAAGCTGAGCATCAAGGTTAATAGCTGGAATTTCTTGGTACCATTCCCAGGATAAGTTTCGCTGAATAGTAACCTCAAGATTTATTGGCTGCATTATATCTAGTACTTCAGGAAACTGGCCTTCAATTAATTGAGACCTGTGATTACAAAAAGACTGTGCTGAGTTGCTTTATAAAATGAAAATTTAAATATCTATTTTCACATACGTGTAACATATATATTTTATATTTTTATCTAGAAAAATAAAATATTAAAGGATTTCTATTTTATAATGAGATATGTATGTGAATAGATATTGAATGTAGATATACATCTACAATTTATAAAGTACATACTTAAATATTTTTAAATAATTGAAAAATTAAAAATTGAAAAATTAAAAAATTCAACCACCCCTAATAATGACTACAAAGCATGAATAAAGGGAATAACATTTACAGATCTCATTTTGGAAATAGTTATCAATTTTATCTAAAATTAACAATTCAAGTAACAAGTAGTACAAATAATTGATCTTACTTTCTCTTTTCTTGCTTAAACTGAGGCTGCTAGATTGTAAAGCAGAAGTAGCATTGGGTGTGGAGTCAGGAAGACCTGAGTTCAAAACTAGTCTTAGACACTTACTAGCTCTATGTCCTGAGCAAGTCACTTAATCCTGTTTACTATAGTTCCTTCATCTGTAAAATGAGCTGGAAAAGGAAATGGCAAACCTCTCTCCCATCTTTGCCAAAAAAAAATAAAACACACTCAAAATGGGGTCATCAAGAGTCAAACACAACAAGAGGCCTTAACAATCCTTGACACATTTTTCCTAAAAGCACCTAACAGTTCTTTATTATAAAGATTTAGGTTATGAGTTAAATCCCTTGAAATTTCAGAAACATATAAACTAAGAGCTTTATTTAACAGCCTATGTATGATATGTCTTCAATACAGGTGAAATTAACATTAAAATGTAAAATTATTATTAATTTGAAAATTGTGGAATGCAAACTGTTGACTCTACTAGCCACCTATTTTCTACATGCTTTCTTCTCCTATGGAATTATCTTTCCTCATTCTAGCAACAAAGAGGTTTTATGCTTTTTTTTTCCCTCCTCCTTGTCAAAGCCTGTTCTGATACTTCTCTGATACTAAGTCAAAAGTGACTATCACTTTAAATATCATCCCCCAAAAGGATACTGGACAATTAACTGGCATCCAAGTCTTAGATAAAGTCCTAATAGCACATGTATGATGAAAAATAAACAAAAAACAATGATGGGGTTTGGAATTGTGGGGTGCTATATTGCAACCACCCCATGTGTGTATATGTGTATATATGTGTGTGTATATATCACAAATTATCACTTTTTTTCATTAATCATCTGTTCTACCTATACAAGACCAGTTTTGTTCCAACTATTTTACTATACTTATGTCCTCATGTGCTTAGAATATCCTCTGATCCACTGATCATACATGGCTATAAATCTGTGTTTTGCTTACAGTAATAACTTACATTTGCATAGTATATTTAGATTTACAAGGTAGTTTCCTTACAACAAGCCTAGAAAGTAGTTTAAATACTATTCTCATTTTAAAGATTAGGGAAATGAAGATCAGAAAGTGTAAATTACATGCCTAGAGTCCCAAACCTAACATTTATCAGTCAGAATTTGACCTAAGGTCTCTTCTCATTCTACAACTCCAAACTCTCTAGACACTGGCTTCCTAGCTCAAGAAATTCCTGCTTTACTATGAACAATTTCTCTATTTCCCACTCTCTAGAACCTCACCCTCCTCATCTCCACTTACTAGCTTCCATCAAGTCTCAGCTAAAATTCTACACTTTATACATAGTTATTTGCATATTATCTCCCTCATTAGACTATGATGACTTTGAAAACAGGAAATGGATTTAGGGTTTAGGGGGAGGGGGACATTGGAGTTTTTGGTTACTATTATTTAGTGATATATAATATATATGTATATATACATACATACATACATATGTATATATACACACATACATACATATATATATATATATATGTGTTTAGCCAACTACCACTACCTCTCTTTATGTAATATGAGAACTTATAGCTGTATTCAATCTTTTAAAATAAAATCATTTTATATATACTTGGGGAGTTCACTATTTAAAATGCCTTGAAGCTTAAACTTTTATAAAATGAAATTGTCTTTTTATAATATGAATTATGATCTACAAATTTAAAGTTAAATTTAAATCCTTAAAATCTTAAAATTCAAGGTTTTTTAATAAATAATTCCATTTTAACAAACTTTCTGGGACCTAAAAACTACTATATCTTATATCTTGTTAAAAATCAAAGCCTTTATAATAAATAAACATCTTAATGTATTTGCAAAGTGATATTAATAAACTCAATGCCTTTCAATGTATCATGTTGGTTTAAAAATTGCAAATTAAAGCAACTCTTGAGATTCCATCTCATACCCATCAGATTTGCAATACTGACAAAAAAGAAACATGATAAATGTGGGAGGGACTGTTAATAAATGTTCTGTTGTGGAGGCGTGAACTTGTCCAGTCTTTTTGGAAAGCAAAATGCCCACTGGAAAATAGCTTAATAAATTAAGGTATTAAACAGGAAAAAATGATAAATAGGCTGGTTTTCAAAGGAACCTGGAAAGATTCATATGAACTGATACAGACTAAAATGAGGAATACCAATTTATACAATAACAACTTTGAAATACTTAAGAACTCTAATTAAATATAAGGCTGGATTTACTATGAGAAATACAGGATTGATATAGGTAAACTATAAATGAAACTAGCTGAATTATTAGCAAGTATAATAAAAATCAATTAAGTATATCAATGAATAAAAACCTTTAATAAAATATAATTACCATTTCTATTTTAAAAAATAAAGGAACTCTTCTTTAACAAGATAAACAGAATGTTCATCAACAAAATGCAAAAAAAGCAGGAATAGTGAACAAATCCTTTACTGATCAAAATATATTCAAACTTATATTTATACAAGGACCACTTTGGATTAAAAATTAACTTGAAACTATACAATTAATTTCTAAAAAAATGGTAGATCAAAAAAAAATCATAGATATCAAAGGTTTCATTAAAAATAATAAGAACAGGGGCAACTACATGGAGCAGTGGATAGAACACTGGCCCTACAGTCAGGAAGAGCTGAGTTCAGATCTGACCTCAAACACCTAATAATTATTTAGCTGTGTGTTGATCTTGGGCAAGTCACTTAACCCACTGCCTTGCCGAGAGAGAGAGAGAGAGAGAGAGAGAGAGAGAGAGAGAGAGAGAGAGAGAGAGAGAGAGAGAGAGAGAACAACATGATGACATAAAAAATGTCTTAGAAAGCAATCAAAGAGAATTTGAGGGAAAAAAAAGGTTTATCCATAAACATTTTCATCAAGACAAAGAACAAATAAATTAGACAAATAACCAAAAAAGTACTTTAGGAAACCAACTAATTAAGAAACTCCAAAGTCTTAGGACATAAAACAATTCTACATAATATCAAATGAAATATTTGAAAAAAATGTATTTATCAGCACAAAGCTAGTAGGTACTATATAAATGCTTATTCCTTTTTCTACATAAATCATCAGTGTTTCTGTTGTATCATAGTTATAAACAAAAGTTATAACATAAACAATTCAGCATGAAAGGAAAGAAAGAAAAGTTCCTTTTTAAATAACTAAAGAATTGGGGCAGCTAGGTGGTGCAGTGGATAAAGCAAAGGTGCCCTGAAGTCAGGAGTACCTGGTTCAAAGCCGGTCTCAGATATTTAATAATTACCTAGCTGTGTGGCCTTGGGCAAGCCACTTAACCCCATTTGCCCTATAAAAACCTAAAAAACAAACAAATAAATAAAATAAATAATACATAAAAATTTGGTAACTGTCAATAGAAACTCTATGAACATAATACTAAAAAATAGTTTAAAGAAATATCAATAGAGTCTAAATAACTGAAGAAATTTTAGTTATTTATGGGATCAAAACAACACAAGAAAAATGATAATACCTAAATTAATTTACTTTTTCAAGTGTCAAAAAACAACCAAAAGATTATTAAAGGATTAGTAAATATAATGAAATTTATCTGGAAGAACAAAAGGTCAAAAAAAAATCTCATATGAAATGATGAGAAATAAAGGGAATACAGAGGGTTTTACTAGAACCATAATACCCAGATTTCAAACTACTACAAAACAATAATCACCAAACTAACTTACTCCTTGTTAAAACTTGGAGTACTTGATTAGTGGACACAACATCCAGAAGTAAGCAAATGTAGCAGAACAGTGTTCAACAAACACAAATACTGAACTGTTTTTTTTGGAGGGGGTGGGGTTGGAAGCAATTGGGGTTAAATGACTTGCCCAGGGTCACCCAGCTAGTAAGAGTCTTGAGACCACATTTTAATGCAGGTCCAATATTCTTTAAAGGGATAGTCAAATAAATAAAATCCTATAAAGCTCAAGACGGATAAGGACTGAAAGAAAAAAAAATCAGATTTAAAAAGTAAAAGACTCATAAGAACCTTCAAGAGATCAGTTTCAGCTGAGTAGTAAGAATGGAATCCAGAATATAAGGGAATGAAAAGTTTAGCTGTGAAAGGGAAGAGAGGTATAAAGCTGTAACTCATATAACCTCTCTGAAGTAGCTGACTGCTATTTTTTTATTTTTATTTTAGGAAGAGGATCTAACCAGGATTGAGATTGGATAACATATCCAAAATTGAGCAAAGTGAAGGATTTTTACTGACAAGTACTAAGAGAAAATATAGGATAATAAGTATAACATCAAATTGTGCAGAATACTGAGAGCTGCTATTAAGATTTTAGACTTAACTGTCTGACTAAAATGAATCCATTAGGCTTTTTTTTTGTTGTTTACTGTCATTGAGAGATTGAGAACCCTTCCAAAGCCCCATCTATTTTATTTTCCAGCTGCTGTTTAGTTGGTGTCTGACTCTTCATAAAGGCTTGACATTTTATAAAGGAAGAAATCAGGGTTCAGTGACTTGCCAGGGTCACCCAGCTAGAAGAGGTCAGAGGTCAGATATTGCACCACAGAGCCTTTGCTCCAACACTCACTCTCCAATCTCTACAAGATTTCTTGGTATGTATATTGTCCCTTCTTTTCTCTTACTGTTTACTATACTTTGCACACAGTAGATCAAAAAATACTCAAAAGCTTCGTTACTAACTCTTAAAAAACTTATATAATCATAATTTACAATGTTAAAAAACGTCCTTTTACTAGCTGTTAGAAATATATACTTAGACACATCGTGATCTTCTTTTATATTTAATATGACACCTAATTATCCAAATATTAACATGCTACTACTTCAATAAGCATATTAATTCAGATAGTCTACTCCCAAAATTAGGAATTTTACAAAACAAAACCCAAATCTCTTTTCTCCCTTTACAACAATTATCTATTTCTAATTAGTAATAACATTACATATGGAAGTAAACATAAGACATTTAGGCCAGAGAATGCAATATATAGAGAGACTGAAAATTTAACTAAATAGCAACAGCAATAAAGAAGAATTCAACAAAAAAGTAGTCAAAGAATCTAGGCAAAGTGTACTTTGATTAAGAAGAAAAATATACATTAATGTTCTAAGTGAAAGTGGAGCTGAAGTGAAACACAAATGTGAACAAAAATCATGAGAAATGCTAGACCACAGGAATATTTACATATTCAAATTGTTCCTAATTGCCAGTAAATCTAAGAGAACTCATTATTTTCCTCTCTAAACCTTCCCCACTCCAGATCAACAGGATCCTCCCAGTCTCTGGGGCTCCTAACCTGTCATGCCAAAGCCCTCTCTGTCCCTCACTCCCCACTGCCCTTCACTCAGCTACTAAAGTAATTTTTATAAAATGTACCTCTGATCATGTCTCAACTCCAGGGACTCCCTACTACTCCAAGATCAGACAGCTCAGATTCTCTCACTAGAGTTCATCCACCTTGTTCCCCACATCTATTCTTCTAGGCACATTGATCTCTACTTCTTGCCTCCTATTTTCCCTGGATGCCGTGTGCCTCCCCCACAGTAAATCTAGAACCCTCTCCCTCCTCTACTCATCTCTCAGGCTAGCATCCAAGTTTCCCATTAAATTACCACCACCTATAGGAAACTTTCCCTAATCCCTCTTAATTCCTCTGCTCTTCCTCTTTTTAATTATTTTCTATTCAGCCTGCACATAACTTGCTTTGTTTGTTTTTGCTAGGAAGTTATTTCCTCTGTTCACCTGTAAACTCCATGAGGGCAGGGACCATCTTTTTGCCTCTTTTTGTATCCCCAGCCCTGGGCATTTTCAGAAGGAAAGAATAAGAAGGAATCTGAGAGGCCAGCTATTTCAAATAATATCAGACCAAGAATTTTTTCACCTCTGGCAGTGATCCAGCACTAGTTTTAAGATTTCTAGTGAAGAGACCTCTATTTGAAGAAGCCCATTTCACTTTTCAACCCAGCATTATCAACAAGTTTTTATACTTTTATCAAATCTAAGTCTGCCTCCCTGAAATTTCTAACAACCACTATTAATTCCTGCTCTCTGGGGCAAAAAAAAACAAATCTAAATCAAACTCTAGCTGACTTTCATTACTTCTCAACCTCCTTGCCTGCACCCTGGGGTTGGGTCATCCTGATGCACAAACTGGCCACCAGCTAGAGAAGAGAAAGGGCAGCTGGGTGACTTTGCACAGTCACACCCCCTCTTAAATTCAATTCACTTGCAGGTTAGGGCATCACCTCCTAGAGGTCAGTTCTTCAAAAACAAAGGACAAAACACAACTACAACAATTTGCCCCCCCTACACCCCAAGGGGATGGGTCTGCCCCTAGAACAGACTCACTTCCTGAAGGACCCCAGTTTGGCTCACTTTGATGCAGTTATTATGGACAATTACAAAAATTTCCTAATTGGAAATAAATTGTGTAAATCTTTTTTGAATTGTTAAAACCCTGTAACCTCTGCACTGTTAAACCCTTCCTCTTGACTTTTACTTTGACCTTAGCCATGCTTTTTACCTGTGGATCCAGCTAGATTCTAGATTATACAAGTGTAAACAGTCTTTTTAAACCACCTCTCACAAAGACCTAGATTACCCTGACCTGAATCAATCTCTCCAGTACAAGACCTGGACCCTGAGGGGGCATTTAAGGAGAACAGAGGATGTTATGGTCTCTTTTATCCTTCTAAACTCCCAAGCAAAAATTAATCTGCAGTTGGCCAGTCTGATTTGCAATACCTGACTTTTAATGATTTCTTAACTTTATCTCTTTCTTTATGTTGTAATGACTTCTTAATCTTTTTTTTCCTTTTACACCAACATTTCACTCTCAGCTTCTCCACCAGCAGCCTTGCTCTCATCCTCTCCTTTTCAATTTGCTTTAATCAATTAGATTAGAAGTTAAAGCAATAAACAGTCTTACTCTTTATTTGAATCCACAAGCACTTAATTCAGTATAAATGCTGAATAAACCCTTCATCTAACAGTCCTTCAAACACCCCCCAAAAAAACATAAATGCTACTATGCACACTCTAAATCTTTTTTTTTTTCCTGGAAGCTCAACATCCCCAATTCCTTCAAGTGATCCTCATCTGGCATGTTTCTAGAGAACCTGGCTGCCCTCTTGTGAACACAATCCAGTGGCTTTCTGTCTTTCCTTAGGGTGCCCAGAACCATAGCTCTCTAGATGGTGCTAGCAGGGCAGAATACAGGTTTTAGATTCTACTGATATTTTGGGGATATGAAAGGAGTGTGTAAGATGACAGATGAAAGTTAAGAACTCCTCTGCCAAGAATATATAGTCCCAAAACAAGGAACTGTGATTTCCCAAGGTTATTAGCCTAACTTGGTACAAGTAAACAAAAACACATTTAAATAATCAAAAAGATCATCAAAGGGATATTATTACAAGCTCATGTTAAAATAGGGTATTAGATGAAAACTGGCACTAAGACTCTCTCCTAAAATGTAATCTCAAAAGTTACAAAGAATATGGGAAAAAAGCACAAATACACCTCAAGTTACTGAATTTGTAAGAATCAGGCCATTTGATTCTACTTAAAACATATTTCCTTATTCACAATTAGAAATAGTTTAGTCAATGAAACTAGTCAGACAATGAATACAGCAGGACACCATAATAGCAAGAAGCTGTCTTTCCTAGGAATATTTCAAAAAACAAACGAAACAAAAAACTACCTTTTTTTATTTTCAGTTAAAAGAAAAACAGTTCCCAAGTAGTGTAAAGACCTGAGGCTATTTTATCATACATAATCAACCCAGTATACCCACCAACAAATATTTATACCTGTAGAGTTTCATCTCACTCAGTTTTACTGTTATGTCATCAATAACAGGTGGAGGATTATAATGTCTCGTTGGCACCATGAAGAACTTGTTCTTCATTGTAATTAGCCCAAAATCAGCAACTAAGACATTTGTGGACATCGACGACTGTGGGATTACCACAACAGGTGCTTTGATATGAATATCCAATGCCAGTCGGGAACTTCCTTTTGCCAGTTCTTTAACACCACTGGCTATATCTGTAGCTTGAACTGTTGCTTCAGTCAAAGTTTCTTTTCCTCTATGAAAGTTGTTTATAAAAGCCTGTAAAAGTTATTTTCTTGTGTTAGTTTTAGATGCCTGAAGCTTTAAATCAAGAAACAAGATTATTACTAAATACTTATCAGAGTTTATCATTTTTTGTTGCTATACTAAAGGTTATTTAATATGTCTTTAATATGCCACTCACTCCTAGTTCTTTTCCTGTTCTTGTACTGGATTAAAAAAGATGGTGGGATTTAATAAAAAATCTAATTACTAGAGCTAATTTAGCATTTGGATGTAAGAAATTAAACAAGTTAAAATCTGACAACAAGCAAAGTAAGAGCAATAAGCAGCCTATATAAATAAGTATGGCAGCAAATTCACAGATGCCACCTGATATTTTAAATATTTTTGAGGGAATCAGTGAGAGTTGAACATCTGAGGTTTTTATGTTCACATACTTTCAGTTACCGGAGTAAATTCTGAAACATTCTCATTTGTGATGTTCCATTTTTATGAAGCTGAGTTTTTGTGTTTGCTGTGTTAATTTAAAAAAAACAGTACCAAATGAAAATCTGTATAAAAGAAAATGAGGGTGACAGTGCTTAATCCTATTTAAAAGACTGAAAAGTGCAGGATCCAGCAAGTTTGTCATAAGGGTTGTTGAGAGGGGGTGGGGTGGGATGAGAGAAGTGTTTTTAGAACCCTTAAGCATTATAGAAATGTGAGTTGGTGATGGCAGAGGTAGTAGTAGATGGAAGAGGAGAAAGAATAATTGAGTTAGTGGTACTACTGCTTTCACAGGAAAGCATCTAAGGTCCCCCCCCCCAACAATCTATGATCATTTTAGATGTAATTTTAATCAATTTGATTGATTCCTCAACCCTCATCAGTTTAAAGTTGGAGATTAGGAAAGGAGAGAAAGGAGATGGGAAAAGAGGGATGCACACTAACTATAAAAAAAACACATGATAAAAGGATAACTATACATACTATAAATGGCATATGCAAGAACTCAAATGCAAAGCTTTTAGCAAAATTTAGAGACATTCAGCAAGGTGGCAAATACTTCTATAGACATCAATAGGCTCTAATATAACAGAGAACAAAAAAATTCACATAGGCAGATGAACCAGACACCAAGATAGATATAGATCATTTATGTTAAAACGCTGTTTAAACAGGAAAGGTGACAGAATCATGTAGTTTTGAAAGACTTCATTCAAAATAAGAATGCTAGCACACTTAAAAAATTTTCTGGAAAGGTCACTTTTATATGCATTATTCCCAATTATCCTAAATAAATGAAGCCTTATTGAATTTATCGTGCAAAATAATTTTTAAAAAAATAAAGTTGTTTAATACTTACCATTACAGAATACAAAAATTGCATTATTACAACAACTTGAATGCAACCAACTGTTAAAGTAACCTCACTATCAACTACATTCATATTCGTGTATTCAGCATCAGCAGTAGCACCCAGATAAGAAATCATTTTCAAGCTGAAGACTTTTTTCCCAGTTATATAAAGAACCTTAAAGGAGAGAGATTAAATTACAACATGCAATATAATTTCAATTTTCAAAAATACTCTGCCCACACAATACTCCAGTAATAAAACATTACTAATTTGAAATACCTGTATCAAAATTGAACTAAACAAACAGAACATACCTGGTTAACAATTCCAGAAATGGAGGGAGGGAAGGAAAGACAAAAGTGATGAAGCAAGGACCCTCAGGATCTGTGTGACCCCTCCCACAAACCATAACCTTCTGTTCAGAGAATGTTGTGATCTCACTGGCTAGCTTATCCTTTATTCATAACTATATACTTTATTCATAACCTATTCACTTCATTCAGTCCAGCTGTAGTCAAGTTTTCAGGTGAACTCTGAAGAGGCCAGAGTTCTCCATCTATTTACCACACTACAAGGGCTTAAATATCTCCTTAGTCCCTTTCCCAATTCAGTGGTAGCCAATCAAACAGCAGGTGATAATAGTTTACAGCCTCAGGCTAGTACTCCCAATGTTGTTAATCACAGGACTCTTACTAACACCCCTTATTGTTTGTTATTTTTTAGTTATTTTTTTTTTGCAAGGCAAATGGAATTAAGTGACTTGCTAAAGGTCACACAGCTAGGTAATTATTAAGTGTATCAGGCTGTATTTGAACTCCTGACTCCAGGGCCAGTGTTCTATCCCCTGTGGCACCCAGCTGCCCCCCCTTATTGTTTTTTGAGGCAAGGTTCCTATAAATCATCGACAAGAGGGCAGATTACTTTCAAACAATACCATATGAGAGGCACTATGTTGCCAATAATGATCATACACATTACTATCACTGATACATGATGCACAGGGAGGTTCCAAATCACTGTAGGACTTGGAAGTTTGTCAAATGGGTCAATAATGTCTTAAGCAGTATGATCAGGAGGGAGAGAGCTTGTTTTGAAGCATTATCAATTTAACTTGCTATTAATCCCCAAATCAGTTAAATTCAAAACCCAAACCAAAAGTAGTACATTTCTCTTTCCCAAAAGAAATCAGTAAATATAATAATAAACTGTCTGGTATTGGCTAAGAAATAGAGTGGTGAACCAGTGGAATAGACTAGGTGCAATAGCAGGAAACGATTATAATAATCTCCTGTTTCATAAACCCAAACAGTCCAGCTATTGGGATAAAAACATTCTCTTTGATAAAAACTCCCGGGAAAATTGGAAGTTAGTATGGAAGAAACTTAGATTGGACTAACACCTCACACCCTATATACCAAGATAAGATCCATATGGACACAGAATTTAGACATCAAAAACACTATTATAGGCAAACTAGAACATCAAGGCCTAGTTTATCTGTCAGATCTATGAAAAGGAAAGCAGTTTATGACTAAGGAAGAGATGGAGGACATCATTAAAAACAAACTAGATGATTTCGATTACATTAAATTAAAAAGCTTTTGCACAGACAAAATCATTCTAAACAAGATCAAAAGAAATGAAGCAAACTGGGAAACAATCTTTACAACTAATGTTTCTGACAAAGGACTCATTTCTAAAATATACAGAAAACTGAGTCATATTTTTTAAAAAGTCATTCTCCAATTGACAAATGGTAAAAGGATATGCAAATTTAGAGATGAGGAGATCAAAGCAATCCATAGTCATATGAAAAATTGCTCTAAATCATTATTTTAGAGAAAGGAAAATTAAAGCTTCTTTATGGTACCACCTCACACCTCTCAAACTGGCCAATATGAACAGAAAAGATAATGATCATTGTTGGAAGGGTTGTGGGAAATTTGGGGCACTATTACATTTTTTTGGTGCAGCTATGAACTCACCCAACATTTCTGGAGAGAAATTTGGAACTATACCCAAAGGGCAACAAAAATATGCATAACCTTTGATCTAGCAATACCACTATTGGGTCTATACCCTGAAGAGATAATGAAAAAGGGTAAAAACATTACTTGTCCAAAAATATTCATAACAGCCCTGTCTGTGGTGGCAAAGAATTGGAAATTAAGTGAATGTCCTTCCATTGGGGAATGGTTTAACAAACTGTGGTATATGTAAGTCATGGAACACTATTATTCTATTAGAAACCAGGAGGGAAGGGAAATCAGGGAAGCCTGGAGAGATTTAAATGAACAGACACTGAGTGAGATGAGCAGAACAAGAAAAATACTGTACACCCTAACAGCAACATGAGGGCAATGATCAACTTTGATGTATTCACTCATTCCATCATGCAACAATCAGGGACAATTTGGGGCTCTCTGCAATGGAGAATATCATCTGTATCCAGAGAAAGAACTGTGAAGTTTGAACAAAGACCAAGGACTATTACCTTAAATTTAGGAAAAAAACTGATATCTTATTATCTGATCCTGATAACAGCAACATGAGGGCAATGATCAACTTTGATAGGCTCACTTATTCCATCATGCAACAATCAGGGACAATTTGGGGCTCTCTGCAATGGAGAATACCTTCTGTATCCAGAGAAAGAACTGTGGAGTTTGAACAAAGACCAAGGACTATCACCTTAAATTTGGAAAAATAAAAAAAAAACCTGATATCTTATTATCTGATCCAGCTATCTCTTATGCTTTATGTTTCTTCATTAAGGATATAATTTCACTCTCATCACACTCAATTTGGATCAATGTATACCATGGAAACAATGTAAAGACCGATAAAGTGCCTTCTGTGGGGGGTGGAGGGAGGAAAGTAAGATTAGGGAAAAAACTGTAAAACTAAAAATAAATAAAACCTTCCTAAAACAAAAAAGAAAAAAGGGGGGGGGGCATGGAGAAATACTTAGAAGAGACAGATTCTAACCCAGGGACATCTAGCACTGCTGAGGAGAATATGAATTCGTCTCCAGTCCAGAATGACTTCCTTGAAGAAATCAGGAAGAATTTTAAGAATCAAGTGGTTACCTGTGTGGCTTTGGGCAAGCCACTTAACCCCACTGCCTTGCAAAAACTAAAGAGGTACAAAAAAACCTATTGTAATTGAGGGGAAGAGAGGAGGTGAGAACCACCTGAATCTTCATCTCATCAGACTTGGCTTAAAGTTAACTTAGACACACTTAGTTAAGAAACTTAACTTTCAAGCATTAAAAGGGGAAATGGGGAGAGGGGAGGGATGGTGAGGTGGAGAAAAAAAGGGGAACTAACAGAAGGAAGGGAAGAAGGGGAAAATGGAAAAGGAAAAGAATGGGGAGGGGTTGATATAAGAGGGCAAACACACTGAAGGTAGTGGTATTCAGAAAAAAAAAACACTGGGGTATATGTATAAATGGAAAAAAGGGGAAAAATACAAACAGAAGGAAGACAGCATGGAGGACAATAAAGAGTTAGTAATTATAACTTTAAATGTGAATGGGATGAACTAACTCTCCCTTAAAATGTAAGAGAATAGCAGATTAAAAACCAGGATTAAAAACCAAAATCCTACAATATGCTGCTTAAAAGAAACTCATTTGAAGGAGAGATACATAAAGAGTAAAGGTAAAAGGTTGGTACAAAATATATTTTGCTTCAGCTGAAGTGAAAAAAGCAGGGGTAGCAATCATTATTCTCAGACAAAGCAGCTGCAAAAATAAATAACATTAAAAGAGATAAGGAGGGAAACTTTATCCTCCTAAAAGGTACCATAGACAATAAAGTAATTTCAACATTAAATATGTATGCACCCAATGGGTCAGCATCCAAATTCTTAAAATAGAAGTTGAAAGAGCTACAAGAAGACACTGGATGTTACCAGTGGGAGACCTCAACTTCCCACTCTCAGATTTAGCTAAATTGAATCATAAAATAAAAAAGAAGGAAGTTAACGGGTAGATTGTTAGAAAACCTAGATATGATAGACCTATGGAGGAAGTTGAATGGGGACAGAAAGGAATACACTTTTTTTTTTCCCTGCAGTTCATAGCACTCACACAAAAATTAACCATGTACTAGGGCATGCAAGCCTAATAATCAATTGCAGAAAGGCAGAAATGGTGAATACATCTTTTTTTAGATGTTATGCAATAAAAATCATATGCAATATTGGGACAGGGAGATAGAGACTCAAAACTAATTGGAAACAAAATAACCTCATTTTAAAGAATGAGTGGATAAAACAAATTATAGAAAGAATTAATGATTTCATCCTTGATCCTGACAATAATGAAACAACATACCAAAACCTATGGGACACACTCAAGGCAGCTGTCAGGGTGATATTTTATATCTTTAAATGCCTACATGAATAAATTAGAAAAAAAGAAGAAATCAATGAATTAAATATGCAAGTAAAAAAATTAGAGAAAGAACAAATTAAAACCGCCAATTAAATACCAAATTAGAAATTCTAAAAATTAAAGGAGAAATTAATAAAATCAAAAGCAAGAACACTATTGAACTAATAAATAACCAACAGCTGGTTTTATGAAAAAAAAAATAAAATTGATAAACCTCTAGTCAATTTGATTTAAAAAAAAAAGAAGAAAACCCAATTGCTAAGATCATAAATGTAAAAGGTGAACTCACCACCAATGAGGAGGAAATTAAAGTAATAATTGGGAATTATTTT
Source organism: Macrotis lagotis (assembly GCF_037893015.1). Classification (NCBI taxonomy): domain Eukaryota; kingdom Metazoa; phylum Chordata; class Mammalia; order Peramelemorphia; family Peramelidae; genus Macrotis; species Macrotis lagotis. The sequence continues at coordinate 39,312,490 of NC_133665.1, forward strand.
GCCCAACTATATGCTAACAAATTTGACAATTAAGTGAAATGGATGAATATTTACAAAAATATAAGTTGCCCAGATTAAATGAAGAGAAAATTAAAAACCTAAATAACCCTATCTCAGAAAATAAATTCAACAAGCCATTATTGAACTCCCTAAGAAAAAAAATGGCTAGATGGATTCACAAGTGAATTTCAACAAACATTTAAGGAACAATTGGTTCTAATTCTATATAAATAAAGTCTTTGGAAAAATAGGTGAAGACAAAACTTGGTCTGACTCTTTCTATGACACCAATATGGTGCTGATACCTAAACTAGGAACAGTTAAACAGAGAAAGAAAATTAAAAACCTATTTCCCTGATAAATATAGATGCAAAAATCTTAAATAAAACCTAAGCAAAACAATTACAACAAGTTATCGCTCCAAATGTATCCCAGGAATACAGGGTTGGTTCAATATTAGGAAAACTGTTAGCTTAATTAATTATATCAATAACATACCTATCAGCAATCATATAATCATATCAATAGATGCTGAAAAATGTTTAGACAAAACATAACACCCATTCCTAATAATAAGCAATATCTACCTAAAACCTTCAACAAGCATGATATGCAACAGGGAGAGCCTTGAGACATTCCCAATAAGATCAGGGGTGAAACAAAGATGTCCATTATCACTACTACTATTCAATATCATATTAGAAATGTTAGCCTGAGCAATAAAAGAAGAAAAAGAAATTGAAGGAATTATAATAGAGGAGGAGACAAAACTCTCACTCTTTGTAGATGACATGATGGTATACCTAGAGAAGCCCAAAAAGTCATGTAAAAAACTACTAGAAATAATTAGCAATCTTAGCAAAGCAGCAGGATATAAAATAAACACTCATAAATCCTCAACATTTCTATATATGACTAGCAAGATACAGCAGAAAGAGCTAGAAAGAGAAATCCCATTCAAAGTAACCTCAGACAAAATAAAATACCTAGGAGTCTACCTACCAAGGCAAACTCAAAAACTTTTTTGTAAACAATTACAATACTCTTCTCATGCAAATAAAATCAGATTTAAATACCTGGGCAAACATCAACAGTTCATGGATAGGTCGAGCTAATATAATAAAAATGATAATTTCACCAAAACTAAACAATTTGTTCAGCACCCTACCAACAAAAGTTCCAAAAAATTACTTTAATGAGTTAGAAAAAGTTTTAAGTAAATTTATATGTAGAAATAAAAAAATCAAGAATTTCCAGGGCCTCAATGAAAAAGGTACAAAAGAAGGTGGCTTAGCCTTAGCAGATCTAAAATTATATTATAAAGCATTCGTCATCAAAACTGTCTGGTATTGGCTAAGAAATAGAGTGGTGGACCAGTGGGATAGACTAGGTGCAATAGCAGGAAACAATTACAGTAATCTACTGTTTGATAAACCCAAAGAGTCCAGCTATTGGGATAAAAACTCTCTCTTTGATAAAACTGACGGGAAAACTGGAAGTTAGTATGGAAGAAACTTAGATGAGACCAATACCTCACACCCTATACCAAGATAAGATCTAAATGGATACAGGATTTTGACATAAAATGAGTAGTTTACCTGTCAGATTTATGGAAAGGGAAGCAGTTTATGACCAAGGAAGAGATGGAGAACATCATTAAAAACAAACTATATAATTTTGATTACATTAAATTAAAAAGCTTTTGCGCAGGAAAAAAACCACTGTAACCAAGATGAAAAGGAATGTAGTAAACTGGGAAACAATTTTTGCAACTAGCATTTCTGACAAAGGACTCATTTATAAAATATACAGAGAACTGAGTCAAAGTTTTTAAAAAAGAAGCCATTCCCCAGTTGACAAATGGTCAAAGGATATGCAAAGGCAATTTACAGCTGAGGAAATCAAAGCAATCGACAGTCATGTGAAAAACTGCTCCAAATAATTATTAGAGAAATGCAAATGAAAGCATCTCTGAGATACCACTTTACACCTCTCAGACTGACCAATATGACCAGAAAGGACAACGATCAATGTTGGAAGGGATGTGGAAAATCTGGGACACTGATACATCACTGGTGGAGCTGTGAACTCATCCCATCTTTCTGGAGAGCAGTTTGGGATTATGCCAAAAGGCAATAAAAATGTGCATACCCTTTGATCCAGCAATACCACTACTGGGTCTATACCCTGAACAGTGTATGAAAAAGGGTAAAAACACCACTTGTACAAAAATATTTATAGCAGCCCTGTTTGTGGTGGCAAAAAATTGGAAATTAAGTGAATACCCTTCAACTGGGGAATGGCTTAACAAACTGTGGTATATGTATGTCATGGAACACTATTGTTCTTTTAGAAACCAGGAGGGATGGGAATTCAGGGAAGCCTGGAGGGATTTAAATGAACAGACACTGAGTGAGATAAGCAGAACCAGAAAAATACTGTACACCCTAACAGCAACTTTGGGGTGATGATCAACCTTAATGGACTTGCTCATTCCATCAGTGCAACAACCAGAGATAATTTTGGGCTATTTGCTATGGAGAATACCATCTGTATCCCGAGAAAGAATTATGGACTTTGAACAAAGACCAAAGACTATTACCTTCAAATCAGAAAAAAACTCTTGTGTATAATTTTACTATCTCATACTTTATTTTTATTTCCTTAAGGATATCATTTCTCTGTCAACACATTCAAATGACATCAATGCATAACATGGAACCAATGTAAAGACTAACAGAATGCCTTCTGTGGGGGTGGGGAGGGAAGCAAGAATTGGGCAAAAATTGTAAAACTCAAAATAAATAAAATTTTAGATTTTAAAAAAAAATTAAAAATTTAAAAAGTCCAAGTAACAAATTACTTCAGTTTGATAACAAGAAAGAAATGCTACATCTTCTTGTTTTTTGTGAAACAGTATAGATGCTATTAAACTCAGTTAAATATGCTGCCTCTCTCTGCTAAAATGTTTTTTTTTCCTTTTACTTTCCTACCCTTTGTTACAAAAGATTTGCTGGAAAGGGATGAGAGTTGAAATATATATATATACATATATATATATATATATACATATATATACATATATATATATATACACATGTATATATATATATATATATATATATGTATATATATATATATATATTGGAAAAATGATATAATCAAGACAATTTAAGTTACATCAAAAGTAAAATTTATATAGAAAGAGGCAATGTCATTTTCCCAGACATTAAAACTCATTAAGTATGAAAGACAGATGCTGTCCCCAAACCAGAACAGCATGTAAAGCCAAAAGATATTTCAGATGGATACAGAGTGAAATCAAGAAAACTAGAGGCCCTTTTCAATAGATCCATTCTAACCTAAAACCAGTTCTTAGACTTGTAAAAACCATAGCATGATGGGGGTAGTAATTTTTTTCACACTATATCCAGGATTTCAATTTACTCTAAAGGATGCTAAAATTCAACCCAAAACCACCACAAACTAGTTATCACACTGGCAATGAGAGGAAGGAGGATTCTCTGCCTTGTATATCAATATGTGTTCACAAACTCTGGAGTGGGTTCAGGTTCATAATAGCCTCCCTAAGGCAAGCTAGTCATAATAAGATCCCCAAGTCTGACTACTTTACTCTCCATAAGTGATTATGACAAGTCCTAAATGTACCAAGGAGAGTTAGAAGTATGAGGTATGCCTGCCTTTGACTACCCCATATTGATCCATAGGTACTAAAAATATACAACTAGTTTCCTAAATGGACAAAGAATATAGCACCCCATTTAAAACTAAGATTATGAGAGAACCCTATTTCCACAGCCACATATTTTTAAAAAAAGTCTCTCAGTTAATAAACATTTATTAAGTGCCTTTTGTGTGCCAGTATTTTGCTAGGCTCTGACATATAAAAAGAAGCAAATGAAATTCCTGTCTTCAAGAAGACAAAATAATAAAAGGCTAATCAAGTGAACTGATTTTTGTGGTTTGCTTACCTTTTTGTATAAGGTCATATCATCATAATCTAAAATAATTATATTTTTCAGGTTTACATTTAATTCAGTTATGGAGTGTTTCATTACCACATAGGAATCAAACCCTAAGAGGAGGGAAAGGTATTTATTAATTAATATCTATGCTTCAAATTAAAATTTTTGTATTAAATTTGGGTTAAAATGTGTTACCTTCAATTTTAATTTCAGCAATTCTACATCTTTGGTCTTCAATATAGATACATAAGCAAGACAGTTCAGCAATGACCTTTAGGTTAGTAATAATATCTTCAGTCTTAGAAAACCTGGAAGCTACAGATATAATGCAATACAATTATCAAATACAAATCAGCAAAATAGTGAACTATCAGGTCAGCAAAAATAAAATGTTATTCAGGAGTCAGAGTAGCATGATCCGATGGATAAAGAGCGCTGGTCTGAAGTCAGAAAGACCTACGTTCATACTTCATTTCTGTTACTCATGTGAAAATGGGCATATTAACTATGATTTGAAAGCCTCAGGCAGCCCTCGTAAGTCAGTAAATTTTGGTTTGAATGTGACCTAGTTTGGTAAAGAAAGTCCTATACTAGAATTTCTTCGACTAAGGTAAATACCATTTTGTCATAATAAATAAACGAGAAAATAAATTCTTTCTCTAACCCGAAATTTTAGAAACCCCTTCATCAAAAATATTATAAAAACCTGTGCTAACAAAGTAGAAACTTTGTTAAAAGTGTTAAAGTGTGAAAAGTTAAAGTTAAAAGTGTGAATCAGTAACTGCTAGATAGATCTAAAACTCAAACCTGTTAATCTACAGATATAAATCACTGAAGTACTTTTTTACATCTTTAAACACTTTCTTGGATTACCCAAAAAATCAATTACATGGGCTCATTTTCATATCCCTAAAGGTGAGATGATTTAGTGTTTGTGTGTGTGTGTGTGTGTGTGTGTGTGAGTTTATATATCAAAAGCTTCCTATGCTGACAAAATCCAGTCTGGAATAAAAACAACAACAACAACAACAACAACAACAATAATAATAACTTACACTTGATCAGTCTAGAATTGATGGTGTCACTTAAATTTTAGACCAGGCATATTTTTTTTAAGGTTTTTGCAAGGCAATGGGGTTAAGTGGCTTGCCCAAGGCCACACAACTAGGTAATTATTAAGTGTCTAAGATTTGATTTGAACTCAGGTACTCCTGACTCCAGGGTCCATGCTCTATCTACTGTGCCACCTGGTCACCCCCAGGAAGAATTTTAATAACAATAATACAAACCAATATCATGGAATTTGAGTAACTTAACTTTCATAATATTTTGCTCTATTCAATGTAAAACGTGAAGTGAAATTTAAAAAACTTACTATATTTCTTAACTGTTTCTCCTTTGTCTTCAGTTTCCACAATTTGACTTTCTGATGGTGATTTTGCTTCTCCTCCAGGAACAAGATTATTTATAAAATTCCTAATAGTCAGAAGAGCTTCAGCATGCAAATGAATATCCAAAGAGGAAAAATTTACCTATAAATCAAAGTTAATCAACAATAAACATCCCTTAAGCCCTTTTGGTGTTAAAAGTTCAAAGTAGGGAAAGAAGAATTTTTAAAAGTATAAGAAAGTTTTTACCCAGTCTACAATCTAGTAGGAAATAATAATTTCCCAAAACAACCAATTGAAAACACAGAAAAAATATTTAAAGTTGTTTTTAAATTTTCTTAGGGTTATAATGGAACTATACCTTTAAGAGCTGTACAACATTCTGATAGGCAGTTTTAAGGTCTACTCCATGTGCGTTAGCCTATATAATGGGAAAAAGATGGCATATGAATAAGACTAATTTATAATACTAAAATAAAGAAATGTGTTTAAACTTTCCATATATACATGCAATTATCTATGACACTAGATACTACAAAAAAAGCAGTGGTGAATATGAAAGGAAAAACCATCAAAATGTAGTTTTTTCTTAATTTTTATATTATCAACTGCAAAATTTGAAAATAAAATCATTCCCCAAAGCACAGAAATAATATGTAATTTCTCCAAATCTGTAATTCACTGATGATTATATATGATCAGAAATACTTTTCAAAGGTATTTTTCTAAGGTTTTTTTTTTTTGTTGTTGTAAGGCAATGGGGTTATATGACTTGCCCAAGGCCACACAGTTAGGTAAGTATTAAGTGTCTGAGGCTGCATGTTATCTCAGGTACTACTGACTCCAGGGTTGGTGCTCTATCCACTGTACCACCTAGCCATGCCCAGATGTATTTTTTTTAAAGGAAATTATTTTCCACTTGCAAGCTAATATTGGTTGATACTATGAAATGTATTAGTTTTAGGCTAAAAAAAGTCAGTCTTTTCTAAAAAAGGTTCCTGTAGATTTAATTTTTAAAATTTTCCTAATTACCTGTGATCCTGCCTTTCCTATTTTGTGAAAAATACTAAGAAGCACCTATATCATTCAGGTTAAGTATTTATTTATCCATCCTCTGGAAAAGGCAATTTAATCAAAATGGACTAGTAAATACTTCAAATAATTCTAATTTGACTTTAAAATCTAAATTATCAGTGTTCACTATTCATCAGATAGTATATAAGCATACTTCTTTTAGCACACAACTGAATACTGTCTTAGGAGCAAATATAAATTATCAAAAATGATGTCAAAAGCTTCCTTTAAAATATTCCAGTGGAGAATGACTTATGGTAGACATAAAGTAAAATCCTTTGTTTATATAATTCTAATATTTACCATTCCATTTATCCCACACTTGGGAATTTTTATGTTGTTAATAAGTTCCACTATATGAATAACCATTCCTCAAAAATATAAATTTACAAATGCAGAGAGGGGGTCAGATTCTCATTGAGGTTTTTTGAAATTCATTGATTTTATGAGGATCCAACATTCTTTCCCAGGTCTTCTTCCCTTCTCCATTTATACTCTTAGAAATCAACAGCAACTCTCATGGATTTAACTAGCATTTAGATGTAAATCATACATTTATGTAAAATATATGGTACATGTATATATCCTTATGTGTATATAATATACATATTATACACATATGTGCATACACACAGTCCCAGTCTCTTTCCTTAAGCTCCAATCCTGCAGTATAAATTGCCTAATGGAAATTTCTAATTGACACCTCAGAGAGATCACAAATTTAAACAAGTATCGAACTAAAATATCATTCACACCAAACGATGCCTTCTACATTTGAGTATTTCTCCCAAATCCTTTCTGTCTCTTGGGTTCAAAACTGGCATATCCAAGCACTTTCCAAATGTTGACATTTCTACCTCTATATATATCACCTTCTCTTCACACACACACACAGTTAAAACTTAGTTAGTCTTCATCAATTCTAAGAGATTACTGCAGAAGCTACTAATTGGTCTCTGTGTCTCAAGTCTCTCAGCCTCAACAATCTACCCTACACAATAATGACAAGAGTACCCATCCTTACAGATCTGACATCTCCATTCTCAAACAGCTACAGTGGCTTCTTTTTTGTTACAGAATTAGACATAAATTCTTTCATTTAGCTTTTAAAGTTTTTTACAACTTGACTCCATCCTATTTTTTCAAATTTTTCCAATGCAAATTGCTTTCTCTCCTTCATTTTTCAATCCTGACAAACTGGTGGTCTTTATATTCCTCACACATAACACTCATATCTCATCCCTGTGTCTTTACATTGGATGTCCTACACTCCTGAAATGCATATTTCCCTAACCTCAGACTTACAGGGTTCTTCTTTTCCTTTAAGATGTAGCTCAAAAACCATCTTCTTCATGAATCCTGCCTTGATTCCTCCTCAACTCCCAACTCCCAAATGACAATGACCTCCATTCCAAACTACCTTGTATTTAATAAATTTTGAATATATTTACAATTACTCACTTTATAATAATGCTGCATTTGTATTATAAATGTATTTCTTGGGGACAGCTAGGTGGTGCAGTGGATAGAGAACTGACCCTGGAGTCAAGAGTACCTGAGTTCAAATCTGGCCTCAGACACTTAATAATTCCCTAGCTGTGTGGCCTTGGCCAAGCCACTTAACCCCACTGCCTTGCAAAAACATTATATTATATATATATATATATATATATATATATATATATATATATATATATATAAATTATAACATTATATATAGTATATATATGATTATATAACATTATATATATATTATATATAATTATATATATTATATATATATATATATATATCATGAACTGTCCATTAGAAAATATAATCCTTGCAATTATTTCATTCTTTGCAAATTATATCTTTAGTACTTTCAACTGTCTAGCATACAGTAAACATTTAATAAATGATTGTTAGTTGAGATGCTGAAAGGTAGAAAATTAAAAGCTATAACAAATAATTGTGAATAAAATTATAAAGAAAGAAAAATTATCATTTCAGGAATAATCAGTTTTTTAAAAGTGTTTTACACAAAACTTTCAACTTAAATTGAATGTACCAATAACCACTTACCTTAACATATTCCAATGTTAGCAGATCTTCTACTGCATTGTCTAGTGTTGTGACAATGTATACTGGTTTACCCTTTTCATCTAAAAACAAATTTTAAAAAACTATCTTAGACGGGAAAAAAGCTACAAATAAGGTTTACAATAACAAGAGTACCTAATCAAATTAAAAAGGTAGTAGGAGGAGGTAGGGATTACTAACCTGTTCTACTTTCTGGGAATACTGGAATTGAAGGAATATATATCTCCTTCAGGCTCTGGAACTTGACTTTTCAGTTCCTCCTATCTAATCTTTCTCCTATCTTGAGGATGACAAGTTTCAAAAAATTAAGAATCAATTTTTTATGGTTCTTTTTCTGGTACTAACCTGTGGGTACACAGGCTATTCTAACAGCCATGACGCAAATCATCTCCAAGTAAAACCGCCACCTGGACAGTCTCAGGAGCTGGCATGCCGCCCTGAGAGGAGGTGAGCCAGAGTCCTTGGGAGCTGGACATTCCGTCCCACTGACCAAGGGCACTAGACACAGCTGTGCCTTATCACCTCCTCCCTAATGTGCCCCCCATCCTGTAATGCAAGACGCTGCACGTATACAATGCTTGTACCGCCCCCCCAATTATTCTTTGTTCTACCCGGAAGACCTATCAGTATATATGTAGTAGCTAAGCAGTAATAAAATTGAGCTGGAGGCATAAGGCAGTAGTGGCTTGACTCCTTATTCTCAGCTCCCCTTCTGGAGGGAGGTCGCCACTGTGAGCCCCAAGGAAGCAAGCCACAACACTAACCTCAGTCTAAAAGCTACCCCAGCTTCTTGTTGTGGTCTCTAGCTCAGCTTCAGCTAGCACTTTTATAAGCAAAGAAAAAACAGGGGAGTCAATAATGAAATACCCTTCAGGCATATAAGTATTATGGGGAAAAGGGATTGATGCAAGAAGACTATGGGATTAAGACAGAGAGATCTTCAGTTTTGTTGTGTTAAGGAGACATGATCTAGAGTTATAGGACAGAATAGTAGTTAGAGAACAGAACAAATGTGCTTATATGTGATGAACTTTAAATTATAAGGGAAAACAAGAAAAACTATTGACCCAGCACCACTTACTGATACTGGAAAATAAAAGAGAAAAATTTCCCTTAAGACTATAAAACTAATACTAATAATTCATATCCATGAATTGATTGCAAATCAATACAAAAGATTCTACAGGTCAATGATGTTGTGCATACACACACAAATTATATCATTAAATATTTCTTTAGTATTTCAAATATTCATAATTACTACAGCACAAAAAATCATCACACCTGTAATAAACCTAGTGATGAGTCTCTTCTGAGGCAGCCAGCTTAGTCCCTAATAATACCAACCTCCGACTCATACACAAAGCCTTTTGCTAATGTGGTGGGACCCTGTCAGAAGTTGGACATTTTTAGTAAAGTTTAGTAAAGGGTTAGTACTGCCACATTAAAGAAAACGTCAATAAAAGATATCATTACAATACTAGCACTGTGTCTTGACAAGTGTTTAATATTTATTGAAATAAAGGTCAGTTTAATTTTGTTCATAGGTTTGACTTTTGTTCACAAACAAAAAATGCCAATTATAACCTCAGTTGTATGCTTTTTTTCAGTTTATTTTTCATATAACAAGTCATCTACAAATAACTTTTTAAAAATCGTGGAACCATGCAATTGAAGATGAATTTTCCATACTAGGGTTGAAAATTTGTGTCATCAGATCATAACTGATTACTAGGATAACACACAACAGAACACTGGAGAGGTAATAATATACAGTAGAAAGGTCCCAGATTCAGAGGATGTGGGTTCAAATTTTATCTCTGATGACTATTACCTTTACTACAAATCAGTTCATTTATAACCATGAATAAATCCCTTAACCACCATGGGTCTATTTCCTCAACTTTAAAATAAGGAGATCAGACTAGATGACTTCTGAGTTCCCACATCAGCTCTAAATTTATGATCCTGTGATTCAACTATTTTGTGAAAGAGTGATATTTTTACCTAAAGCTTATGAGATTAAAAAGAGTAATTAGAGAAATGTGTAGGGAATATAGCAACCTGGTAAAAATGTCAATTCCACACTTGAAGTCCCCCCCATCTATTCACTCCAAGATGATAAGAGGTAGAAAAGAATGACAGCATAAGTATTATTATTTATATAGGGACAAAAAAAGTTGATGTATTAGATATCCTATGAGTAACTTTCTACTACTCAAGAATATTTCTTATGACTTGTTCTAATATTAATAAAAAGAACAGTCTTATATGTCTTGTAACTATTATGAAATTAGTTAACTGTCTTCCAAAATAACAGAGAAAATATTATGTTTGTAAAAGGCAAATGCTACTCAATGACATAAGTAAAGGAATAGAACAAGAAGTCTAACAACCCCCAAATGAAAAAGAGACAATATTGTCCTCATCTGGCCTTAATAATAGTTCCAGGACAAAGGCTAGTTCTGTACACATTGGAGGGGTGGGATTGACCACTGCTGGCAAAAACATTGATTTCTTCTAAATCAATTATTTATCTGAGTCACTGCCCATTTACCTGTATTCACAACAGGGTATTTCTTCCCCCAGTCTCCATAAGGCATGAACAAAGTTCAGATTCCTTATATCTTAGGTAGTCCTATTTCCTAACCTATCCCTTACTGGCTGAGGCCTGACTTCAGCTCCTTCTCTCTGAAAATGTAGGTATAAACTCTAGGGGTAAAAGTGTTGAGCATAGCAATTATAGGATGAGCTGTTGAAGACCAGGACATTAATGTACAGTGAGTAGCACTGTGAATTGGCTGTTTAACCATTTTGGAAAATATTTGAAACTCTACCCCCCCAAAGTCTATAAAATGTGCATAACCTTTGATTCAGAGATATCATTACTAGATATCTACATCCCAAGGAAATCAAAGATGGAAGCACAGGACCCATTTGCACAAGAGTACTTATAGCTGGACTTTTTGTACAGAACTTGAAACAAAATGAGTGCCCATCAATTGTGAAATAGCTATAGTATATTAAAGTAACAGAATAACATTTTACCAAAAGACTGCCAAATAAGGGATTCAAAGAAATATGGAAAGGCTTGAACAAAGTGATGGAAGTGAAATTAGCAGAATCAGAACTAAACTTGAAGATAAGAAATATAAAAAAAAAAAAACAGGAAGTCATTTTAAAAGGTTCACAACCTTAGGAGTTAATCTTACTCTTCATTTTCTCTTTATAACCAAAATGGTTATCCTATCTCCCTAATTCTTCCTTCAAATCATCTTTTTTATTCGTTTTAATTCTATAGACTCACATGTAACCCAGAGAAGTGAGTTATCAAGGGTCACATAGCTAATCAATGAGAGAATCAAGCTTTCACTGTATGTCCTCTGCCTCCAAAGCAACTATTCTTTCCAAGGGTTGAACCAGATGACCTCTAAGGGCCTTTTTATCTCTAAATCTAGAATTTTAGCATCTTATAAATTTATTCCTGATGTTTAACTATATAATTAATTTATTTTATTTACTTATTTTCACCCAAAACAAATCATAAAGGATCATACCTGTGAACTCTGGACACCTTAAGCAAATTTCCTTCAGGTAAGCATTTGCTCTTATGTCAAATTTCCTTAATTGAATTTCCGTGCCTAATCCTAGGATATCTAGTTCCATCATAGGCTGTTCCAAATTTCCAGTGAAGTGATAACATTGAAATAAAACCTGGTAGGGGAAGTAAAAAAGAGAGGAAGAGACCAAAATCATACAAAAAAATTCTGTAATGAAATAATTTAATAAGCTCTTTCCATTCTTTAAAATAAATGCAAAAATAAGGTCATGGTAGTGTCACTTCATTGTTCATTAAATTTATTATTGCAAATATTAATTCCATTTAAAGAAAAATACAACTCTGCATTACAATTTTTAAAAGTGAATTCTCAATCAACTTTATAGAACTGAAAAAAAGATTAAAAAACAAGAGTTGCTAATTTGAAAATATGGAAGAGGATGAACAAGATTATAAAGAACACTGAGATCATATTGTATCAGGACTGACTAGAACATGGAGAAGAGGAAACTTAGGAGGACCATAACTCAAGAGCACTCTGATGGAAGAATGTTTTAGATTTGAACTGTTTAATCCCAGAGAACACAACTTAGAACAAGAAATGGATGTATATTGCAGACAGACAGATTTGAGCTCAGGATAAGGAAAAGAGATTTTCCTAAGTGATATATCTAAAAGAGGAATGGGTTGTTTCAGAACGTAATGGAGCTCTGTCTTCAAGTAGGGCCTAGATGACCACTTGCCCAGAATACTATTGAAGGTATTAACTATTCAAGTACAGGTTGCAGTGGGTCTAGGGGTTTCTTCTGACATGGTGTTCTGTAATATTTAAAGAAGAGGCAAGTCGTTTTTGCTTCAATTTTCTCATCTGAAGAAGGAAATGGCAAGCCACTCCAGGATCTCTGCCAAGAAAACCCCAAATGGGGTCAAAAACAAACAAAAAAATTAACAAAGGCTAGTGAGGACCACAGTAATCAGCAAAGAGTAGGCTTCTTTTTAATTAAAGTCTCCAGGTTGACCTTCAAATAGAATTATTAGAAAATTCTCTAATTTATAATCAGTAGGCAGGTGCAATATAGGTGGTCTCCCATTTTTCCTTTTACATCACCTTGCAATAGCAAGAGTAATCACTGCATGCAAGAGTGTACTAGAGCCAGCATGAACCTGCTCTCAAGGGTAACTGAAAGGTTAAGTTTTCAGTGTGTGCATCTTCATCTCAAAAATTGTCAAATATTACAATTCAATGAACTATTTTGACTGTCTAGAGAAAGCAATGAAGAGACTTTCCAGGGTGGAATCAAGACAGCAGTGCAAAACTAGGAAGCTCCTAGAGTGTTTCCTAAAACAACTTTAAATGAAGATTTAAACAGATTCCAAAATCCACAAAAAATCCTAAGTGAAACAAGTTGTCAACTCATGGTATCATGGAGGAAATTAAGGTCTCTTTTATGTGGGTAAAAGGAATCTTTTGTGTCTCTAAAGAATATTATAATCAAATTTCAGAATTCCCAGATAAAGGAGAAAACACTGCATACTATCAAAAAGAAGCAATTTAAATACTAAAGAGCCATGATCAGTACCACACAGGACTTAGTTCCAACATTAAAGGATCAGAGGGCCTGAAATATATTCTAGGGGACAAAGGAGCTTGGATTATAACCAAGAATCAACAACCCTGCAAAATTCAGAATATTCTTTTAGGAGAAAAGATGGATTTTCAATGAAATAGAGGAGAGGACTTCCAAACTTAATGATAAAAAAGACCAAAACTGAACAAAAACTTTTAATTTTCAAATATAAGACTCAAGAGATGTGTAAAAAAAAATAAAGAAAAAATTAGTCAATATTACTAAGAATAAAAGGTTAGTTAATGAGACTAGACTGGAAGATAATACCTATAACTCTTGAAAATTGTACTTCTCGTTGAAAGGAGCATAACTAAACAGAGGTCATGGGTATAAACTGATCATGATATGATGTTTTACTTTCTAACTCATGAGGACTGCACCTCTATTGGAACAGTTGGACAGAGGGTGCTCAAAAGAGTGTGGATATTAACTAATCATGATATGATACTTTAGTTCATGAGGATTATATTTTTATTGGGAAAGTTGAAAGGCGTATACTTAACAGAACAATACAAATTGATCATAATGATGATAAAGTTCTTAAGAATTGTATTTTTGTCAGGATAATTGAAAGTATTCTTTGTTGAGGTGGGGGAGGTACAGAGCAGGTATAAATCAATTAAGACACACAAAAAAGGATTATACTGAGAGAAAAAGGAGACTTTAGAGGATAATAAACACCACATGAAGAAGCACAAAGGACTTATAGTAGAGAGAAAGAAATAAGATTGTAAACACTGAGTAAATCCTACTCTCAATAGATTTGGCTCAAAGAGGGAATGAAATACATCCCCAACTGAGTTTAAAAATTTATCCTACCCTACAGGGAAGTAGAAAGGAAAAGGGGAAAGAACTTGGTGAGGTAGACAGCTATCAGAAGTAAAACAATGATGAGGAAGGATAAGGGGAAAGGAGAAAGGGAAGTACAAATTGGGAAAGATAGGAAAGAGGAAATAAGTTTTTGAAGTTGCTTTTATCTCTCTCATGATCCTTTTTTTTCCCTTTAGTTCTAATTCTTCTTTCACAACATGACTAATACAGAAATATATGAAAAAGACTGCACACGTATGACCTATATCAAATTGTTCACTGTCAAAGAGGGGGGGAGGGGGAGGGGGGAGGAAACAAGGGGTGGTAAAAATGTGGGACACAAAAGTTTACAAAAGGATGAATGTTGAAAACTTATCTTTGAATGTAATTGGGAAAAAGACATGGAAAGACTTAACATGAACTGATGAAAAGTGGAATGATCAGAACCAAGAGAACACTGTAAATAGGACCAGTAATATTGAAAGGTGATGCACTGTGAATGACTTCAGTTTATTCTCAGCAATACAAGTAAATTCTCAAGGACTTCTGATGAAGGGTGCTTTCCATTTCCAGAGAAAGAACTGATAGAATCTTAATGCTGATACTTCATGCTTACTGTTTTTACCTGTTTTCTTTCAAAGCATGACTTACATGAAAATGCGTTTTTCATGACTACACATGTATTACCTATGACAAATTACTTGTTTTCTCAATGCAGGGAAGGGAAGGAGAGGAGAAATTGGAACTCAAAATGTGAAAAAAATGTTAAAATTATTTTTACATGCAAATTAGGAAAAAAGGAAAATTTTTAAAGTGATGGAGAAAATATTAATGTATATTAAACTTTAAAAAATGTGTTGTGATTGATGCACTGTTAGAGGAGTTGTGAAATGATTCAACAATTCTGTAGAGCAAGACTATCCAACCTTAGGTCATCTTAAGGTCACATTAAAATAAAATAATTATTCGAGGCTGCACCCAGAATAAAACATACAGTTCTTGTTCAGCGGACATAGTGCTATGTGAGGGTTCCAAGGCCAAGGTTCTTAAGATATAAAAGGTTACCTTGTAACTTCTTAGAAATTGGGGTACATTATCAATATGACAGGTGAAGGCACAACGTACAAAAACAAACACAAAACAATTAAATGACAATACAACAGTATAAAGGTAGGTGTATATTGACTGGTCTGCATCATATTGATAGAATAAATCCCACAGATCAACTGAAAATTCTGTGTCACATGTTCTGTCCATAATACTGCTTAAAAACACCAAATAAAACTAACATCAATGAGATTACTATTAAATTAAATTCCACGTAAATTATTAATTTGATATTTTTCACTCTGGAAAATTAAACCCATAGGTGGGCCGTATTTTGGATAACCCTATTTATGGAGTAATTTGGAACTATGCCCAAAGGGATATAAAACCATGCTTACTTTTGGCCTAGCTGTGTCATTGGTAGATCTATATTCCAGAAGAAATGAACACAGTAAGAAAAGGATCTACATGTATAGGGATATTTAAAGCAGCTCTTTTCTGATGACAGGGAGCTGGAGATTGAAGGAATGCTCAATAGTTAGGGAATGGCTGAATAAACTGTTAAAATGATTGAGATGAAATGCTGTTCTACTATGGGAAATGATGCTCTCAGTAAAATACTTGTATAAGCAGATGCAATGAGAAATGCACTATAAATAGAGTAACAGCAATACTGAAGGATGATCAACTTTGAATGACCTACCTATTCTCAGCAATGCTATGACCCAAGAGACTTCTAAAGCGCTTATGATAAAGAATACTATGGATCCCAAAAACAGAGCTGATGGTATCTGAATACAGATTGAAGCACGCTTTTTTCACTTTATTTTTCTTGAAGTTTGTTTTTTTTTGGGGGGGGGGGGATTTATAGTTACTTTTACAATATGACTATTGTCATAATGTTTTTCATGACTACACATTTTTAACTATACCAAGTAATTTGCTTTCTCAATGAAAGCAGTAGGGTTGGAGGAAAAGAGAGAATTTGGAACTCAAGTTTTTGGAAGTTAATTTTTTAACTTCTTTTTGCATGTAACTGAGGGAAAAAAATTAAATAGAATAAAATAAATTTAAAACAGAAAAAAGGGTGTTGCGAATGTGTGTGTGTGTGTGGGGGGGGGGGTTATCAAAGACGAAGAAAGTAAATTATACACTTATTTATTACACACTCAATTATGTGCCTGGCACTTGTATTTTCAAATACTATCAAATTTTAACCTCACAACAAACAACCCTATGAATGGATATCATCATCATCATCATTTTACAATTGATGAACCTGAGACAAACAGTAGTTAAGTGATTTGTCTGGGGTCACCTAGCTAATTCAGAGTCTAAGATAGGATTTAAACTTAGATCTTCCTAATGCCAGGGCCAGCATTCTATGGACTATGACACCTAGCTAGCTCAGAAAACCAAATGTTAAAACATCTATCAGCATACCAATAACTGTAACTTCATCTTTAAGAAAAAAAGGACAGCAGTACAGTAAAAAAAAAAAAGACAAAAAAAATCTGTATCCAACACTGACCAAATTCAAAACTGGTCTTCCTTTTACACTTAAAAATTATGAATTTTATCTTCTTTAGTTTTCTCGATTCCTTTTCTAGCTAATATCTACTAATATCTACAAAAAAGCAATATGATGTACTACTTTTAATTTTTTTGATGTCATAATCTTTAATGTTAAGATTACATATCTTTTTAGAATGTGTTGTGGTCTGTTTTTTTTATCCCTAATCCTAACAATTTAAGACTTCTTTGCTGTATCTTCGTCTAGGTTTTGCTCACTCATTGTGGGTATCCTGCCAGGGTTCTTTATCATGTCTCTTCTTTTCTCCTTCCTATATGCTGATTGTTAGATCTATTTATTTAGACTAGTATTTGGCTAAGTTACTCTCTCCTGACATCTAGTCTCACATCTCCAACTATCCACTGGATAGATATTTCAAACTGGTTATCTGTCCTCTAGACAACAATACACTGAAAAATGAACTTATTATTTATTTATGAGTAAGTTCTATGAACTCTTTATCCAAACATAAATAAGAATTTTTGGCACAGATTTTATTGTTTTAATAATTATTTTATTTTCCCCCACCTACATATTTATAAAATTTTTATCATTCATTTTAACAAGATTTTGAGCTCCTGATTTTTCTCATTCCTTCCCCTCCCTCTTCTGACAGAGGGAGGCAGTTTGATGTAGTTTATACATATAATATCATGTAAAACATATTTTGTGGAAGAAAAAGATCAAAAGGAAAACAAGATAAGAAAAAAGTGAAAAAAAGATGCTTTGATCTGCATTCTCTGTCCATCAACTCTTGATCTGTATGTGGATGGCATTTTCCTTCATGATATCTTTGGTTTTCTTCTTGGATCATTGTGCCAGTTGATCATTATATAATGTTGCAAATATAATGCACAATTTCCTGGTTCTGTTCATTATACTTTGCATCAATTTGAACAAGTCTCTCCTGTTCATCATTTCTTACAGGACAATAGCATTCCATTGCATTCATTTATCACAGCTTATTCAGTCATTGCCCAACTGATAGGCATCCTCTCAAATTCCAGATCAAAGGGTATTACCATTTGGTTGCCCTTTGGACACAGTTTCAAATAACTCTCTAGAATGGTTGGATCAGTTCACAGTTCCCTTAACCTCACTGTTGTTTTTGTTTTTCTCTATCAACAAGTGATCTGGAGCATTTCTTTCTAATATTATATTTAGTTCCTAAAGTTTCTCTCTTTTTATTTTGTGGTTGAATTTATCAATTGGGAGAGAGGACAGTTGATGATATCACTAAAATAGTTTGTTGTCTATATAACACATTTTATAAGAATTTAGATGCTATACCACTTGGTATATATGTTTGGTATTGATGTCGCTTCATTGTATATGCTGCCTTTAAGCAAGGTGTTATTTCTATTCTTATCTCTTTTAATTAGATGTGTTTTTGTTTTTGCTTTCTCTGAGATTAGGATGGCTACCCTTGCTTTTTTTTTTTTAACTTCAACTGAAGCATACTCGATTCTGCTCTGGTCCCTTGCCTTTACTCTATGTGCATGTCTCTGCTTCAAGTCTAAACAGAATATTCCAGAATTCTGGTTTCTGATACATTCTGCTATCTACTTCTGTTGTATGGGAGAGTTCATCCCATTCATATTCACAGTTATGATTATTACCTATGTATTTCCCATTATCCTTTTGTTCCGCCCATTTGTCCTCTCTTCTTTTTTCCCTTTCCCTCCCCACGAATGTTTTGCTTGGCTGCCACCTCCTTGGATCTGCCCTCCCCTCTATCAGACTCCAACCTTACCCCATTGCTTTACTCTCCCTTTCCCGTTGGAAAGGATAGATTTCTATATACAACTGATTGTGTAAATTATTCCCTCTTTAAGCAAATCCTGATGAAAGTATGGTTCAAGTCATGCACATTATCCACCCTCTTTACTTCCCCTCCACTGTAATAGGTCTTTCATGACTCTTCATGTGAAATAATTTACCCCATTCTATTTCTCCCTTCCAACTGCACCCACTGTATTCTTCCTTATCTATTAATTTTTTTCTAATGAGGTATTTTACATTTTCTTTTATTATTTGCCATTCTTTTGAATTTGTCTGACTGATTCTTGACCTCCTAAGAGTCATCAGCTTCCACTTGCCCAATTCTAACTTTTAAGATGTTGTTTTCCTCAATTTTCCATTTGGCCAATTGTACTTTTTAGGTGTTGTTTTCTTAAGTGGATTTTTGTATCTCCTTTTAAATTTGACCAATTCTACTTTTTAAGCAGTTTTCCAAGCTGTTGACTCTTTTTTTCATAATTAAGACCAACCTATCCTACCAATCTTCCAAGTTTCCTGGGCTAAAAGATGTTTCACCTTGTCTTTTTGATGGTTCTGCTGTTTCAGAATTTGTTTTAGGCATTATTTCATGGCAAAGAATTGGAAGCAAAGTAGAAGCTCATCAAATGGGGGAATGGCAAAATAAACTGTGGTATAAAAATATAGTATTACTGTGCCATCAGAGACAATAAATATATAACTACAGAGACACGTGGAAACATTTATACAACCTGATGCACACTGAAATAAGTAGACCAAGAAAATATACCCAATGACCAGAACAATGTAAGGGGAAAGAACCAAAATATAATTAAAAGTGAATGATTCAAAATTACAAGAAAAGTGAAGCACCAAAGAAGAAATATGAGATGATATCCCCATCTCACTCTTCTGCAAAGTGAAAAGTCTAGGGACAGAACCAAGATGGTGGAGAAAAGGTAGAGACTTACCAAGATCCTCCCAAATTCCCCTCCAAACAATTTGAAATAACATATCTAAACCAAAAAATAGCAGAACCTACAAAAAAGACACAGTGAAACAATTTTCCAGCCCAAGACAACTTGGAATATCATGGGAAGGATCTGTTGCATTAGGGCGAGAGTAGAGGACAGTTTAATGCTGACTCAGCAGCGTAAGCTCTGAATCAGTAAACCAGCAGAAGCCTTTGAGGACTATGAAATCAGTGCCAGCAGCTTCCAGCACTTTCAGGCCCCAGATACAAGGAAGTCAGACAACAAAGGAGATTACAGGGGTCCTTTTGCTGACACTAGGTAAAAGACTCTAGAGTTTCAAGAACTGGAAATCAAGTAAATGTCCTTCAATTAGGGAATGGCTTAGCAAACTGTGATATATGTATGTCATGGAACACTATTGTTCTATTAGAAACCAGGAGGGACGCGATTTAGGGGAAGCCTGGAGGGATTTGCATGAACCGATGCTGAATGAGATGAGCAGAACCAGAAAGTCACTGTATACCCTAACAGCAACATGGGACTCGCTCATTCCATCAGTGCAACAATCCGGAACAATTTTGGGCTGTCTGCAAAGGAGAGTGCCATCTATATCCAGATAAAGAGCCGTGGAGTTTGAACAAAGTTCAAGGACTGTTCCCTTTAATTTAGGGGAAAAAAAACAGATATCTTATTGTCTGATCTTGTTACCTCTTAGACTTCTTGTCTCTTCCTTAAGGATATGATTTCTCTCTCATCACACTCAATTTGGATCAATGTACAAAATGGAAACAAAGTAAAGACCGACAGATTGCTTTCCGTGGCGGGGGGGAGGAAAGTAAGATTTCGGCGGAAAAATTGTAAAACTCAAATATGTCTTTAATAAAAAAAAAAAAGATTTTAGAGTTTCAGTCCCAGGGCAAAAAGGAGCATGAACACTAGAACACTGAAGGGAAGGAGAACCCTGTTCATGGTTCCAGTGCAGAAAAGAGTGTTTGTGGTAGCCAACAGACCAAAGCATAGTCCAAGAGAAGAGTAAGTACATCTCTCCTTAAATCATGCTATCTGTTTTTAATGAATCCCTGATGTTTTTAATCATCATTTCTTTTTCTAATTTATTCTATCATTTTCCTAGAAATTAAAATCAAGATATCTGGACTCCAAAATTTAAAGACTTATTTCTTATTTTTTTTCTAAAAACTACAAAAAACAGCTAACTTTTTTTCTAGATATGTAACTGCCTAATTAAACCACTTTCTCCCTATTTGGGGGGTGGGGAGGTGGG
This sequence comes from Macrotis lagotis, assembly GCF_037893015.1. Lineage (NCBI taxonomy): Eukaryota > Metazoa > Chordata > Mammalia > Peramelemorphia > Peramelidae > Macrotis > Macrotis lagotis. The sequence continues at coordinate 39,333,651 of NC_133665.1, forward strand.
GTTGCAAGGCAATGGGATTAAGTGACTGCCCAAGGTCATACAGCTAGGTAATTATTAAGTATCTGAAACTGGATTTGAACTCAGGTCTTCCTGACTCCAGGGTCAATGCTCTACCTACTGCTTCATCTAGCTGCCCCCAACCTTCTTCCTTTTAAAGGGGAAATCTTATATTTTTTGTAATTTTTACTGATCTACATTTCACCACAGTCCCATTTCATTTACCTCCCTTATAAAAAAAAAGTTACGGCTATCAAAATTATTTAACATATTCATAGTCTACCATTTCTCTACAAAGATGAAATGTGTCCCAGTATCAAGTCACCAGGAATAAACCGTGTCTTTTAGGGCTGCTTTAAAGTAAATAAATAAAAGCATTTCTTCATTATAGTTAGCCTTTCTTGACAATCTCATCTCCCTCTGAACTTTAGAACTCTCAACATTCTTTTTCCTACATGCTGTCACTTTCCTTATAACTCCCTCCCCCCTCCCCACAGAGCTCTTCTTTGTAACAAAGGAAAACCTTTCAATAAAGCCAAGTGACAGCGCAGCCATGTCTCAGAGCACATGATGTGTCTCATGTCTCTATTTCCAGTCTCTGTAATGAGGAGGGAGGAAGGAAAGAAGTAAGTTCACATTTATTAGCAGCTTATACCATACCAGGCATTGTGCTAACATTTAATAAATATTTTTCTCCTTTGATCCTCATAACAACCCTAGAAGTTAGATGCTTTCATTATTCCCATTTTGCAATTAAGAAAATGAAGGCAGACAAAATTTAAGCCAAGATGCAGCACCCTATACAACATACCGCCTCACTATCTCCAGGAAATTATGTTCACTTCTCCAGGAGCAGATGTGTTCATACTATTTCAGTTTCCTAACACTCTTCTTGAAGGACCACTGCCTTCTGTAGGGATGCTCCATTATCTGCTTTATTTTCATCTTTGGCATGTGTCAGATGGCCCTTGTTACATCCAACTTTTTAACAAGTTGCCAAAGTTCATGTGTAAGCTGAGTCTTTGGAATTTGGAATGTATTTCCCAAAGAAATAATGTAATAAATAGTGGTTAGAATCCATTCAAATTTCCAAATATATTCCTAGTAGTACAAGACAGTCATGAAATCAATAATCTGTGTTAAAGAGCTCCTTCCAGGAGCTCTCACATTGAAGTAGATGTCTATGACTAAATGCTTTTCCAAGTCCAAGTCTAACAAGAGATTCTGACCCTCCCCCCTTCAATGTAAACAAGCTCTACTCTATGATATCCACCTACCAGCTTCTAGCCTCCAGCAGTGGTTTCAAGACTAGAGAAGAGTTTCCAAAAGAGACTGCAAGACAAAGTGGGACAGAAAAGAAGGGATGAAGAGCTGCTTTAGAAAATTCAAGAAATGAGGAATCTTGCAAAAATGCTTCTTAATTAAGGGTCAGTTTTTCAGGAAACCATTTTGTGAAGGTTTTGTTGAGCAATCAGCTAAAAATCATTACATCATACCAGCTATGTTCCAGGCTCTGTGCTAGAAGCTAAAAGGATTTTAAGTCCCAATTTGTAACCCATTTTATACATTCTACCAGGGTGATGGCACATGTCCATTGAAAATTATAGAGAGTAAGCAAATTTGGATAGACTAGATAGGGCAGGAACCAATATGCAATGAGGCAGAAAAGATAGGTTGGGGGAAAGCTAGTAAGGGCTTTAAAGAGCAATAGAACAGGGTCCATAATATACCAGAGGTTGTAGCGAGTCATTAGAGTTGAGCAGGAGATGAGGATGTGACATGGTCTGTATTTAGTGAAAATAACACAGGCAGGAATGTAGAAGATACACTGGAGTAGGGGGAGATATGAAACAGGGAGACCAATGATGAGGTCATTTTTGAGACTTTTACTCTATTTCTCCCTTTTTTATGTAGATTCAGGTAGAAATTATAAGGACAAATAAGTTTCAAACTGTATTAATATTTTAGAAAAAAAAAGTTAGACAATGGCTTTCTAGTATCTTCATCACAGGAATTAAAGAGGTTGTGGGATTAACAAAAAAATTGGGGGGGATACTGGAGCAGAAAAGGGTATGAGGAGAAAATTTAACAGTTTTTAAATTCAAACCTCCAGGCCAGTTCTGCCATCTCATTCTCTTTGATGGATAAGATCAAATGATAAGATCCTAAGGGAGGGGAGGGGAGGGCAGGGGAGTGGAGGGCAGGGGAGGGGAGGGGAGGGGAGAGGAGTGGAGGGCAGGGGAGGGGAGAGGAGGGCAGGGGAGTGGAGGGCAGGGGAGGGGAGGGGAGGGGAGGGCAGGGGAGGGGAGGGAAGGGAGAAAAAAGCAAAAGAGGAGAAGATGGGATGACTCCAAATGAGAAAAGCAAGGAAGAGAAATTCCTAGGATCAAAACTTGGTCAAGACAATTGTTCCAGAATAGCTACTACTGTGTAAAAATGATTCTAAGTAAGCTGGTATAATTATATCAGGGTTTTCTTATATATTAAAAAAGGAACATCAACAGAATAGATTCAGGATATTCATCTCAGAAATTTAAGATTTCTTCCCTAAATCAGAAACAAGAAAAAACATAGGCACAGATAACCAAAAAAAATTACATTTTAGATTTTACTGAAATTGGATGAAAAGTTTCCATTGATAAAGTTGTAGTAGTAAGATATACTAATAAAAATGACTATAATTAAATCTCTTAAATATTTATTCAATTTTACCATGATACATACCTCAGGAATCTCAAATTTCATTTCAAAATCAATCAAGTTTGTTTCTTCTTTATGAGATTTTCTTGGTCGAAAAGTATAACTAGGTGGATAAACAGATTCTTCTAATGGGCTACAAGGTGCATCAAAAAATTCTTCTTCTGATTCTAAAAGTCACAATATGTCATTAATAAAAAAGAGTAAATTGATAGTGTAATTAATAATACATATAATTTATGAATAAACATTTAAATACTGAAACAATGGCCAAATGATGAATAAATTAAGTAATAATTATGCATTAATTAAAGGATCTTAAAATTCTCAACAAACAGCCTACAAAACTGATATAAATTATGTATAAACAATAAATTATGCAAGCCTTCAATTTAAGGAATATGACTTTTCCAAAATATTATCCACAATCCATTGTAAAAAAAAAGTTGCTTAGGAATTTATTACATATCAAAATATATCTAAGCAAGTTTAATAAGTTCATTCATATCTAAGTCATTTGTCCATTATAGTAACATCACTAAGACATTTGCTTTGAAAAAAGTAACATTTTTGATATCCTCATGTAAACCTGAAAATATGTCATTTAATCATTATAAGGAGTTGGAACAGTCATCAAAGGTCATTATTCCAAAATGCTCATTTTATAAATGAAAGGAGGTTAAGAGTCTTGCACCCAAGGTCACAGATGTACTAATGATGTTTACTCCATCTTATAGATCTCAGTGTTAAGGAATATACTGTGTTCTTTTTTAATAATTCTTTACTACTTTTTTTAAATAGATGCCCATAAACAAAGATGAAAATAGCATGATGCAAGAGAAAAGAGTAAATGTTATAATATCAATTAGTCAGTCAATAAACATTCTCTGAGCACTTACTATGGGCTAAATATTGGGGATAAAAAAGAATAGTAAAAGACTCCCTGCTCTCAAAGAGCTCACCCAGTGGAACAGGGGAAACACCTTGCAACAACTGTGTATAAATAAGATATATGTGGGATAGAGTAGAAATGATCAGTGGAAGGAAAGCACTAGAATTAAGGAGAGGAGCAGAAAATATTTCCTGCAGAAAGTAGAATTTATGCTGGGATTAGAAGGAAACCAGGAAATGTTGGAAGTAGAGGTAAGACAGAAGAGGCATCTGGGGAGAGCCAGGAAAAACTGACTTCCTGGGTGGAAACAGCCCCTATGCTTGGAAGTCCTGGAGTTTTTCCTGATAGAACCTTAAATGAATCCTCTACACATATATTAAAGATTCAGATCCCACCCCTAAAAAGGGCAAAACAAGTTCTCAGCTCAGGATATCCTGGGGGAGCTTCAGTAAAAGGTCTGTCTCCTCTGGGTAGAGGGGAAGCATAGCCCAGTACAGGTGGAAAAGCGGGAAAGTCAGCAGGAGACTCTTAGCCAAACCACGGCTCAGGTCCTGACTCAGATCATGGCCCAGGTCCCAGCCCAGGTTCCAGCTCAGTAAGCCAGCAGGAAAGGTCCCAACTCTAGGCTAAGTCCAAGTAAAGAATGCTGGGGCAACAAACAGGGCTAGGTAGGGATCAAACTTCTGCACAGGGAAAAGCTGGGCACAAAGGAGGAAAGAAACCTCTAGGCAACACTTTGGCATGCGGAGGACTAGATGCTGGCCCCGGCACAAAAAGCTTGGGACTATATTCCCTTGTGTCACAGAAATAGAGCCTATAAGAATGAGCACAAAAAATTAAAAAAAAAAAACCAAAAAAGAGAAAGCTACTATTCTGATATGGATGATAAAAATGTCACCTTAGAAGAGTAAAGTAGGGACAAGTGAAGCCAAAAAGGAGTTTATGAATCAGCATCAAATCCAAAAGCTCTTGGAAGAGCTCAAATAGGATTTTTAAGAAGAAAAATGGAAAAAAAGAAATGAGAGCCGTGCTGAAGTGTTGAGTCCAATAGGAGGGAACTCAAGCCAACACCAATATGATGCATAAGCTGGTTTGTTCATTGATCACAGGATACATACTTTTATATTCTACATTTACATAACCAATTACATAAGCGTTTTAGCAAGCATTTTCTTCATATGCATACAGAATGCAGATTGTTTTGAGAACCAAACAGTGTTTTGAGAACAGTGCAGAAGGTAATTATCTCAGAATGTGCTTTCTTATCTGAGCCTGGGAATACATCTTGTTAGCTCAGACATGCAGCTACTCCCTTATCTAAGCTCTGAAGTACATCTTGCTTGTTAAAGCACATAGCTATTTCTGTGTTAACCCTTCATAGCTCTTAGCCTGGAACACATATGACACCACATCTCCCCCTTTTCGTTTGAAGGACTGGGAGAGCATGTTTTCTAGAGATCTCTGACAACACAAAAAGATGCATGGTCCAAACGACAAGAACATAACAAGTATAAAGCAAATTACAATTATAGGTTTTACAATTGCCAAAAGCCAAGCAGGTACTCCTAAAGATTTTAACCAATCCTTAAAGAAATCCTCATGTACAGTTATTTTATCAAGATTTTCTTGTATTTTTTTTATTTTACCATAGACTGAAGCACTATTATCTGAAATATTAAAGCAACACATGCCTTCAAATTCCTCACAACCATGATTATGTAATAAAAGCAAGAAATCTATTGCAGCTCTATTTTGTAGTGTAGCCTTGCGAATGCTCTGTACATCCATAATTATATCCATTAAAGCCATGGACGTAATGTCAGTCTGAGCTTTTGCCCAACATGCAAGTTTTTTCATGGTGTTATAATTAATAGATGCCATTATCCCTGGTGTGAAAAAGGATGTGGCTATTGTTTCTGATACTGATAGAAAATTAACATTTTTATTACAGTTGGAAGCCAGAGGAATGCTCCTTGTTTTCCTAGGGCTTCTGGAGAAATTAAGGTATGGTGTGGACACTAGTACTAATTGGCCTAGATAACAAGGTCCTCCTTTAGGACGCCATGGGATAGAGCTGTATGCCTTATCTTCACATTATCAAGAATACTCCAGAGGGTAATGACTTCACTCCCTCAATTTGTACTTCAAGGAGCCCCCGTTCTGTTTTTTGATAAACTCCAATAATGAAAATGCCCTAAAACATTAGTGAATCATTCCCACTTAGGGGAATCCCAAGGAGTGTTTTCTTTATAATACTCTAAACCTCCAAATATAAAAGCTCCTGTAGCATTATAAAGTTGTGGGGAGCTCACAAGAATACAATGTGGGAGGTGAGTGATATTCTCTTTTATTCCAGGGGGAACGCTCCACAAGAGATTTATTTCCTGTGGTTCCTGTGTAATTGGTTTATTTAAAGGCTTTAATATAGCTCTTAATCTACAACTATTTTTCAGGGATGGCCAGGTATAATTTTGCTGCTTATCACACATACATGCACAAGAACTATACTGCTGAAAACTCCTACATGTTTCCTTTAACTGTCCATAGTACCCTTTCAGTCTCTGTTTAATGTTCTCTGGGTCCAGGGGGGATCCCTATGAAGCATGTCTTGAAGGGGATCACCAGCTGATTTCAGGGAGATACACATTTGTTGCTGTCCTGTAGCATTAGCCAGTGCGAGCCACATATTTTCTTGATGCTGTAGATACTTAGGAATCAGATGAGTCACAAGAGCCGTAGCAGGGCAGGATGAAAGCACCAGCAGAAGTATCATCTTTCAGGTGAGGTTTCACCCACTTCGCAGGAACCCACTGTGGTTTCAATGAACCTGAAACAACACACGCATACCCTCATCCCCAGGTTAGTAATCGATAGGAATTGTCCCATTGGGCAGTCTTAGGATCAAAAGCAGAGACAGAAATGTCAACATCGGCAAAGTGTGCCCGTTCTTTGAAAGTGAAAGTAAAGGGGCTTGTTATCTGAGATAGAATGCCTAGGGTTAAGCCAGTTCAAAACATAAATCACTTTGCTCACTATATTATGCAGTGGTCCCCCAACTTCCCCCTTTTCTTTTAAAAACAAGGCTAAATAGTTCTTAACATCCTGATGAGCCCTGTCAACAGCGGTCGTGCCAGGTAGACCGAGGCAAATGAGACGCAGACATGAAGCGGGGTAGGAGGGCGTTAAATCCTCCTTCCTCCTCTGCTAGTCCAGGGATGATTCATGGCGGCTGCCGAATCAAGTCCTCATTAAGCAGGAGAGTCTTTTTACTGCAGTCAGGGCAAGAGGCAACAATCATTCTCGTCTGTGTCAGGGGTAGGTTGAAGGTTTTCGCCAAAGCCTTGGTTAAGATGAGCAGGATGCAGCAGGGAGCATGGGAGCCGCAGCCCGGCAGGAGCTCGGTGGGGCTATAGCGGCGGGGCTATAGCGGCAGGGCCCTGTGGAGCCGGGCAGGGCCGTGCGAAGCAGGCGGGGCTCTGTGCTCCAGCCTGAGTGCCCAACTGCCAGAGGGCAGAGGGGGAGAACAGGACCAGCTTTCCTCATCTCGGTCCGCCCGCCCTGGGCTGCAGAGTGCAGGTGGCCCGGGCTGCTGATCTGAAAAGCCTGGGAGAGAAAAAGGCAGCGGGAAGGCTCTGGGTTGGCCCACCTGCCCTCTTCCTGGCCAGGCGGCAGGGATTAATTAACCCTTTTTCTGCTAGAGGAGGCACATCTGAACTTCCTCCAATAGTGGTCCTTTCAGCATCAGTCACAGCGGGGCAAGCCCACAAGCTTTCAATGTCATCATAGACAATTTTGCACAGTGTGCCATACGGTTCTGCCAGTATCTGGGCTTCCTTGTTCTTAGTTTGGACTGCTTCCCATAAGCTTTTTCCCAGCTTATCCCATTTTTCCAAAGAGAAGAGCTCTTCAGTCTTAGTAATTATACCTCTGTCTCTTCCCCAATGTAGCACCCAGGAAATTTCTGACCTCTTAACAGGCAGGTCATATTTTTTTGATAAGTCCTCTAAGGTATCGAGCGCAATGCACTCCGTGGCTGATGCAGCCATTCCCATCCCAATTTCCTGACTCACAGGTCAGCCATGGCCACTTAAAATCCGCTTTTCTTCGAGCGCCAAACGAGCGAGCATTCAGCACTTCCCTACCGAATCTTTCCGGGATGTCTTCTCCCCATTCGACTGGTTTCCATCAGGTCGGGGTCACCAGATGTTGAGTCCAGTAGGAGGGAACTCAAGCTGACACCAATATGATGCATAAGCTGGTTCTTTCATTGATCACAGGATACATACTTTTATACTCTACATTAATATAACCAATTACATAAGCGTTTTATCAAGCATTTTTTTTCACATGCATACCTTGTGTATGTCTTAGGTGAATGTTTTGAGAACCAAACAATGTTTTGATAAACAGAATGCAGATTGTTTTGAGAACCAAACAGTGTTTTGAGAAACAGAGTGCAGAATGTTTTGAGAACAGTGCAGAAGGTAATTATCTCAGAATGTGCTTTCTTATCTGAGCCCGGGAATACACCGTGTTAGCACAGACATGTAGCTACTCCCTTATCTAGGCTCTGAAGTACATCTTGCTTGTTAAAGCACATAGCTATTTCTGTGTCAACCCTTCATAGCTCTTAGCCTGGAACACATATGACACCACACTGAAGAATTATGAGGAAATTGATTGAAGAAAGCAAATCCTTTAAAGGTAAAAAAGACCAATTGCAAAAAGAATATACCTCATCCCAAAACAAAATCGACCAACTGGAAAAGGAATGCAACTCAGCAAAAAATAAAATTAATCAACTAGAAAAGTAAACATAAAAGCTAACAAAAAAAATTAAAAACCCTAAAAAGTATAATTGCATAAATGAAACTAAAGACACCAAGAATCCATCAAACAAAACTAAAATGCTGAAAAAAATAGAAGAAAATGTGTATTATCTCTTAGGAAAAACAAATGATCCAGAAAATAGATCCAGAAGAGATAATTTACAAATTACTGGTCTACCATATAAACAAAAAAGAGCCTGGAAAATAGCTTTCAGAAAATTATCACGGAAAACAGTTCTAATAACCTAGAACAATTAGACAAAATAGTCCTTGAAAGGATGCATTGATCACTCCAGAAAGAGATGTCAGAATAAAAACTCCAAGGAATACTGTATCCAAATTTCAGAAAGCTCAGATAAAGGAAAAAATACTGCAAACATCCAGAAAGAAGAAATTCAAATACCAAGGAACCACAAGCAGAAATATATAGGACTTATCAGCTTCAACAATAAAGGATCAGAGAGCCTAATATGATGTTCACATCACAAAGGATCTTGGATTACAACCAAAACTTAACTACCCTGTAAAATTCTGCATATTCTTTCAGGGAAAAAGATGAATTTTCACTGAAATAGGGGACTTCCAAACTTTTAATTATAAAAATACCAAAACTGAACAGAAAATTCAGTCTTCAAATATAAGACTAAAGAGATGTATAAAAAGATAATAAGAAAGGGAAAAAATGCTAGTCAATAGCACTAAATAACAGTCAGTCCTATAAGGGAAGATAATACCTGTAACTCTTGAAAACTGTATTCCTCTTAGGATAATTAAAAGAAACATATTTAGAAAGGGTATGGGTATAAGATGACCACAAAACTATTAAGCCTTTAGCCAATACTTTAGCTAATGAGGGTTGATTATACTTGGAAGGGCTGTACTTAGAGAGTATGGGTACAAATGAATCATTAAGTGATGTTTATGAGGATTGTATTTCTCATGGGACAGAGATAGGAAGTGTACTTAGGAGGTCTGTACATAATTAAATTATTAAGTGATCTTGAAATACTTGATAGTTAACAAAAGCTTTATTATTATAGGGACAGAAGGAATATATTCAATACTTTAGTTAATGAGGATTGTAGTCCAATAGGGTTAGAGAGAGAGAGAGAGAGAGAGAGAGAGAGCACTCAGAAGGACTACACATAAATACATCATGGAGTGATCTTCAAACTTTAGTTATCAAAGACTCTAGTAGTAATTCTATAGGGACAGATTTTAGTTAACAAGGATTGTAGTGCTATAGTTGTAGTATTAGACAGAGGGAGGGACTGTCCTTAGAGGGAATGGACACAAATAGATCATGAAGAAATTTTGTTTTATTTTAGCTACAATTAAAGGGAGAGGGAAGATATAAATGGTTCATGACATGACTTTTCCTTGAAAGATACTTTAGTTCATGAGGATTGTATGTCTATGGAAGGTACATGAAAAATAGAAGGTGGAATAAATTGATTATAATTTAAGGCTTTTCATGACTCTTGAGAAGTGTATTTCTAATGGGACAGAAGAGGGGAGTATACTTGGACAGTGACTATGAAGCAATGTTGCTTATCAATCAATCAATCACCTACCCTTGAAAATTATGCTTCTATCTGGACAGATAAAAGGAACAGATTTTGAGAGAGGGATTGTAGGTACAAGATAGACATGAAAAGAAGCACTACACAAGGAAAAGACTGGTAGACATTAGAGGATAAATAATACCACATGAAGAGGCACAAAGACTTATTATAGTAGAAGGAAAGAAGGAAGGGTGTGAATACTGAATAAATCCTACTCTCAACAGATTTGATCCAAAGAGAGAACATACATTCCCAACTAGGTTTAAAAATCTATTTTATCCTACAGGGAAGTGGTAGGGAAAAGAAAGAGGAAGAAGGGACTGATAAAAGAAGACAAAAGTAAAAGTAAAGTTAAAAAACTAAAAGGAAAAGTTAAAAGGGAAAGAGAGCAAAATTTTGGTGAGCAGGGATAAAGGGAAAGGAAAGAGAAAAATATATATGGGGGAAGACAGCATGGAAGGAAATACAGAATTTGTAATATTAATTATAAATGTGAATGGGATGAACTCACCCATAAAACAGAAGCAGATAGCAGAATGTCAAAAATCCTACAATATTGTTGTTTATAAGAAACACATTTGAAGCAAAGAGATAACCAGGGTAAAACTAAAAGGCTAAAGGTTGGAGCAAAATATATTATGTTTCAGCAGAAGTAAAAAAACTGAGGTAACAATACTGATCTTATACAAAGCAAAAGCAAAAATAAATCCCACTAAACAAGGTAAGCAAAGAAACTACATCCTCTTAAAAGGCATCATGGAAAATGAAGTAATATTATTATTAAACATAAGTACACCAAGTTGTATAATATTCAAATTCTTAGAGAAAAAAATAAACAAATTGCTGGGAGACAGACAGCAAAACTATAATAGTGGGAAACATCAACTCCCCTCTCTCGAGAATTAGAAAAATCTAACTATAAAATGAACAATAAGGAAGTTAAGGTAAATAGAATTTTAGAAAAGTTAAGTATGATAGATCTCTGGAGAAAATTCAAAGGAGATAGAAAGGAATATATCTTTTTGTCTACAGCACAGGCAGTACATATGAAAACTGAACATGTACAAGGGCATAAAAACCTTATAATCAAATGCAGAAAGGCAGACATATTAAATGTATTCTTTTCAGATCATGATGCAACAAAAATTACATTTACTAAAGAGCCATAGAAAGGTAAATCAAAAATTAATAGGAAATTAAATAACCTAATTTTAAAGGATGAGTGGATGAAAAAATAAATCATAGAAATAATCACTTCATCCAATATAATGACAACAATGAGACATCATACTGAAATTTATGGGATGCAATCAAAACGCATTAGTTTTTAGAGGAAAATTTATCTCTCTAAATATTTACCTGAATAAAATACAGAAAGAGATCATCAAAGATTTGGGCATACAACTAAAAAAAAATTAAAAATCCCAAAATAACAAATAAGAAATTCTGAAAATCAAAGGAGATATTAATAAAAGTAAAAGTAAAAAAATGCCTGAACTATCAAATTAAGAGTTGATTTAATAAAAAGAAAATAAAAAATAAACTTTTAGCTAAACTGATTTAAATAAAGATAAGAAAACCAAATTACCAGAAGCAAAAATGAAAACTGAACTCACCACCACTGAGAAAAAAAAATAAAAATAATAATTCGGAATTATTTTGCCCAACTGTATGTCAATAAATTTAACAATCTAAGAGAAATGGAGATTGGCAGAAAAATGGAATTCATTTAATTGCAAATGAATGAATGTTGAAACCTACCACTGCATGAAACTGGAAAAATAAAATAAAATTTCAATTTAAAAAACATCTAGGTCAAAGCATCTTGTTAGAGGAACAATGTCACTGTATCACAGAGTAAATGAAGGTATAAGAAGACTGAAAAGTCTTGTGGGTGTCAGGGGAAAGATGTGCACTTGCACATTTGCAGGAAGAGTAGGATGATCAGGAAATAGAGGATTTTGAGGGCCAAAGAGGGGAATTTATGCTGGATTCTGAAAGTGATGGCAAGCCCCTGGAATTTTCTGAATAGGAAAGTGACATGGTCAGAATTTTGCTTTTAGGAAGATCACTTTGAGAAAGGACTAGAGTGGATAGAAACTTGAGGCAAAGAGACCAAGTAGTAAGCTACTGCAATATTCTAGATATGAGGTCATGAAGTAATAGGGTCGTAGCAGTGTCAGAGCAGAAAAATGAATGGCGGTAAATATGAGGCAAAGTTCAAAGACAAAAACAACAGGACTTGGCAAAACAAATTGGATATGAGGCATGAAAGTGAAGAGTTGAGAGTAATACTTACACTGTGGGTATAAAGCCTCCTGATAGAGCTCTTAAAATAACAGGAAAATTCGGAGGGGGGGGGGGAAGGAGTTAAGAAAATGAGTACATTTTTTAACACATTGAATTTAAGATGTCTATAGGACATTGAGAGTGAGATTTAGGAAGGCATAGGTTTAGAAGTCAGCAGAAAGCTTAAGACTGGATAAGTAAAATTGGGAACTGTTAGCATAAGGATAACTGAAATCACAGTAGCTAATACAATCACCAAGTGAAATACTGCCAAGGAGAAGGACTGAGTCTGTAAGATATGCATGAAATATTGCAGGACCAGGAGCAGCTAGGTGGCACAGTGGATAGAGCACCGGCCCTGCAGTCAGGAGTACATGAGTTCAAATCCGGTCTCAGACACTTAATAATTATCTAGCTGTGTGGCCGTGGGCAAGCCACTTAACCCCACTGACTTGCAAAAAACTAAAAACTAAAAAATAAAAGAAATATTGCAGGACCCTGATGCTCGCGCCCCCCCCCCCCCCCATCCATGGATAAGCTGCTCTGATTAGTCGGGTAGTGAATTCATTACAGAGGTATAAAATACCTGCCTTGTTGCAATGGGGAGGCAGTTGTGGTTATAATAACAATGTAAAGTAAACTTGAGGCAGCCTAGGTTTGAGATTTTCTCCAGATCTGCTCAGCAGTATGTGAAGGAATGAAGGCTGTAAATGGCAAAGGCAGTGCAGGTTAAATCGTTAACCAAGATGAAGAAGAGAACGGTACATAGAAAATACAAGGGTGATGATCTGAGAAAATGCTGATATATATCAAGTCATAGAATGGACAGAGAAGAAAGTAAGGGATTGTAAGAAAGATAGGGAATAAGAATGACAATAAATTTTGATTAAAAAAGAGATTTCAGGGGGCGTCTAGGTGGCACAATGGATAGAGCATCAGCCCTTGTATCAGGAGGACCTGAGATCAAATCCGATCTCAGACACTTAATGATTGCGTAGTTATGTGACTTTGGGCAAGTTACTTAACCTCATAGCCTTGCAAGAACAACAACAAGCAAAAAAAACAAAAAAAAAAGAGATTTCAGTACTCATGAACATGGAAGTGTTGCATGTATGGATTATAGTAACGCAAGAGGACATACTTCTCAGGGACTAAAAGGCCTAGGTTTTACTGATAAACCTGTAAAATGCTATTACAAAAAATCCTTTTCAATAAGGTCCATGACTGCCTGAGATTATTCCAATAATCCACACAGAAAAGAAATAAATGAAAAATATCTATTGTCTATATTATGGAATGCAAAAGAATGTCAAAGTCTTTAAATTTGTGTGTGTGTGTGTGTGTGTGTGTGTGTGTAACTAGGTATCCCAAAAGTTTTCATGCAATTTAATCTTTAATAAATATATATGTAATTGAGAAAATATTTGAATTGTAATAATTTTATAAACTCCATGAATTCCTAATCCACAGGTTGGAACCCCATATGATTGTGATATGGAGAATACAAGATATGTTTAATATGTTTTGTTTGTTGATTTGCAAAACTCTTGCCTTCATTTGTATGAGACATACAGACATTGTTATCTATATATTTAACACATGGCAGACATTTGACTAATTTAATGGAATTCACCATCCAGTTGCCTCAGACACACACACACACACACACACACACACACACACACACACACACACACACACACTTTCCAACATATACATATATGCATACCCTTGAACTCACATCCATACATGTAAAATAGGCAGGCATTGCAAATGTATGAACTAATTTAACAGCACCGACATATAGATGCACACATATGTTCACAAATATATGACAAGCACTGTGAATGAATAATGACCTAAGCCAAGAATTAAATAAGAGGAAGAGAATAAGACAGAGCACAACTGGAAAATAACACAGTATTTTCAATGAATTCAAGTTGCTACATTACACAAAATTTCTTATTTTAAAAATCAATATTTTTCTAATTATATAATCTCAAATCATGAAATATCATAATCAATGAAAAATCAAATTATACTAAATTCAAAGAGCAATAAAGACAAGGTAGATATAAATAAGCTACTGTAGATAGTTTCTATGCCAACAAAAGATATAAAAGACATCACTAGAAAAGGAAGAAGGCTGTTAATATAATTAGAATAAGGTATACACAGACTATTATACTAAAAGGGTCCCAGAAATGTTATCTAGAAAAGTTTCTAGATCTTTGGATAGACCTTCTAAATATTCTTATTCTAAATGATGCGGTTATTCCTCACAGTGATGCTTTCTGCAACCCACATTTTTTATGCTTTGCAAATTTTATGAAAAAATTACTTTCAAATACGTCCACCAAATTTTTAATGTAATAATACATTAAATATAAAGAGAGTATCTTTTTAAGTAGTTTTATTTTACCATCTTCAATAATGGACTGAAGTTCAAAGAAAGGAAGTAGTCTCTGTGAAATCTGTGGCGTTCCAAAAGAAGATGATGAACGAGCCTGAAAACACAAGAAATTGCATGAAGTTACAAAAATACTCAAAAAAACGTTATGAAAATATTTTCACAAGAAAACAATGAATATAAATGAAGTAGGAAAGAGAGTAATTCAAATTAATAAAAAATTAAATCTAAGTTGAAAGGAAATTAATTTTCAAACACAAATTCCAAATTCATTAATTAATGTCCTGTTTTTATCTTAATTTTTAAAAAATGGTCAATGACTAGAATTTTAGAAAGAAATGATATCAGAAGTCATCTTCTTGAGTTTTCTATCCAATTATGAGAGTTGCGACATTCATGAGGCTTATACGGTTTCTACTAATCACTTCAGAATCCAAGAAATCACAAGATAATCTCCTCTAATTTTGGAGTGTTCAACTTATTAGAAAGTTCTTCCTTACATTCTAAATCCACCTCATTGTAACTTCTATTTATACATTAATGTTCTAGTTCTATCATAAAGTTATATGGAATAAATGTTTCTCCAATGTGTTTCCGGTACATTAAGCTATGTACATAAATGAAAATTATATATAGATTATGTGCAAGAGGAATCTTATTGGTAAATAAAGGATACATCTAAATATTTTATCCATTTATATAATTCAAGTATATTATTTCTTTTTTTTTTTTCAAGGCAAATGACTTTTCAATGGCAAATGGCAAATGTGCCCAAGGCCACATAGCTAGGTAATTATTAAGTGTCTGAGATCAGATTTGAATTCAAGTACTCCTGACTCCAGGGCCGGTGCTCTATCCACTGTGCCACCTAGCCACCCCTCATGAATATTATTTCTGAGGATAGTAACAAAACAGACCATAAGTAAACCAAGAAAACATGGTTCAAATAGGCAAAAGGAGGTTAAAAGCAGCAGCATAAATATAATCTTGATTATTAGAACATATTTTGATTACAAAAGTACAAATTAAAACAACTCTGAGATATCACTTCATACCTATAAGATTGGTCAATTTGGCTAAAAAGGAAAATAGCTCATATTGGAAGGGATATGGGAAAATCTGGACACCAATTGTTGGTGGAATTGTGAACTGATCCAAACTTTCTGGAGAGCACTATGGAATTATGCCCAAAGGGAAATAAAACAGTGCACACCCTTTGATTCAACAATACCGCTATTTGGTCTGTATTCCAAAAAGATCACAAAAAAAGAGAAATGAACCCACATGTACAAAATTATTTACAGAGCAGCTATTTTTGTAGTGGCAAAGAATCGGAAATTGACAGGATAGCCATCAACTGGGGAATAGCTAAACAAAGTGTGGTACATGAATGTGATGAAACAAGATTGTTCTATAAGAAATCATGAGGGATGGGACTTCAAAAGAGCCTGGAAAGACTTTTATGAAGTGATGCTAAATAAAGTGAACAGAACCAGGAGAACATTATACAGGCTGACAAGCATCATTGGATGATAATCAACTATGATGAACTGTTCATTTCAGCATTACAATAATCAAAGAAAATTCTAGAAGACTATTGATGAAAAATATCATTCAAATCCAGAGAAAGAACTGTGGAGTTTAAATGAAGACAAAAGTTTACTATCTTCAATTTTAAATGTTGTCTTAATGATTATATTTTTTCTAATATTTTTCCATTTCAATTTGAGTCATCTTTCATAACATGTTAATATGGATGTATCTATGTTCAGCATGGTTATATATGTATAGCCTATATTAGACTGTCAAGGGGAGTGGGGGGAAGACAAGGAGGGAGAAAAATGTAAAACTCAAAACCTTGCAAAAAATCGATTGGTGAAAACTACCATTACATGTAGTTGGGAAAATGAATAAAAAAATTAATTTAAAAAAATGCATTTTGATACTTATCCTCTCTTTAAGAACATTAAGATAAATCTCTTTAGTGTGAAACAGAGAATAAATTAAAAAACATTAACAAAAAATGTCAAAATAGAGATTTTTAGAAATTAGTTTTAATTAAGGAATAATGGTAATTCATTGCTTGAAAACAGATATTTCAAATACTTGAAAAATTTACTTTTCAAATAAACTATTTTTCTTTCTAGTTTATTAATTATTTGATTATCAAATATCTCTTTAGTCCTACAGTTTAATAACCAACTCTTGATTGTTTACAATTTTGGAATTAGAGGAGTTCAAATTAATGTGAAAGAGTATAAGGTTATATAAAAATATACAAGAAAAAACTAACATCAATAAGAACTAAAAGAGAATTTTCTTCACGCTGAATCTACTACCTCATTCATGGACTTGTATCATGTTCTGAAGTTCTAAATAGAACCAAGTAAAAGATTAAGTAATGATTTTATTGCTGTTGAGTAATTTCAGTCATGTTCAACTTTTCATCCTGCTTGGGGTTTTCTTGGCAAAGATATTTGGAGTTACTTGCCATTTCCTTCTCCAGATCATTTTAAAGATGAGAAACTGAGACAAATGGAGTAAGTGACTCACTTCAGGTCAAAAAGCTAGGAAATGACTGAGGCTGGATTTGAAGTTAGGAAGATGAATCTTCCTGATTCTAAACCCAGTGTTCTATCTACTGCACTACCTTAAGGAAAGATTAGAGAAATTTGTTATTAAAAAAAAAAGTCACCAGAGTCTATCCATTAAATGTGCTAAGAGGGTTCACTGAACAACTTACATCTCTAAAAAGATAAGGAGAAGCAAGAGACAGGTAAAAAGGATGAATAAATATTACACATGGTACTATAATACAATGTTAGGTATGCTAAAATTCTGAAGGAGCTGAAATGGTTGTGAAAAGAAAAGATATTTCAGCAAAGTCAATGGTTCTATGTCAATTAGGAAGGAGGTCTTCAGTGAAGTATGCCATAGAGAACTTTGTTCAGTCTGTTTAAACATTTTTATGAATGATTTGATAGGTGGAATACTTACTGAACTTATAGACAATGTAGAATGTGGAAAGATAAATAAAATAATACCAATATTAAAATATTTTGAAAGACAAGAACATTGGGTTAAATCTAGTAAACATGAAATTTAACAGGGATAAATGTAAAATCTTATTCTTGGGTTCAAGAAAATAACCTCAAAAGTACAAGACAAGGGATTCTGATTTAAACATAAGTTTATCTGAAAAAGATCTCAATGTTTTAGTGCATTACAAAGCCAAATATGGATGGAGAATGTATTAAGATAGACGAAAAAATGAATTAGGTAACTTGAGTTGAATTAAGTTAGGCATATTTCCCAGGAATAATAGACCCCACAGTATTATACTCTAATCAGACTATAACTTGAATATCCCATTCAATTCTGGGCACCACAGAGAACAGTAATCTGGATAATAAAGAACATTTAGTCCATGACAAAAGGAACTTAGTTGAAGGAAAGGGGATATTTAGCTTGGAAGAGAGAAGACTCAGGAGACATACAGCTGTTTTCTATTATTGAAGGACTATTTTAATGCAGCAGATATCAGATTTTCTTTATTTGTTCCTGAAAAGTCAGGAGAACAAGAGTGAAAGGAGCTGGAGGTGAAAGTGAGAGAAATTATTATTTTTCTCATATATTAAAAACCCTCATTAAAAACCTGTAAGCTTTTCAGGCAGGATCTGAAGGGCACACTGCTGATGAATGATGATTACTAAGATTTTTCATAAGGTGAAGCTAGGTGGCACAGTGGAAACAGCACAGGCCCTGAAGTCAGGAGGACCTGAGTTCAAATCTGGACTCAGACACTTAATTACCTAGCTGTGTAACCTTGGGCAAGTCACTTAATCCCATTGCCTTGCAAAAACTAAAAAAAAAAGACTTCAGAAATCACAAAGGGTTAAGAATATAATATTAGGAGCATTAGGGAGGAAGCAGCAAAAAAGGGGACTGAGGTAATGAGGGATAAAACATTTTCCAACAAAGAAATTTAGCCATAAATGTAATGAGCTACCTTCTAAGTGGAGATCTTCAAGCAAAATCCTGTTGATCACATGTTAAAGCAGTTTCCTATTTGGAAATGAAGCAAACCAGATGGACGTTGTGTGGTTCCCTCCAATTTTAAAATTCTGAGATCTCTATAGATTATTTTGTTTAGACTATTTTCTTGAAGTTTCATATAATCAGTACAATATTTCTTTAATATTTTAAAACAATATTTTACCAGAGAAGTTCTTGGAAGGGTAGATACAGAGATGTCAGTTGAGCTTTGTGGCATCGGAATGCTTTTAATTAATTCCAAAATCCCTCTTAATTTTTGATCTGAAACTTGCAAAGAAAGTAGAGGCAGATGTCCAAAAACTTTGAATCTATTCCAAAAAGATGAGAAATCATTAACAATGAAAGCTTTAAACTAATTAATATTAAATTAAGAGAAAATTGTATTTTACATATTTTTATCTTACAAATCATCACAGGTACATACAGAGTTCTTCTGCCTTAGGTGCTAATTCTCCCAGATTTCCATTTGATTTTTAAACCTTTTCTTTCTAATTATGGAATGAAAGGCTTATCTCTGATTTTAACTATTTCAGGTAGTAGCAATAAAGTGTTTTTTGAATAAGAAAGTTTTCTCTTGGTCTTTCAAATTATATTGGAATTAAAGATAAACAGTTTTCACTATTTGAAAGGTATAGGGTCTGGGGATGGGACAAGAAATGGCAAAGCTAAGTCAAAAGGAATAGTAGGATGCCAGTAGATTTCCCCATTCATTCATGCCTACATTCTTTCTTCACTGCATCCCTATAGACTAAGATTCCCAGGAGATAAGCATCTAAAATCTTTTCTCACTTGCTTCTTTCCTTACAGGATTGGGTCTCTCCCCTCCATATCTTCAGTAAAATTATCATATTATTTCCCTCCAGGCAAACAATTTAAAGACTCATGGGTCAATGTTTCTTGTTGTTTAAAATCTAAGTGACCAAAAATGGAAAAGAAAGGAAGTTAGCCAAATACCCCTTAGGATGAATGTGAATGAAAGAACTACCTGAGATGACTGGTGAAAAAAAGCTACATTGGCAGGGAAGACAAAAAACTTCAGCCGTGCTGCAAAACCTAACTAATCATAAAAGGACAATTTAAATGCTAGCTACGGAGAATAAAAACCAGTTTTTAATGGTTGATAGATCGGTAGTACTAGAGGTAATGACAATGATAACAATGATAATAAAGACATTACAAATGGAACAGTACATAGTACCAAGGAAATAACTTGCTGATTGTCAGTCCTTAAGTAAATTAATTCAAGCAGATATGATACATATATAATAAAATTTATTCTAAGAATAGTAAAATACTGTTAGTATGGATCATCTCGAGAAAAAAGAAATTAAATTCAATATATAGAGTCAGAAATTAAAATGTTTTTGTGTAAACTAAGTAATCTATATGAATTAAATTCATTCAGCCAGATACTAAAATGTATTAGTTCAAACAGTGTTATCTTCTGTTTTAAAAGAGCGAATTGTAAGAAATATTTTTTCCTAATGATCCATTTAATGATAAACAAAGCTCTTAT
Organism: Macrotis lagotis; assembly: GCF_037893015.1. NCBI lineage: Eukaryota > Metazoa > Chordata > Mammalia > Peramelemorphia > Peramelidae > Macrotis > Macrotis lagotis. The sequence continues at coordinate 39,353,902 of NC_133665.1, forward strand.
AACCAAGAGATAAACATACTTAGGCATTCTTATATCTGTGACAACCATGGCCTTGGACAATTCCACATTAAGATGGAGGGGCTGCAAGATATGCTGATGAGAACTCTTGAGCTTTCGAGCTTCTTTCCAATCATCACCTGGAAACAATAAATTAACTTATTGGCTCTATGTAAGATCTGAAAGCTTCAGCATAATCCTAAAACACTTCCCACCATCATCTTTTTTTTTTGGCTCCCTCCCTTTATCACAGTGATCTGCCGAATTTGTTTTCTCCAATTCTTTCTTCTCTTCCTGCTGTTTAAAACTCCTGTTAATCTACATTCTTGAGAGGCTTCTAACAAGTCAGAGATATTAAATAGAGCAGTAAACATCATTGGAAAGGACCTAAATCATTTTAGAAAGGATAGGCTGGGAAGAGAAGGCACAACTCAGGACTGTTATTCAGAAAAGTCACATACTAACCAGAATTACATAATTTCATGTTTAGACACCAACCAATTATATGCAAGCACATTTAAAGACTAAGATTCTTTTTTAACAACATTCATAATATCAATGAAATAATAACTAAAGTTAAGCCAATCTCCTCTATATTGGAATAGTATCACAGCCATAGATAGGATTATACTAATATCAGAAGATTTCACCCTTTCTTTACAAAATCTTCCCAAACATTAGTGAGTAGTGTTAATTATCTTTAGAAACTGATATTCATAAAATATGCAAATTAATTCCCCCAACAAAATCCTCAAAATATAGTAGTAATATATTGATCTTACATTAGAAATTTTTAAGAAATTTCTCTCTATAATTTCATACGTTTCTGTACCTTGTCTCTCCAGTTCTGGAAATTCAAACTAATTTTAATACTGGCAAAATCAAGATATAATTTCAAAGATAATTATAGCATATCCTAGGACCAAATTTAGATTACCTTTGATGTAACTGATATATTGGATTACAATTGACAGTCTGGAAAAAGAAAAACTAAACTCTAATTCCAGGACAATCTTTAAATTATATTCAGTCCTATTGAATTGTCTGAGTTCTCATACTATGGGCATTTTTCATATCAAAAGAAAAAAAACAATTCCAAAGCATGGAACTTCCAATTAAAAAAAAAACAAGATTAAAATTTACAAAATATAAGTTAAGAATCCAATGATTTATATTTTACTTACCAGCTGTGCTAAAAAGTAGCTGTATGCTACTAAGCTGAATATCAAAATTATCATAAGCTTTAGACATAATCTCTTCAATATCAGCCTGGTTTCCTACAATTTGTGGTAACTCAGAACGCTTTCTGCTTGATACCTTAAAAGTGAATATTATGAAAAAGTTTTAAAATAGTTCAAAGTAAGGCTTCACTTTAAAGTTGCCTTTTTTAAATATAAAATAACAGCAAACAGTAAAGATTCAAATATGGGAAAAATCATAAATAAATAAAATGATATAGGTAACCTGCTTCTTCACAGGAAATGCATCACAAATGATGTGTAAATTGATTTCTGTGCCAAAAAAATCGTTATATCCCATTAATTTTCATTAAATGGAGAACTCTGTCCCTAAGGGAGAATAATACTGCTACAAAGTTTGAAGGAATGGTATTTATCAGAATCTAATTACATAATTATAGCTATTAAAGTATTTTTATTTAATGCTCATTAATGAAATTAGATGATTTTGATAATTTATTATCAGATTATTTCTGCAAATGCATTAGTATATAAAAACAATCCTCTGATATGCTATTCTAGAAAATGCAACAGATTAGATTAGAAGACAACGATATGGGATAGCACAGTACAGAGAATAATATATGTGGAAACATAGTGAATAATGATGCTTTCATATACTAGACTCCACTTCTTGGAATCCTAATAGTCTTTCAAATCCAATGCTGCCTCCTTTAAGAGTCTTTCCTACTTCCCCACAATGTTACTATATCCAAAAAAATTCTCTTATTTATTTTGAAAATATTCTTTATTTACCCATGAACATTATAGTTATGGCATCTAAAACTACTTATAGCTATGGCATCTAAAACAATATTCAATAGATGCTTATTGTCAAATTATTCATTAAGATCAAATTTTATTTATAATAGGGATTCAAATATGATTCAATATTAAGAAGAAATTAATATAATTTATCTGATTAAAATGAAAAGCACCTAAAATCCCATCAACAACAGGTACAGAAAAACAAAGGCTCTAAGTACAATATACATTTATACTAAATACCCTACCCTTTTTAATATGATAAAAACCCATGTACAAAAAAATGCTAACAATCAATGCAATGTGGCCAAGTAAAAGCTTTTTTATAAATACAAGAGTAGAGAAAGAATTTATCCCATTGCTATTTGTCATAGTAATAAAAATTAAAAAAACATCAATAAGAAAGAAGAAAATCAAAAGCATAAAGACTGGCAAAGAAAAACAACACTGATATTTATTTGATGAAAACATAATAGTTTGTTTTGAAAATGTTAAGAAACCAGCAAAGGAACTAAGTTGATATCTTTATTAAAATAGCACACTAAAAAAAAAACCTATAAGAATCAGAATACTTCTACACAGTAAAAAGAAAATTTAGGAGGAATTATTAGCAATGGAATTCCAATTCAAAATAACTACCAAAAAATCATTAAATTAGCCAGGAATCAATCTACCAAACCACATTTAAGATCTAAATAGATACAATTATGAAATTTTTCTTAAAGAAGTAAAATGAAGGAACAATTAGGTGGCACAGTAATTAGCACAGGCCGTGGAGTCAGGAGGACCTAAATTTCAAATCCAGCCCCAGACATTTAATAATTACCTAGCTGTGTGACCTTGGGCAAGTCACTTAACCCCATTGCCCTGCAAAAAAAAAAAAGAGCTAATAATAAAGACTTTTACAAAATTGTAAAAATATTGGGCTCATTATTGAGTCAATCAGAAATGACAAATACTAGGGCAGTGAGGTAGTTTAGTATTTCTGGATCTTTAATGATTAAATTGTAAATTCAAATCCAACTCAGACTCAGTCACTGTGTGACTCTGAGCAAGTCACTTAACCCTGTTCACTTCAGGTTCCTCATCTGGTAAAATGAATTGGAAAAGGAAATGCAAAGCACTTCAATATCTTTGAAAAAAAAGAAAAAAACCCAAATGTGGTCATAAAGAGTCAGACACAATTGAAACAACTGAAACAATAACAATAACACCAAGGTTAACCTGATCACTGTTTCAAAACTGATCACTACCTTATTGCTATTTTTTGTATTTGTAGCACTATGACAAATAACAATAGGAAAAGAGGACATCCTTGTTTTACTTTTGTATTCATATGAGAAGTTTGAGCTTTCCATGTTGCTTTGATTGTCAGCTTTTACTTATATAGTTTTTAATCATATTGGAAAAGTCCTTCTATGACAAAATAACAGTAATGATAAAACTAGTAATTTAGTTTAAAGTTCTAGTACTATGTCGAACTAAAAAGTAAATTTTATAGAACTAGAAAAAATAATAAAATTAATTTGAAGATACAAAAGATCTAAAATGTAAAGGAAAATAATGTATAAAAGCAGAATGAAGGCAAAATAGCACACCACCTATATTACTGTGGTCTCATTTATAGACCTGTGAGATGAAGCACAGTGCAATGTTTCCATTGTTTCAAAGGACAGAGGGTTCACAGATTAACCCTACCCTGGGCAAAATACAAAATCTCTCCAGGCCTGAGAATGTTGATCTGTAAATGGAGGGAGTTATTTTGAAGCTAGACAAACTTAAGCAAATAAATGATGGGGGGGTTCCCTTCTTTACCAATGCTAAAAGTTCTATAACAATTACATAAGTATTTCAGAAAAGAAATTCCTGCTACTAACACGTGAATATTTAAAATCATAATCCTAGAAGAATTTTGGAGGCATAAAGTTAAATGATTTCTGGACTTCCTTCAAATTCTTATGTTTTATTTGTTTCACCCTCTTTTAACTCAAAAGAGTTTTTGAACACTTCGAGTTAAGTTCTTATTAAATTTGTTCCCACCTACCCTTCAAAAATCAACTGGCTATCAAAAGAAATGTAGTAAATTGGGAAACAATCTTTACAACTAATGATTCTGACAAAGGACTCATTTCTAAAATACACAGAGAACCGAGTCATATTTTTAAAACAAAAAGCCATTCCCCAATTGACAAATGGTCAAAGGATATGCAAAGGCAATTTACAGATGAGGAGATCAAAGTAATCCATAGCCATATGAAAAAAGGCTCTAAATCATTAATTATTAAAGAAATGCAAATTAAAGCTTCTCTGAGGAACCACCTCACATCTCTCAGATTGGCCAGTATGACCAGGAAGGATAATGATCATTGTTGGAAGGGTTGTGGGAAATCTGGGACACTATTACACTGTTGGTGGAGCTGTGAACTCATCCAACCCTTCTGGAGAGCTATTTGGAAGTATGCCCAAAGGGCAACAAAAATGTGCGTACCCTTTAACCCAGCAATACCACTACTGGGTCTATACCCTGAAGAGATGAGGAAAAAGGGTAAAAACATTACTTGTACAAAAATATTTATAGCAGCCCTGTTTGTGGTGGCAAAGAAGTGGAAATCCAGTAAATGTCCTTCAACTGGGGAATGGCTTAGCAAACTGTGGTATATGTATGTCATGGAACACTATTGTTCTATTAGAAACCAGGAGGGACAGGATTTCAGGGAAACCTGGAGAGATTTGCAAGAACTGATGCTAAGTGAGATGAGCAGAACCAGAAAAACACTGTACACCCTAACAGCAACATGGGAGTGATGTTCAACCTTGAAGGAACTTGCTCATTCCATCAGTGCAACAATTGGGAACAATTTTGGGCTGTCTGCAAAGGAGAGTACCATCTGTATCCAGATAAGGAACTGCGGAGTTTGAACAAAGTGCAAGGACTATTCCCTTTAATTTAGAAAAAAAAAACAGATAACTTATTGTCTGATCTTGTTACCTCAGACTTCTCTTTAAGGATAAGATTTCTCTCTCATCACACCCAATTTGGATCAAGGTACAACATGGAAACAAAGTAAAGACTGATAGAGTGCTTTCTGTGGGGGAGGTGGGGGGAGGGAAGCAAGATGGGGGAAAATTGTAAAACTCAAATAATATCTTTAATAAAAACAAAATTTTAAAAAAATCAACTGGCTCATCCTGTACATCTTCATTCAGAGATGTACCAAACCAACCTGACTAGGTGAAAATTCAACTTATTTCCAGTCACCAAGGAAGGAGATTCACCTGCTAATCTGGCAACAGGTTATAAATTAAAAAAGCGAAAAAAATTACATGGAGCATAGCATATTATTATGTAACAAGCTAGGTTTCATTTCAACAACAAAGAGGTGGAAAACATATTCAGAATCATCAGAATAATAATTAGCAAACTTTATATATTATATTATAAACGTATACCTTTAAATGACCAAGATCAAGGAGAAGTAAATTTGAAGAGGCAGCATAAAATCCATTTTGTGGGATAATAATATATGAAGCCTTGATATTAATTTTGAGATCAAGAATTTTCTGTGTTGCAATAATATATAATAAACCTTTATAATAAGAATAAAAACATTATATTTAATATATTTTCAAATTACCACTAGAACACAATTAGTATTTGTTGCCTAATTGATATTCAAATTAAATAAGTAAATCTTATGATTTTGATATATAATTTTAACACAAACTTTAGAGACAATTAACTTACAAATATAGCAACCATGATAATACAAATAGGATCTTAAAGCAGTTGAATACTCATATAAAGAAACTAATGAATTCTACAAAAATGAACATTAATGAGTTAATGTCAATATAGAAGTCTCAAGAAATACAAGTCATTGTCCTCCATTATTCAAGAAAAGTGACCTTTATGTCCTTTTAATTAAATTCGTCATGTGCATATAATTCAAACTAATTTTTATATTGTTATTTGAGTATGTCTCATATCCCTGCTACCAAGATGGCATCCTAGGAATTATGATGGACACAAACTTACTGGAACATATCACCAATTATAATTCGAACACCAGAAACAGCATAAAAGATCAAGTAGGAAGATAGAAGATTAGAAACAGAGGTGACCTTAGCAAGGAAGTATAAGAACACTAAGGGATAACAAACAGCAAAGGAAACAAAGAAAAAGGAAAAGGTAAAAAAGAACTAAGTTGAAAACTAAACTTAGTATTCCCCCAAAAAATAACTGAAGGTTTAAAAGTACAAATTTAGTTTTGATCCTTTCAAGTGTCAAAGAGACATATTTATTACCATATTTTAGAGGGAGGGGAATTCCTGATTTTACTGAAATAGTATACTCCCAAATTTCTTTCCAAGGACAAAAGAGCAAATATTGTACAATTTACATTCTTGAGGAACTACCTGAGGCACTGAGAGGTTAAGTGATTTGTTCAGGGTCACAGGATCAGGAGACGTCAGAGGCCAGACTTGAATCTAGAACTTTCTGTCTCTGAGGATTGTCCTCCAATACACCAAACCCACGTTTACTATCATATTGATGTTTAAATGTAAAAATATATCAAATTAAAGTTCTATAATAATTTTTGTCTAGAAAAATAAAAATTTTAAATTATATCCTTTAACATAATAAATTAACCATTCTTTTATGTGTTGAGTGATTTTGATTTTTGATTCACCAACAGTAAATATGGTTTTTACCTGTTGATGTCTTCTCACGAAATTCTTCCAGTTTCATCAAAGTTGCTGTAGTTAATTGGGCCAAACGAACTTCTTTTGGGGGTTGAAAGAATTCCACTATACAATTCACTGTATTCTGTTAAAATACAATTAAGCACAATACATTTATTTATACGTGGATATCAAAGAAAAGCCTATGATGATAGAAGAATCTTTACTTACTGAATCATAAATGATTTCTATGGGTTCAGCTTCTATGACACATCTCTGAGCAACAGATTCATCTAATGGGTTGGTCTCAAACATAATTTTGAAAAGTGAAGAAAAATCATCCAATGGAGAAAGAAGGCAAGATTTTGAGGCACAATTTGATGAACCAGTAATATGGAAGGAGTCTATTTTGCATTCAAATCTATATAAAAAAGCATAAAAATCAATATACAAAATAAACATTTTAATATTAAAAACTTAAAACAAAACAAAAATAAAAGGTTAAAAATTTCCAAATTCACAGTCAATATATTCAAATAAAAATATTCTCTGTCTGAAGTGGCATACACAGCTGCTTTATTAGTTCTTTTTCCATTTCACAAAATGTGGTTGTTTATCAATGTTCTGTCTCTTCCCTTTTCCCCCCTCTCTTTATTATCTCACTTGGCAATCTTAAGAGCTGCCATGGGTTCAATTATCATCTGAATGTAATTGATTGTTTCCCTATCTGTATTTGTAACTATCATCTCTCTCTCTTGACTTATAATGTCACATCACCAATTGTCTTGTGGACATCTTGAACTGGATATATCATATACCTCTCAAACTAAACATGACCAAAATAGAAGCCATTACCTTTATCTCTCAAATCCTCCCCCACCATTTCTAAGTTCCCTGTATTAGTGAAGGTACCACCATCCTCCCTGTCATCTAGATTTGCACCTTGATATCATTTTTGTTACCTCCCTTACCTCAACATTCAGTGGCACTTGACCCTCACAATATCTCTGATACATCATCTCTCCATACTCCATACTTGGCCCTCATCACCTCCTGCCTAGACTCCTACAATCCTCTTTTTTTTTTGACAAGTCAGTGAGGTTAAGTGACTTGCCCAAGGTCACCCAGCTGGGTAATTATTAAGTGTCTGAGTTCAAATTTGAACTCAGGTCCTCTTGACTCCTACCTGACCCCTACAACCCTCTTTTAATCAATCTCCCTGTCATAAATTTCACCACACCAGCCTTCCATTCTGACTCTAAAAATGATTTTCCTAAGTCATGGGCCTGAAAATGCCACCCTACTACTCAAAAAACTTGACTGGTTTCCTATTACCTACAGGTTCAAATATTTTCTCCACTAAGTTAAAAAAAAAAAAAACCTCAGAGTGAAAGTAGAGCAGCAAAAATAAACAAAAATTTTCCTTCTAGGAAAACCAGAGAAGATCTGAAAAAAAAAAAAAAGATCCAGGGACTAAGGTTCTGCTGACCAAGTGAATTATAAACACCTCCAGGGGAAAATACCCTGAAAGAGCAAGGGGCAGCAAGGGGCAGCTCCAGGGGCAGCAAGGGGCAGCTCCAGGGGCAGCAAGGGGCAGAAGGAGCCCCCTCCCCAGTCACAGGAAGCTCTGCTGCAGACACCAGGGTCAGGTGTATAGGGGAGACCCCCACCTGGGCAAGCAGGAAGCAGCAGAGCCAGGGAGGGCAGAAGCACAGGTGAAGCCAGAGTTCTAGGTCTTGATTCCAGGCCAGAGGAGAGAAATGAGGGTTATAACCACTGGAGGGTTCTTAAAGAATAAGATCGTTTCCAGCACAGTGCTAAGGGGCTTTGGAGGAGGAAGAAAGTATAGAGGCTGGAGCCAAGTCCCCCCATACCACAGGACTAGAGAGGTATATAAGAAAAAAAATGCTAAAAAAAATTTTTTTAATAAGCAGGCGAAGGAAGAAAAAACCAACTACAGACAGTTACTATGGAGAACAGAGAAGACCAGTGTTCATCTTCATAGGAAGATGCTGAAGCAAAAAAAAACTAATCCAAGAAAAACAAGAAAATTATGGAAAAAAGTAAACCAACTGGTTTACAGAATTCAAGGAAGAAAAATGACTCTGATAATTAGAATTGGCCAAGAGAAAGTCAGTGTAGTTATGAAGTTATAAGAGATGAAGAAAAAAACCCAAAATATGAAGAATTTTAAAAAGGGGGGGAAGGTGAAACACTTCACAAGAAAAACAGATTTGGAAATAGATCAAGAAGAGAAAAATATAAGAATAATCTATCTGACAGCTACTATAAAAAAAGAATCCTGATACAATAATATAAGAAATAATTAAAGAAAATTGTCCTGAAGTGTTGCAATAAAGAGGGGAAAGTAGAATTAGAAAGGAAGGAGAAGTGGCAGGAGTATCACAGCTAAATCCCAAAAACCTCAGGATAAGAAGAAAATATTAAGAGCAACAAGAAAAATACCAATTCAAATACGACAGAAACACTATTAGAATTACACAAGACCTAGCATCAGCTACTTTAAAAGACCTCAGGTTCTGGGGAAGCTAGGTGGCACAGTGGACAGAGCACTGACCCGAGAGTCAGGTGGACCTGTTTCAAATGTGGACTCAGGACAATTAATAATTACCTAGCTGTGTGACCTCGGGCAAATCATTTAATCCCTTTGCCTTGAGAAAAAAAAACCCACAGGTTTTTGGAACACAACATATTAAAGAGCGAAAAAAGATATGGGGTTGCAGTCAATCCTGAATAAAAAAAAAATGGACATTCATCAAATTGTTAGACTTTCATGATTTTGTTGGAAAATGACCTGAACTTAATAGAAAATTTGACATGCAAGAACCAAGAAAAATATTAAGGTAAACCCAAAGACTAATTACAAGGGACTCAATAAGAAAAAAGTATTTACTGTGTCTGTGTGTGTGTGTGTGTGTGTGTGTGTGTGTGTGTATGTGTGTGTATAGATATATATAATATATCTATATATAATTAAATACACTCACGTATACAGATATACATATGTCCAAGATTGTTATTAGTAATTGGATTGTTAGAAGAAAAGATAGGAGCAGAGCTAAGTAGGATGAGATTCTTAAAAGTGAAATGCTCTAGGAAAAGATTTTAAAAAGTCATCATCTTATACAAAAAAGATATGAGAAGTATTAATACAGAGGAATTAGATGAAGAAAGGCAGCTTCTGAAAAACCTCTCATTGGGAATGAGTTAAAGAAGGGATAATACGTATACATATAAATATGACTATAAAAGTCTTCTAAATTCAGACAGAGATAAGAGAAGGGGATAAGAAGGTTAATGAGTTAAGAATAAAGGAATAGGATAAGAGGGTATATAGAAGGGGGTGGAGATTAAGGGGAAGAGGGTAATAAAAGGATGTATAGATCAATGGAGAAGGAGGTAAGAATGTGTAAAAGAGGACTTCTTTGATTTGATTAAGGAATAGGAGAGCAAAGTAGCAAGTAGAAGTTAAGTAGCAGTGAGGAGGGATTGTTTTTAGGAAATGTTATAATAATGGTGGCAGTTAGGTAGAGTCAGGAGGACCTAAATTCAAAGCTGACCTCAGACCTTTAATACCTAGCTGTTTGACTTTGGGCAAGTGACTTAACCCCATTGTCTTAAATAAATAAAAAATTTTTAAAAAAGGAAATTGGGGGGGGGGGGGGGTTTAGCTAGGTGTAGTAGCACCAGCCCTCGAGTCAGGAGTATCTGAGTTCAAATCCAGCCTCAGATACTTAATAATTACCTAGCTGTGTGGCCTTGGACAAGTCACTTAACCCCATTGCCTTGCAAAAACAACAAAAAGAAAAAGGAAATGATATAAAAATGAAAGATATACACAAGCCAAATATGTGTGTATGTGTATAAAAATATATAAAGCCTACATATATGGATATATATATTATATATATAGGAATATCTATATAAATACAAAAGTATGTATATATGTATATATGTGTGTGTATATGTGTGTGTATGTATCCATGTTTAATTATAGCCTATCAGTGCAGAGCAGAGAACAGAAGAAAACCTATAAGGAAGCAAAGAAAGATGGACAATTTTGAACACAATATGTAATATACATTATATAGACTTTCTTGAAATTGAAATTTATTGTTTTATATTATGAATCCTCTCTTATGTGACTTTGCTGTGCACATAACAATTTTATTTTGTAAAATGTAAAATAAACAAACAAAAAATCTGGTCCCTTCTTTTATCTCCATTCTTTCTCTTACATTAATCTCTGCCACATTCTAAGACCTAGCTATTCCATCCTATTTGTCATTCCTCCATCTCCCCTTCCTTTGTACTAGCTGTCTTCCATGTCTGGAGTATTCTTCCTTCTTACTTTATTCAGCTTCCTTCAAATCTCACCTTCTGCAGGATGTCTTTTTACCTAACTACTGGTGCTTTCCCCACTTAGATTGCCTTTTGCCTATTCTGCCTTATCTTTTACTTAGCTAGTTATTTACATGTTGTCTAACATATTTGAATATGATCTCCCTAAAGGCAGAGACTATTTCTGTCTTTCAAATTAATTAATGCATAATCTATAATTAATAGATTAACTTCAAACTCTTCTCAATACAAACTTGTTGATAGAGAAAATCTGGTATTTAAGGAAGCATCATCAAATTCCATAACAAGACTAAAACACAAAAAAACTGGTTGATGACTCATATTGCTTCTCATCCCCAAAATAAGTTCTGGGCATATTTTAAAAATATACAAAACTTTAAAAACTATATTAAAAATAAAACTTTAGAAATATTATTAGTAAATAATGGCAGGTCTGGAGAAATGCTGAAGAAAAAGCAAGACTATAACATCTTCCAGATCTTACATTGTGATCTTTTCTCATAATAGCATTAAAATTAAAATATATGGACACTTACTTTATTGCTTGTGCTCCTGGTCTCTGTATGATCAGTGTGCTGAATTCTCCTAAGGAAATAAGTACCAACTCAGAATTTTTCAGGTTTTCCCTTAAGGAAATATGCATGCTTTCCAAGCGTAGAGATAATTTTTTGGCTTCATACTAGGGAATATGTAAAGAAGCATAAAATGAAAATTGAACAAAAATGAACATACCTATTATTATTTCCACAACTTTTAATTCAAATAATCCCAAAGCACTTTGAAGGCATCTCATTATAAAGCCACTATATGACATAAGGATTAAGGTAGCAATTCTTAATTTCTCTTTTACAAGGGGGTTAGAAACCTTAGAACAAAGTGGCTTTACTGCAAAGATAAGCATAGATTTATTGTTCAATTATGTCTGATTCTTTGTGACCTCATATAGTGTTTTCTTGACAAAGAAACTGAAGTTTGCCTTTTCCTTTTCCATTCTCTTCACAGATAAGGAAGCTGAGGCAGAATTAAGTGATTTGCCTAGGGTCACACAACTAGTAAGTATCTGAGGCTGAAGGTAAAGTCTTCCTGAATCCAGGCTAGACACTCACTGTGCCACCTGCTGCCAAGATTTCAATAGTTACTGGTCAAAAAGTCCTTCAAATATGGTATGTATTTACCCAAATTATTTTCCCTGGTTAGCCCAGGAACTGATACATGATGGAATTTGTTGGAGCAGGTAGGTAAATAGACTCAAGAGCCAAAATGTTGTGGCTCAGCTCTTCTTGAACTATCAGTAAAGCATAAAAGAATTCAAATGAGCCATAGCAAGCATGATGGATAGCTCTGACTAGCCAAGATCAGAATAGATTTCCCTATTAGAGAAATACTCTATTGGAACACAGGACTAAAAATCAGTATTGGTACTAATCCTAGCTCTAAAACTTTAGAGAACATATTTCTTCAAAACCACCTTCTTTATATGTAAAGTGGGGTATGGCTTAATGACCTCTAAGATTCAATCTGCTCTAAAATGTCATAATTTAGGAACAAATTCTCAGAGGTTTTTTAAATCACTACTACTGATATAGTAATAAAAGTTAAATCTTTTAAGAAAATCAAAGCATTCATTAAAGATAAACGAAATAAACTATTTTATGTACACATACTTATTTTAAAGAACATACTTTTCCAAATATGAAAAATAGATTCCACAAAATAATAAACTGATAGTAAAACAAACGGCTGCATCAAACATTTGATGAAGTAATAATAGCATACTGTTTTGGGCAATGTTGGGTCAACAGCGTTTTCACTATAACCAATTGCTTCATAGAGCTTAGCCTTCTCTTCAGATGTCATATAGCCTTCAAGACCTTATAGATAAAAAATGAAAAAAAAAAATCAAATCAAATAATATTAACTAGAGTTTAGCTTCTCTTAATGTTTTCAATATTTCAATATTTCAGTATTTCTGATGTTTGGATGATGCTTACAAAGATTTTTAAGAAAATATACAGAGGCAGAAATTTAAAATATTTTAAATTATTACTAGATTTAAAAACGTTGTTTTGATACCTGCCAACCCAGGGAAAACCAAGCACAACTCGGAAGATCATCCAGTAAACTCTACCAGAGTGAGCATGGAGCCCAGGTCAGCGTGGTGGCCCTCAGCACAGCTGTAACCCTCAGTGCAGCCCAGATTCCAGAAACAGAAGCAGACCTGTGGAGTTGCCTAGCAGGGAGCAACCCAGCACTGCTTCCAGAGAGCTCAGCACATGAAAAGGAAGGGGGTATGAGAATGTCGAGGTCTCTCCTCTGCCCCTGGGACAGGACTCTGGTGCTTTGTCCAGACCCTGGTCAGAGTCTGGGGCCATAGAGCAGGAGCCCTTCTCACAGCTCCAGGGCAAAGGGAGGCTTGTGGTCATCCACAGACCAGAGCACAGGCCAGGAGAATTGTCAAAGCCTCTCATAAGACCATGAAGGAACTGAGAATTGTGGGAATGTCCCAATAAGACTTAAAAGGTTGGGAAGTTCCTCAAAACCAGGGGATGGGGGAAATGAGTTAACAGACAAAAGAACCTGACCATCGACAATTACTTTGGACCCATGGAGGATTAAAACATACTCTCAAAAGATGACACAGTCCAAGCTTCTGTATGCATCCAAATTCTCCAAGAATAACAGGAGTTGGGCTGGTCTATGGTACAGCTCAAAAAAGATTTCAAAAATCAATTAAGGTAGGTAGAGTAAAAATTGGGGAGAGAAATGAGAGCGATGCAGGAAAAACATGAAAACCAAGTCAGCAGTTTAGTCAAGGAGATCCACAAAAGCTAAAGAAAACAACATTTAAAAATAAGTTTAGATCAAATTGAAAAAGCAGTCCAAAAAGTTAATGAGAAGAATACCTTAAAAAAGAATTGGCCAGATAGAAAAGAAGATAAGAAAGCTCTCTGAAGAAAACAACTCCTTCAAATGTAGAATGGAGTTAAGGGAAGCTGAGACTTTGTGAGAACTCAAGAAACAATAAAACAAAGCCAAAAGAATGAAAAACTAGAAGAAAACATGAAATATCTCACTGAAAAAAAAACAACTGACCTGGAAAACAGATCCTGGAGAGGCCAACTTAAAAATTATTAGGCTACCTGAAAGTCATGACCAGAAAAAAGAGCCTTGACTTCATTTTTTTTAAGGTTTTCAAAAGGCAGTGGGGTTAAAGTGGCTTGCCCAAGGCCACACAGCTAGGTAATTATTAAGTGTCTGAGACCGGATTTGAACTCAGGTACTCCTGATTCCAGGGCCAGTGCTCTATCCACTGTGCTACCTAGCTACCCCTTGACTTCATTTTTAAAGAATTTCTACAGAAAAACTGTCCTGCTATCCTAGAAGCAGAGTGCAAAATAGAAATTGAGATAATCTACTGATCTCCTGAGAGCCAAAAAAAAAAAAAAAAAAAAAAACGCCCAGGAATATCATAGCCAAGTTCCAGAACTTCCAAGTCAAAGAGAAAATATTACAAGCAGTCAGAAGGAAACAATTCAAATATTGTGGAGCTACAGAGTCAGGATTACACAGGATTTAGCAGCATCCACATTACAGGCTCATAGGACTTGGAATATAATATTCTGGAAGGAAAAAGAGCTTGGATTATAACTGAGAATCAATTATCCAGCAAAACTGAACATTCCTCTTCCAGGGCAAGATGAGCATTCAATGAAATAGGTGAATTTCAAACTTTCCTGTTGAAAAGGCCAGAATTAAACAGAAATTTTGATCTTTAAGTACAGGACTCAGGCAAAACATAAAGAGGGTAGATGGGAAGATGAAATTATGAGGAATTTAATGATGTTGAACTGCTTATACTCCTACATAGGAAGATGATACTGATAATATAGATAATTACAGCAGTTAGGAGGAGCATATTTAGATAAGGTACAGGAGGGAGTTGAATATGAAGATATAATATACCATAAAGATGGAATCAATGGGCAAAAAAGGGAAAGAAGAGATAGAATGGACTAAGATAGTTCGTGTAAAAGAATAAATTAAAAGTTTTTGTAATGCATTGGAAGGGGGGGAAGGTGAGGGGGAATGAGTAAGCTTTCATTCTCACCAGAAAAGGCTCAGAGAGGAAACAACATACATACTTAATAAGGTATAGAAATATTTTACCCTAGAGGAAAAAGGAGAGGAAGGGGATGGGAGAAAGGAGACAGAGGAAGGGGAGGGGGGGGTATAGGTGATAGAGGAGAGGGAGGATCACTTTTTTTTGCAGGGTGATGGGTTTGGGTGGCCTATTTAGGACCAAGGGGCTGGGTGGTTTCTGGGTCTCTGGAGTGGGATGTAGGGATTTTTGAGAAGGAACAGAGTGAATGGAGAGAGAAAATAGAATAAATGGGAGTGGGGAGGAATGAATGGAGGAAATTACAATCAGTAACAACAACTGTGAGGAAAAATATGGAAGTAACTTCTCTGATGGTCTTATAGTAAGGAATGAAATCCACCCCAGAGACAGAGCTGAACAAAGACTGAAGCACATTTTTTCTCTTTCTTTCACTTTATTTCTCATGAGGTTTTTAAATTTTTGTGGAATGACAGAGGATTATACATTTTAGTAATGTATGTATAAATAAACAAATGTATGGATAAATAAAAATGTAAATTAAAAATAAATAAATGTTGTTTGCTTTAAGATAGAAGGTATATGAATGAAATTTCTAGTTGATTATGAAATAAAGTGTGAAAAATCTGAGATTTTATTTTTCGAATTACAATGAGACTTTTATTAAGAAATTCTTTTTAAAAAAGCATCCACAAAATGATGCTGACCATAGTTAAACAAAAAAATTCATAAATTATGTAAAGAATTTATGTATATAAATATGTCCAAATATTACTTCCTGCCTTCAAAAAAAAAGAAACAGGCATAAAACTAGTAAATTGTAAAGAATAGATAATTATCACCCTACTATTAACTAATTATCTTCCATTTTTGTCTTTGTATTCCCAGGGTACATTCTTTGAAACAACCACCACCAACATGGCTACAGCTAACATTGACATAGGTTCCTAAGCTCTGCAAAGAACTTTACAATCATTTTATCCTTAAAACAACCATGAGAGGAAGGCATTATTATTATTATTATCATTATCATCATCATCATTTCTATTTTACCGATAGGGAAACTGAGATAAAAGTGAAATTATTTGTCTGCTTTCACACTGAGAAGTGCCAAGGGCCAGTTCTGAACTCAGCTCTTTCTGACTCAAGGTTCAGCGACTAAATTGCTATTCCACCGAGCTGCCGCAATTTCATGCATCTTCCCTAAACCCTCTCTGATTTACTCTTGCCCTGAAAACTATAGTGGAATCAAAACAACCATTTGCTCTGGAAGAAACATGACCATGTTCTAATGTTCTAGTCAACATTGTTTTTGTTTTTCGTTTTTTACTTTCTAGACTTTAACTCCCTTCCCTGGCCATCATACTTCTATAGTAATATTCCTCCTTCCTAAAAAAGCTACTTGAGGGCAGAGATTGTCTCATTTTGAATTTATATAGAATACCACTTAATTATTTTCCATTCACTTTATTTATATACGTCATTAATAGAAATATTAAAGACAGTGTCAAGCACAAATCCTTGGGGCAACTTAAGTGAAATTTACTGGGAAAATCCCATCATTCTCATAAGATCTCATCAGTTACTCCAGTTCATCACCATCTGGGTGACCACCTGATTGGAGGGCAGAGCATGAACTCCAAAACTTCTATTTAAGGAGGGAATTCAGTTCAGATCATTTCCTCTTTTCTCACCTGAAGGCTCTACCCTCTTTGGAACGCCAATGATTTTCCACCAGATACTTTCCCCAGACCTTCTTCTTCTTCTCTCCCCCACCCCCCTGCAGTAATCTTTTGCTTTTTTTTCTGTAGTCTTCCCTCTTTAGATTGCAAGTTCCTTGAAGACAGACATTGCTTTTATTTTTTTCCTGTTTATATCTCCAGGGCACAATGGTTGGCAGTAGTAGGCCCTTAATAAATATTTATTGACTATCAAAACTTGACCAGAAACTTCTTTCCAAGGTAACAAGGAAATAGAATTATATATCATGTCATTAAAAATCTATTCCAAATCCACCAAAATGAGTGAATTTGTGTTTCCAAGTCAAACTGGCATAGAAATAAAGAAATATTTCAGGGATTTATTTAAATTTAAAATATAATTCTTCCCAAAGCTTTAAATTCATATGTTTAAAAGATAATTGATATTATAAATTAACTAAATGGACATACCTGAGGGTTTAACATCTGCTCGCTCATGACTGTTTGACTCTGACCAATTCCATATCCAACCAAACCAACCTTTATTTTCCTCAAGAGATCCTGCTCCAAAAATTTTGAGTCCAGCTTTCTTTACCTATGACACAGTAAATGAATATTATATAAAATTAAAGTTACATAAAACTATGCAATATAGAAACAAACTTATAAAATAAATTTGATGAACTGGCAAGTAGTTAGAAATTAAAAAATAAATTCATCCTTGTCTTCCTAAGCCAATAGTTAAGCAAATAAATGCCCTATGTGCATCCAGTGACAGCAGAATGTGTATAAATGCAAATTTATTTGAACTACAGATTCAAAAGTCAGATATCTCTCTCTATGGTTTCTTATAACTGTTGCTGACAGAAAAGTTTTCTTCTTCTTATGGAAAGCAGGAACACAAATAAAGTCAATATAGCAATAGTAATGTGTTTTTCTTCGATAAATTCAAGAATTTAAAGAAATACTATTTTTTTCAGAAAGTGACCTGAGATTAAAATGGGAAGGGCAGAATCTCAGGTCCAAGTAATTTAGGTGTATATATAAACTAGAATCCATATAACTTCATCCTGTAATTTCAAGACCTTGGTCTTATTTTCCAGCAATTGAAAAAATATATAAATTTACCTCAACTTCAGCTTCCTGTCTTGCCAATGTGATGTTAAATACATCCAAGATCTTCTCCAAATCCTGAAAGTAAAAAAGAGAAAAGATGTATTAACATCCTCTGTATAACTATACAAAGGCTATTAAATTATTGTGTAAACTGAGGGAACTTTTGTGTGTAGGAAGGGTGACTTAATAGTGAGCAAAACAAAGAAATGACATGAGTACTAGAGAGCAAAAATGAAGAGAAATAAGTATGAATTTGGAAAACATTGCATTCTTCAATAGTAACATCTGAAAAGTACTCTTTATACTATCAATTGCAATAATAAACAAGTATCAAAGAAAACTGTCATATGGAACAAAAAATTAAAATTTTTAAAGATACACATATGTTTAAAACATAATACAGTAAAGCACTGGCACAAAATCTATTGAATCACCTGAAAATATCTTAATTTGAATATTATGAACAGGGAATTTTTCTCTTTAAAAATATACATGCCCTTGGGAGCAGCTAGGTGACTCAGTGGATAAAGGACCAGCCCTGGAGTCAGGAGTACCTGAGTTCAAATCTTGCCTCAGACATTTAATAATTACCAGGCTGTGTGGCCTTGCACAAGTCATTTAACCCCACTGCCTTGCAAAAACTAAAATATATATATAAACATATACATATATATTTTTTTAAGGGCTTTTAAGAATAGAATTAGAGAATTAGTTGAAAAATTGCAGTCATTTTTCACTTGAGATATAAAGAATGTCTCCTCTTTGGGGGGTTTTTTAGTCGATTTTTTGGGGGGAGGTTGCAAGGCAAATGTGGTTAAGTGGCTTGCCCAAGGCCACACAGCCCGGTAATTATTAAGTGTCTGAGGTCGGATTTGAACTCAGGAACTCCTGACTTCAGGGCCAGTGCTCTATCCACTGCGCCACCTAGCTGTCCCGAATGTCTCTTCTTAATCACCACAAATAAGTAATTATGAAAGGTGAATCAGGTCTTTAAGAATTAGATACAAATTTTAATGTAAAAAATGCCAGACTTTTATACAAAAATGTCAACTTAAGAAACAAAGACTTGCCGGTTTGTTTTCCAAATTCCATCAAGATAGCACCTAAGGGATGTGGGAAATCTGGGACACTAATACATTGTTGGTGGAGCTGTGAACTCTTCCAATTTTTCTGGAGAACAATTTGGGATTATGCCCAAAGGGCAACAAAAATGTGCCATGATGCCCTTTGATCCAGCAATACCACTACTGGGTCTATACCCTGAAGAGATGATGAAAAAGGGTAAAAACATCACTTGTGAAAAAATATTCATAGCAGCTCTTTTTGCAGTGGCAAAGAATTGAAAATGGAGTGAATGTCTATCCATTGGGGAATGGCTTAATAAACTGTGGTATATGTATGTCATGGAATACTATTGTTCTATTAGAAACCAGGAGGGATGGAATTCAGGGGAAGCCTGGAAGGATTTGCATGAACTGATGCTGAGTGAGATGAGCAGAACCAGAAGAACATTGTACACCCTAACAGCAACATGGGAGTGATGATCAAACTTGATGGACTTGCTCATACCAACAGGGCAACAATCAGGCACAATTTTGGGGTATCTGCAAAGGAGAATGCCATCTGAATCCAGAGAAAGAACTGTGGAGTTTGAACAAAGACCAAAGACTATTACCTTTAAGTTAAAAAAAAAAAGTTATCTTATTATGTAATTCTGCTACATCTCATACTTTATGTTTCTTCCTTAAAGATATGATCTCTCTCTCAACACATTCAACTTAGATCAATGTATACCATGAAAACAAATATTAATAGACTAGTTTCTGTGGAGGGGGCGGGGGAGGGAAGTGAGATTAGGGAGAAAATTGTAAAATTCAAAATAAATAAAATCTTTCAAAAAAAAAGATAGCACCCACAGCTTAAGAAGGGAAAGAATTCCCATGCTTAGTGAAAGTTTTTAGATTAACTGATAAAGTACTCCTTTTATGAAATATCTGATAAACCTCCCCCACCCTACCCCTCCTTTGACTGCATAAGCAGGTGGCAGCTGTTCAGAACCCACTTTTTGAAATCAAAGCATACAAAAACTCCAATTCAGCACTGTATTTCAGGGGTTTGGCTCTCCTTTCTGACCCCACACACATACACACATCCACATGCTAGGAAATGAGCAAGTTTAGAGAAATATCAATAAACGTTTATGTTAATCTAATTCTGTTTTGCTTTCTTAAGTTCAAACTCTGGAGGCCCTGCCCCCTTCAATAAACATACATTAAATGAAGCTAATTCTGATTTAATAATGAGGACCCTACATCTGATATAATAACCATAGAACGCTAAAGTGGCCAATTGATTTATTGCCAGGGACCTTAAAACAATGACTTTGATTTTGTTTCTTCAATCAATTAATCAGCATGTTCTCACAATGTGGCATGCTACTTTGTAACCAGGACCATAGATTTTGGTTTAGGGGAAATTAAAAAAAAAAAAGCAACATCATGGTGCAGAAAGACTGGACAAAATCAGGAGATGTTGGTTCTAGTCCTGACAAAACTAAAAATTAACTGAGTTTTAGCTCACCTGTCCTGTTTAGCGTACCTTTCCCTATGCTGGTCATTGTTTCTTTTTATGCAGAATAAGAGACTGAGCTCGTTCCTAGGTCTAAGATTCTAAGATTCTAAAAGCTATACCTTCAATAAACTAAAACTTTACAAAGCAGAAAGAAAAATGAACCAGACAACATGAACAAACAGTGCAGGCATACAATTAAGAGGCATAGACTAAATGTACTAAAACTAATTCAGAGAAAGAAGAAATCATTATAAACCACAGTCAAGTAGTTGAAAATTTTATACATAGAACAGGATTTGATCTTGGCCTTAATGGATGAATAGAATTGTGATAATTATAGAAAAATCTAGGTTATGAGTATTCCAAGCAGAGCATATGAACAAAGATTCTGTACAGAAATTAAAATGGCATATATGGGAGACTAAGGAAATTTTTATGACTGACATATAAGGATCTATGTTAGCAAATTGGGTGAAATGAAGTATAATGACTGGATTATGTAAACCTTAAAAATCTCAAAGTCTAGAAAGCTAATGTTGTATCATATGCAGATTCTTCATCAGGAAAATGACATAATGAAAATTTGGATAAAAGTTTAGGATAACTGTGACCCCAGGAAGATTAAAAAGCTTCCAGATTTAGGCAAATTCTAAAATCTCAAATAATTTAGGAGAGTCTTCAATGGCATATAAATGAGAATTGATAGGATGATTCCTTTATAGAAATGAATATGGAGGAAAAAAAATAGAAAAGGCAGGCTTTAGTAGAAGACACAAATAGGTAACATTAAGAGAAACTATTAATAGTGGAATCAGGAAATTACACGTCACAAAAGCCAAAAGCAGTTTCATAGTACATATTGTATAGTCAATGCATCAGCAATGTTTTAAAAAGAATGCTAACCTGCAAAGCATTCAGAATTTCATCAGTCGGTTTCTTACTTCTTATCTTCTTCTTATAAAGTTCTTTATACTGCTTCATGTTTTGCCTATGTTGAAGAATGTGCTTCCATGACCACATGCGAAGCCTGGGCTGGACATCTACTTCAAGAATACCAGTTATTGCATACTTCCACCTAATGAAAAAATAGATAAAAATGGCTCCGAGATAAAGTTGAAATTATATATATTCTAAAAGTTCATACTAATGAAGTAGTGATAAGTCAGGTCACTTTTCTCTTCTTCCCTTCTGCTACTCTTCTTTTTGAGTTATAGATTATTAGCACCTTGGCCACCAAGAAAGAAATAAGAAAAACTGGACTGAGTCAATCCTACTACATGTACAAAGAACTAAATGGAAAGGCAATATACATGAAAAGAGCCAGTCTTAGAGTCAGGGACATATGGATTTGGGTGTCCTGTCTCTGCTGCATATTGCCCATGTGTCCCTCATCAAGTCACTTAACCTCTAAAGGTATTCAATCAATTCTTATAAGAGGCAATTAGGTGGCACAGTAGATAAAGTGATGAACCTGGATCAGAATCAGTTCAAATCCAACCTCAGATAATTACTACCGATGTAAGCCTGGAAAAGTCATTCAACCTCTGCTTCACTCAGTTTCCTCAATAATGAGGATATTTTCAAGAATTGTTGTGAAAATCAAATGAAAAGTTTAACAAATTTTAAAGGCTTACCATAATATAAGGTACAAAACAGATGCTATATAAATCTTATTCTTTTCCACACCCTTTAAGGCTATGGACAATGCAACTACCAACCTATATTGGTTAAAGAAGTTTCCTCAATGTAGTTCCTTATATCATTGAAATGAAAGGTCTGGTTAAAAAAGTAAAAGGAATCAAATAAGGAAAACATGTTCCAGATTTTCAGATTTAGTTCTAAAAAAATTAAGGTATTTTATATATAGATATAGATATACACACAACACATACATATATACAGATACACACATATACACACATACACAAACATACTATATAACAAAGTTAAGGAATATGATATATACACTATGAAATAGCTCAGATATTGAAAAAGGGATTAATAAACAAAAAGTCAACATGTCTAAAGGTTCTAGGATACTAAAGGGAATATAAACTACAAAGCATCCAACAGATGAAGTTTTGGAATTCAATATCTGATAAAATATATTTGGATAATTTATCATAAAGAGCTTTAAAAAATAATAATAATATTGAGCTTGGAAATTTAAAATCAAACTTAAAGGAAATATTTTTGTTTAGGAAAGTTCAGTACCTCTAAGAGATAACTTGGAAAGAGTTACATTCTAAATACTATCACTTCAAACTTTGCATTTAATTTCAAAATGTAAATATATCAAATTATTGACCTAGGAACAAACAGTTATCATGTAAGCCCCAGACTAACCATGTCTAAAAAAATACTTTAGGACTTACAAATAAGAAGGTGGAAATACAGAAGTGGAAAAAATAAATCAACAATGCACCCACCTCCCACCCAATTGAAATTTATGAATAATTCCCAGAAGTTATTTTTAAATGTCATTTTGAAATTTTATTTTAAATAAAATATCTTTATGAAAAAAATGTGCTTACCATTTTGTGGCATTATTATGAACATGTACATCAGGCTTGTATTTTCTATATGGTTGATTTTGAGTCATCATGTCAATTGATTCAAGGAGTTCCATGATACTGAAATACTGATAAATAGGGGGGAATGTCTTAAATGTCTCAGACAAAAAGTATTATCTAATCACTAAAAGTTAATAAATGCCTCAATTGTTTACTTTTTTAAAACAAAAATAAAAAAGCATGTAAAAATATTTTAAATTTTAAAAGATTATTTCAAAAAGTTAGCTCTCATTTTCAAAAAATACAATTGGCAATTAAAAATAATTTTAAAAAGCAATATCACCTGTGATTTATTCAATTCAATGCTTATATCGTGTAGTCTAACATCCAAATCCATATTTGGTGAAGAAAAATCTAGATCTGTTCGGAGATTCATACGGAGTCTGGCTTGAGCAGATATAGGGTGGAATACTAGAAAATAACATAGACTGATAAGAATTAAACTAAGAAAACAAAACAATCACCTCAATATAGGAAAACCTTTTTCTGTTTTGGTTTCAACCCTCAAAAACACTAAAAAGGGAAAAGGATTTATGACATATTTTCCCCTTTTCCCACTAATCTGTAACTCCTAGACATTGATAAAAATAGTTTACACCAGAGGGCTCAAGCCTGTATCTGAGGTCTCTTAGCCAAAAATCTCCAGAGTAAAATGTAACTGGGAAATGTTTAACAAAATAAATAAAGATACAATTCAACCTAGATAATGTTAATTTGTGATTTTCCAAGTCAATATAAGGCCTAGGAGAGTTGATTTCTATTTGAGTTTGACACTACTATAGTTTACACTTTCATATAAAATGATGATTACAAAATTCTTCTACAGACAAAATGAATATTAAAACTATTTTAGTACCTCAGAGAAATGTGTTTAAGGTCACAAAACTAAGGAGCGCCTCTGTCAGGACTTAAACCCATGTCTTCTAACTTCAACTCTCTAATATTGGTGAGACTGCAGCACCACTCCTTAATTAAATTTTAGAGAATTTTAGAGCTGGAAGGGTATTAAAAGATATTCTAATTATTTAAGTTTTTTATCTTGTTTTCTACTTGGTTGAAGAAGTTGTATATGATGCATAAGTAAATAAAAATATGCACAAGGAATTTAGAGAGATAGAAGGAAAATGCTAACAATTGGAAAATGAGAAAAGGTCTTGTAAAGATGTTGACTTTTAAGCTAAGACTCAAAGGGATCAGAGATTTCCAGGGTTGGAAGAGATGACTAAAGGGTTTGAGCTTCCGCAAAAGCATAGAGACAGCAGCTGAAATGCCAAGGACAGAGAAGATCCAGTGGTTCCATTTAAATGAGAGTATCTGAGAAGCAATATAAATCAGTCTGGTAAAACAGGCTAAATTATCACAGCTATGGGCATTTTATAAAATGACATTTAAATCTATTTAAATCAACTATTTCATCACATACTAGATAACACCTTAAAACTAAATATCATGTTCTATAAGTGGAAAAAGGAAGAAGTCTATATACCCAAGTTGCTGATACAGTTCAGGTTAATAACTTTAGACAAGAACTGAGTTACTTATTAATAATAAATCACCAACAATAAACACTTCTTGAATGTCCACAGAGTAACTAATAACAACTTAAAAAGAACCTCTATGTTTCCAAAAGCTTGGACCATTTCCTGATATCCCCCAAAAGCAAACTAAATAGTAACAAAGAGAAAATGATAATTTTCCAGAATAATCTAACAGAAAATAATAGGAAATTAGGCTATCATTTGAAGTCATTTAAAATGCAATGGTCACTAAAATCTTGAAAGAAGGAATATTACTCACCAAAATCATAAGCTTCTGGGATAATGTCTTTATGGACAACCCCATCCTTTAAGTTAGCCTAATAAAAGAA
This sequence comes from Macrotis lagotis, assembly GCF_037893015.1. Classification (NCBI taxonomy): domain Eukaryota; kingdom Metazoa; phylum Chordata; class Mammalia; order Peramelemorphia; family Peramelidae; genus Macrotis; species Macrotis lagotis. Next base: position 39,378,912 of record NC_133665.1, read on the forward strand.
GAAATGTTTACAGTTAAGCTAATGTTGTAAAATAATCTGACATTTTGCTATTACACATACCATACACAATTTGGTAGAATCATTCATCATTTACAATCAAATACAAATTCAGTTGTATGAGACATTTAGCATGGGCAAAATTAGAGTAGTTAATTTTAAATAATCCTTCAAAAATCAGTATTACAAAAGAAAATTGTTAAAGATTGATGCTTATTCAGTTAACTTATTCACTGAACTCTGCTGACATATTTTGTCTAGAAAAGTTAAACATAAAATAAATCTCATAATATAAACATTTTTCAAAATAAAATATCCAATAACATGCAAGTGCTTTATATAAAGCTATAAAGTACTCTATCTAAGCCCCATTCCAGTGTCTCATTATGACAAGGAATGAACCCTTGTGTTCTTGAAGGCTATACCAGTCAAATAATATGCTCTGACTGCTCTTACCAAGCAAGAAAGTCTTCAAGAATAGAAGACCAACTTAGTTTAATTTGGAAAGGCTCATAGTCAGATTAAGTAATAGATATTGAATTTGAGGCCACAACAATTCCCATCTGCTCAATTATAGAAGGATTCTTCCTTAATATATCAAATCATGCATACTGAAAAAAATTCACAAATTCTTAAATCAATCAGTGGCTTAATCAACTGAAGTAAGCAAAAATATGACATTAAAATATACTTACCAAAGATTTCTTAGAATCACCATGCTTGTGAAACATCTTAGATTTCACATTCCAATAGCCAAAAAGGTTATCTAAACGTATTAACTGAAAATAAAACAAATCTATAAGGTTTCAATTTATTTTTTGAAGTTCTCTTAATAAATTATAACTGTTAATGTGGATTTTTAATATTGAGTAATAAATGTATATTGGAGCAAGTATAAAATTGAAATCATGATCACTTTTCCATACAGTATTATTTTCCCTACCTAAACAAAAAAAGACTCAAGGCACATGTCAAGATGTGGAGAAAAGGTAAGTTAAAATTGTCTATATTTTACCTTACAGAATGCTTTCTCAGCTACATTATGTATAGATGGCTTCCAATCTTGATCAGTTGTCTAATAAAAAAAAAGTTAAAAGTGAAATCAAAGTTTACACAAGGATATAACATTTATAGCATTAAAACTATCTACAAAATTAAAAGAGGTTATATACACTTTCAAATAAATAGAACAATCTATAATATATGTAATGAAATTATTAACATCCCCACTTTACAGATTAGGAATCTGAGGCTTAAAGAGGTTATATAACTTGTCAGAGACAGTAGTCAAGTTATTATCACTAACACATAAATTAATCTAAGAAAAATAAAAGTTCAGACAAAGTCCTAATCATCACACCTCTGAGAGGTCAATGAGATAAGCTAAAGGGAAACCACAAACAGTATTCACATGAAAAATAAGCCCAAGGATCATTTAAGGAGTACCTGAGTTCAAATCCAACCTAAGACACATAATAATTGCTTAGCTGTGTGACCTCAGGCAAATCACTTAACTCCATTGCCTTAAATAAATTTTTTAAAAAATTTTAAAAAAGAATAAACTACAAGTTGCAAGTCCATAAACATGTCAACAATTCCAAATAGAGAGGTCTTTCTATTGTTAACCCTAAGAATTTAGAGTTCAACAGAAACAAACAAACCAAAAAATTGGGAAGACAGATAACAATGAGACCTTACTGGTTCAATGGCCTAATTGTGAGGTTTTTCCATTAGGTACTATAGAAGGAGATCCCAGATTTTACCAGTATGTGGATATGATTTTCTTCAGAACCACCAACTTATGAGTAAGTGACTAAGAAAGATTCAAACTTGTATCTTTTGCTGAGTCCATTTATCCTGGGGTTTTTTTTTTGTTATTGATATATGAGCATAAATAAATAGTAGCACATGTATAGCTGCATTACTCATGTTTTAAGATGTTAAGTTATTATTAAGTTTTACAACTTGCATTATTTATACACTAATGTTTCCCATTTTAAAAATTCCTGGCTAAGTCATATGTCACATTTTAAATAAATTACAAATCCAGGAACAAAGTATTACTTCCTTAATATATCAAAAACATAAAACTGAGGGAAGTATAATGTCACTGATCCTGGAGCCCAAAGATTTCAGTTCAAATGTCTTCTCTGTCACTTCTTATCCATTAGCTTCAGAACAAACCACCTCAATGTAGCTATATTTTAGTTTATTAATCTGAAAATAAATGATCTCCAAGCACCTTCTAAAATTCTAAGCATTCATCTCAATTTCTTTTCATTTTTAAACCACAAATGATTACAAAATAAAACACACGTAAGCCTCTGTATGAAGACTGAGAGAAATGTAACTATTGTTCTTCTTTGTCTCTTCTTCTAGCTCTTTTCCTGACTTTCTTAACTTCACCACCATGCCTCAACTGCCTCTCATCCTCAAAGACTCCTTTAACCCTGTAAGTCTTCTTCTCCCACTGGTAAGTTTTTATGTGTCAAGAGTTATGATTTTTATATTGATTAATATGATATATATTTAATTAATTTAATTATAATAATTTAGTTTCTAGAAATCTTTTCCATAGGCAAATTCTGGGTCTGGGAAAACAGAGAAAACAAAGTAGCCTGAGTTTTTTTTTGCCTGTGTTAAGTGATATGAACCAATAACTTGTTCTTTACTGTACCAAGCAACAGCAATGTACTACCAAGATTATACAATCAACTTAGCCATTCCCACAGAACTTGAGGACACCTGTGTTGTCCTACTTTGATGGATGAGTTGAAGTATTTGTTGTACTGTCCTGCATGGAGGGCTTGTCATGAGAGGATCACTCAAACTTGAAATGATTGTTCTATGATCCACCTTCCCCTTCCCTTCCCACTTATGATCATGTATATATTCTCTGCCCAAACCAGTAATTCCTTATTTGCAAATCAGTTCCCTATAATTAATAAACTGCTACCTTATTACTGGTAGTCTGTCTCTAGCTTGCTCTGTCACACACAAGTTAGAGACCAATTCAGTAAAAATTTGGCTAACCCCCTGGAATCTCATTTTAAGGGGCAACCCAGGTCGGTCATTCTTTAAATTTCTCTCAGTTCTACTACTGACTCTCTAGACTTTGGCACCATGCTCCCCCCATATACTTTACATGATCCTCACCCTCACCTACCAACACACTTTTTAGCAGCTTTTTTTATGAACAAGATAAGCAAGGACTATTTTTCTTTTTGCTTGCATTTCTATTTCCAGTGATTAGCACAATAGTAAGTGCTTAATAAATATTGACAACTTTGTCCTTCTATTTTAACGTTCCATTAACTAGGATTCAAAAATCATCCCTGTAATAACTGAATTAGTTCTTTTTCCTTTAGTCAAAACTTTGGATACTTGCTCCTATATGGTAACAGAAAATTGAAGGCTTTTATTAATCCTGGGGAGAGAGGTATGTATGTGATATGGTCATATCTGAGCTTCAAGAAAATCACTTTGGCAATTAAATGGAAGATGTATTAGAAAAGGAACATAACTGAGATAGGGAGAACAATTACAAAGCTACTACAACTGTCCAAATGAGAGGCGGTGAGCTCCTGAACCATGTTGGTAAACTATATCAGTGGAGAGAGAAAAAAGCATTTGAGAGATGTTTTAGAGAAAGAAATTGCAAGAACTGGTTGCTGATTGGTTAAGTGGAGTGAGAGACAAAGGGAAAGTTGAAGATGCCATCAAGGTTGCAAACCCAGATGAGTGGGAGAATAGCGATCCACTTAATAAATACAGAAATCTGAAACTGGGGATAGAATAATAAAAGATGAGTATAACTTTGGAAATACTGTATTTGATATGCTGACAGAATATCATATTTAAATGGCCAACAGACAATTATGTGTTGGAAAAACACCTGGTCTCACAAGAGCCTGAATCTATATCAATAAGAAGTGGGAAGCACCTTCAAAGAAATTATCAGTGAACATAAGGCAGCTTGGGTGATTATCAAATGAGAAACTAGTGGGGGGGGGGGGGGAGAAAGCCCAGTACAGACAAAGTTTTAGAAGATACTCCCAGTCAATGGGAACAACATGACAGTCACTCATGCATCATATTTTGTTAATAAAACATTCAAAAGAACAACTGCAACATATTACCCTTATAATCAGCTTCTATTAATGTTACTTTCCTGAAACTAGTCTCCTAAAAGACTGAGATTTTCCTAAAAGACAAATTCAGAATTTTTTAAATCCTAATCCTCCTTGACATTCAGGACCTCACACTATTGAGAATATTGAAATATTGCCCTCCCGTGGTTTTCTAATAATGGCACTCATTCCTGACCACAACTACCTCCTTAAACAGATCTCTTTTCTTATAATCTCTAAATTCAACTATTAATCAGAGTAATATAATTGGTAATTTTTTGCATATATATATATGTATACACACACATGCACACACACACACATGCACACACACACACACACACACACACACAGAATCTACCATTGGCACGCATATCCATATTGTAACTTAAAATATCCCAACTACACAAAACTATCAAATATCTGTAACTATCAAATCTGTAATTCAAGTCCTAAGCTTTGTCAAGTTAAAAAACCTCCAAAATGCCACTAAAAACACAAGGTTTTCATTTTTTTAACAGATTTCCAACTCATCATATTTAAAACTGAAGTCATTATCTTGTAATACAAGCTAGTTAGACCCAGCCAGAGAGAAGGACAGGAAATGGAAAGAATGACTAGCAAAGGGTTTATCCTCTCACATCAAAAGAATCACGTTTAAGTTTTTTCCAGGTCAAATGAATCATAACCAATCCAAATGAGAGTGGCTGGAGTCAATGTATCCCAGAAGAGTGGATTTGTCCTTAGCCATATGAAATGGTGCCTGCCCTATTCTCATCAAACCACTTAGTGTCTGTTAGCAGCACTGAGCAAGGCTGATGTCTGTGTTGAGAGGACCAGATGAAGACTAAGACTTAGTAAAACAATGAAGCAAACCACATGAGTTGTCCTATGTCTTCTATATCATTTGACTATGAATAAAGCATCATATTTTGCATGTTATAATAACCTCACCCAGCTAAGAATATGGCTAGATATAGATATAGATAGATATATAGATGATATAGATGTAGATATAGATATATATAGATATATATATATATATATAGAGAGAGAGAGAGAGAGAGAGAGAGAGATAGATATGTGTGTGTGTGATGATTACCTTGATCTCAATCTTTTTTTAAAAAAACACAGATATAACTTATCTGGCAATCACTGATGAGAAAATAATTTCAAGAAAGTTCAGAATTTAGAGAAATTCCAATCAATCACTGAACAAGCATTTCTTAAGCATAAACTAAGTGTGTGACATGGTGCTGGTGAATGGGCATACAAATATAAAGTCCCAGTTTTTAAAGAGCCAAGATGGCAGCATGAAGGCAGGAATACCCAGAAACTCATTTCCCCCAAAAACTCAAAAAGTCATCAAATTATGACTCTAGCCAAAAGTTAGGGGGGCAGAACCCACAGAAAGACTGAGTGATACAATTTCCCAGTCCAAGAAAACTTATAAGTTCCACAGGAAAAGTCTGTTTCACCAGGACCGGGGTTGGAAAGAGCTGCAGTGCAGTCATAGTGAAGCAAACCAGCTCTAGCCTTCCAGAAAAGCCTCTGGGGTACCATGGTCCCTGGGGGTACCTGGATCCATGGCAGAGGGGGTGATTTCCAGACTTCTTGGTCCAGGGATCACCAGGGACAGCTTGAAGGGGCAGTGAGAATACTCTACTGCACCAGAGTGAGTATGGAACACCAGCCTCAGAGCAGTCATGTGGTGAGAACCTGCAGTGAGAATCGGCAGAGCCACCCAGCACTTCCAGAGCACAGCCCACAAATGGGAAGGGGGAGACTGCAGACATATCTCTGCTCTCCCTGGGGCAGGAATCATCTGTTTTTAGATCCAGATTGCAGTCTGGGCCCCATACCACCCATAACATAATCAAGCTGGGACCCTCCTCACAGCTCCCGGGCAGAGGGGAGGGCCTGTGGTCATCCACATACCAGGGCACAAGCAAGAGAGCAGTCAGAGCCTCTCATAAGACCTTTGAAGAATTAAGGTCCCCATGGGTAGTCCCAAAAACCCCCCAAAGCCTTAGAAATGCAGTAAATTGGTCATAGGCTGAGGATATGAGTAACTAATAGAAAAAGAAGAATCAAACCCTAGAAAATTACTTTGTCCCATTTAAGATCAAAATACATACTCAGAAGAGAACAAAGTCAAAGCTTCTGTCTTCAAAGCCTCCAAGAGAAATAGGAAATGGGCTCAGACAAAATAAGAACTCAAAAAAGACTTTGAAAAACAATTAAAGGAGGTAGTGAGAAAAATTGAAAGAAGAAATGAGAGTGATACAGAGAAATCATTGAAACCAAGCCAGCAGCTTGGTGAAAGAAATACAAAAAAAAAAAAAAAAAAAAAAAAGAAGAAGAAAATAATTATTAAAATCCAGTTTAGGCCAAATGGAAAAAGCAGCCCAAAAGGTAAATGAGGAGAATGCCTTAAAAAGCAGAATTGGACAGATGGAAAAGGAGATTTAAAAAGCACTCTGAAGAAAATAGATCTTTCAAATGCAGAATGAAACTAAAAGAAGCTAATGACTTTGCGAGAAATCAAGAAATAATAAAACAATACCAAAAGAACCAAAAAGTAGAAGAAAATGTGAAATATCTCACTGGAGAAACAACTGACTTCAAAAACAGATCCAAGAGAGAGAATTTCAAAATTATTGTGCTACCTGAAAGTCACAACCAGGAATAGAACCTAGACTTCATTTTTCAAGAAAAAATGTAGCAAACTGTCCTGAGATCCTAGAAGCAGAAGGTAAAATAGAAATTGAGGGAATTCACCAATCACCTTCTGAAAGAGATACCAAAAGAAAAATTCCCAAGACAAAGAGAAAATACTAAAAAGCTTCCAAAAACAAACAATCCAACCACTATGACTCTATAGTCAGGATTACACAGGATTTGTCAGTGTCTACATTAAGGGCATTTAGGGCTTGAAATATAATATTCTGGAAGGCAAAAGATCTTAGTTTACAACCAAGAATCAACTATTCAGCAAAAATAAACATCCACTTTCAATGAAACAGGGGGCTTTCAAACATTCATACTGAAACAAGCAGAGAACAGAAAGTTTGATCTCCAAGTACAGGACTCTGGTGAACCATAGATTGGGTGGATGAGAAGGACTAACTATGAGGAACTTAATGATGATGAACTGTTTGCATTCCTTCATGGGAAGAAGATACTGATAATTCATATGAACCTTCTCATTTATAAGAGCAGTTAGAAGGAGCATGTATGGACAAGGCACAGGAGGGTGTTGAATATAATGGTATAATATAGTATAAAGATGGAATCAATGGGTGATAAAGGAAAGTACTGGAAGGAAGGGAAAGTAAAGGAAGAATGGGCTAAGATAGTTCATGTAAAAACGTCAAGAAAAAGCTTTTGTAATGGAGTAGAAGGGGGGAATGAGTAAGTCTTCATTATCATCAGAAAGGGCTCAGAGAGGAAATAACATATACACTTAATAGGGTATAGAAATCTATCTTACCCTATAAAAAAAATGAGGAAAGGGATGGGAGAAGGGGGGGGGGGAGAGGAAGAGGAGGGGTAGGTGATAGAAGAGAGGGAAGATTGTTGGGGAAGGTACTCAGATACAACACACTTCTGAGCAGGGACAGGGTGAAAGTAGAGAAAGAATAGAATAAGGAGAGTGGGAAGGAATAGAGTGGAGGGAAAAACAGCTAGTAATAGCAACTGTGGGAAAAGATACTGAAGCAACTTCTCTGGTAGACTGATGATAAAGAAGGCAACTCATTCCAGAGACAAAGCGGTTGGAATCTGAACACAGATTGAAGTACACATTTTTTCTCTCTCACTATTCTAGAGGTTTCTCTATTTGGTGGGTGGGTGATTGGGGGGGGTGAGGGGGGTTTATGTTTACTCTAACAACATGATTATTGTAATAATATAAAATAAATAAAACAAAAAATATCCTAAAGGGAAAGACAGTGAGAACATGAAAAGTAACTATAAAGAGGTATGTGCAAACAGATATGGGAGGGACACTAGCAGCTGGAAGGGATCAGGAAAACTTCATGAGGACACCGATACTTGAGTGAGGAGAGAGCACATTCTAACAGGGGTTAGAGAATGCAAAGGATCTACCCCACGAAGCAGCAAGTGTGAGGGACAAAAAGAAGGACAATTAGGATGGACCAGAAAACAAGAAGGGGAATAATGTCAACAAGGGAGAGTGAGAGAAAGCACTGTGACCCAATTCACCCAACACAACTTCTTCCCAACAACCTGGAAAAAACACCAGTTCAAATTCTGAGTAGTCACATTCCCAGCTCAGGACAGCTTAGGAAGATAGAAAGCCCCCCCCCCAGAAATAAAGGACACAGTATATCAGCAATAATGAGGATGGGAACAATGCATCACTGAAGTACAGAAATGAAACCTAGGGCTAGAAGTACAGGGGCAGAAAAGGATTCCAAGGATGTCATCTAGAGTTCTCTCGTTGATCCAATTCAGATCACAGATCCAGGGCAAAAAGTAAATACGCAAGTGAACAGGTGAACAATTTAGTTATGCAGCTCCAGAAATTTAACCGTATGGTTGTAGAGCAATAATTCAGTTCTAAACTTGAGCTCAACACAAAAGTCTGCAAGGAAATAACCTCCTTGATTTTTCTTAAAAGAGCAAAAGAAAAAATTTTTAAAACCCCCAAAAAAGTGGTAGAGGAAAAAATGCGGCAAAAAGACAGCTTTGTAAGAAAATTATGAAAATAAACAGTTTGGTAAAAATATAAAACCTTATGGAAAAATAACACCTTAAAAATTATAATTAACCAAAAGGAGACAATTGATTCCATATAAAATCAAAGAATTATAAAAAAATGTCAAAAGACTTTAAAAAAAAAAAGGTAGTATGTGGACTATCTCAAAGGGAAAAACAAAAGACCTGGAAAACATCAAAGAGAGATAACTGAGGAATCAAAAAAAAAAAAAGCTTAGACATCACATTTCATTTATTTATAAAAGAAAATCACTCAGATATCTCAGAATCATAAAACAAAATAGAAACAGCATCACTGATCATTCCCTGCAACAAACTCCAAAATGAAAACTTCCAGGAATATTATATCCCATAATCCAGAATACCCAGATCAAGGTAAAAAATACTATAAACAGTCAAAAACAAGGAATACAAGTATCAAAGAATCACAGACAGAATCACACACTATTTACCAATCGCCACAAAAGAGGAACCACTTTGAATACAATATTCCAGAAAGCAAAAGATCTAGGATTTCAACCAAGAATAACTTGCCTGGCAAAACTGATCAAATTCTACAGGAGGAAAAAAAAATGGGTAAAATAGAGGATGTTTAAAGCATTCTTGAAGAGAAGATTTGAATAAAAATGATTCAAATACAGGATTCAAAAGAAACATAAAAAAGCAAATATGGATAAGAAAAGCTTAAGTGACTAAAGGTTAAACTTTTATATTCAAATATGGGGAGATGATATATAAAACCCCTCAAAATTTTATTATCAGCAAGATGTCTTACACTCTACAGAGATCAAACAAGACAGGACTGAGGAAAAAAAGAACAACAAATTTAGTAATTAGGACATAATTGCATATGTCTGTTAAAAAGTTGATGTTGAGTTTAGAAACTTATCGTTCAGGGGAAAGGGGGAGGAGGGAAGAAAAGAGGAACCTACAGAGGGAAGGGAAGAAAGAAGCAGCAAAGGGAAAGGGGAAAGAAAAGGGAGGGGGATTGGATATAACGGGGCAAACACACTGAAGGAGGTGGTATTCAGAAGCAAAATATTGGGGAATATGGTTAAGGTGAAAAAGGGGGAAAAATACAGAGGAAAGATAGCAAAGAGGGCAATAAAGAGTTAGTAATTGTTACAACTTTGAATGTGAAAGGAATGTACTCTCCCACAAAACATAAATAGATAGTGGAGTGAATAAAAAAACCAGAATCCTACAATATGCTGCTTACAAGAAACTCATTTGAAGCAGATTTATACACACACACACACACACACACACACACACACACACACACACAAACACACAAACACACACACATAGCAAAGGTAAAAGGTTGGGGCAGAAAATATTATGCTTCAGCTGGAATGAAAAAGGCAAGGGATAGCAATCCTTATCTCAGACAAAGCTACAAAAATAGATCTCATTAAAAGAGATGAGGAAGGAAACTATATCCTCCTAAAAGGTACCATGGACAGTGAAGCACTTTCAATAATACTAAATATGTATGCACCAAGCAGTACAGCATCCAAATTCTTGGAGGAGAAGCTGAATGAGTTAAAGGAAAACATAAAAAAAGCAAAACTCTACTGGTGGGAGATCTCAACCACCCTCTCTCAGAATTAGATACATCAACCCTAAACTAAACAAGAAGGAAGTTAAGGAGGTATTTAGAATGTTAGAAAACCTAGACATGATAGACCTTTGGAGAAAACTGAATGGGGATAGAAAGGAATATGCCTTTTTTCTGCAGTACATGGCACCTACACAAAAACTACAATAAAAATGACCATGTACTAATCAAATGCAGAAAAGCAGAAATAGTAAATACTTGCTTCTCAGATCATTATGCAGTAAAAATAACATGCATTAATGGGGCATGGAGAACTAAATGGAAACTAAATAACCCCAATTTGATGAATGAGTGGATCATACAACAAATTAAATATAGAATTAATGATTTCATCCTAAATAATGACAATAGCAAGACAACATGCCAAAACTTATAGGATACAGCCAAAGAAGTCATAAGGGGATATGTTATATCTCTAAATGCTTACATAAATAAAACAAAGAAAGAGGAAATCAATAAGAAAGAACAAATTAAAAACCTCTAATTAGATACTAAATTAGAAATTCTAAAAATTAATAAAATCACAACTAAGAAAACTATTTAAGTAATAAACAAAACCAAGAGTTGGTTTTATGAAAAAAAAAAATACTAGATAAACCTTTGGTTAATTAGATTATAAAAAAAAGAAAGAAAGAAGTAAACCAAATTACTAGTATCATAAATGAAAGAGATGAACTCACCACCAAAGAGGAGTAAATTAAAGTAAAAATTCACAACTATTTTGCCTAACTATACCAATAAATTTGATAATCTAATGAAATGGGTGAATATATACAAAAATATAAGTTGTCCAAGTTAAATGAAGAGATTAAATACCTAAATAACCCTCTCCCAGAAAAAAAAAAAGTTCAACAAGCCACCAATGAACTCCGAGAAAAAAAATCTCCAAGGCCAGATGGATTCACAAGTGATACTAATAAACATTTAAGGAATAACTGGTTACAATTCTATCTAAAGTCTGACAGAACTCTGCCTAACTCCTTCTATGACATCAATATGGTGCTGATACCTAAACCAGGAAGAGTCAAAACAGAGAAAAAAAATTATAGATCAATTTCCCTAATGAATATAGATGCAAAAGTCTTAAATAAAATCTTAACAAAGTGATTACAGCAAGTTATCACTAGGATAATACATTATTACCAAAGCAGGATTTATCCCAGGAATGCAGAATTGGTTCAATATTAGGAAAAATGGGGCGGAGCCAAGATGGCTGCCTGAAGGCAGCATTCCCCAACAACTCCAACCCCCCAACCCCCCCAAAAAACAAACAAATGAGGGCTCTAGCCAAAATTTAGAGGGGCAGAACCCAAAGACTGAGTGATACATTTTCCCAGTCCAAGATAACTTAGAACCTCCACAGAAAAGGTGTGCTTCACCAAGACCTGGGGTGGGAAACAAAGCCCAGCTCAGAAAAGCCCAGTCCAACCCAGCCCAGAGATCACCAGCAACAGCTTGAAGGGGAGAGGAGAGAACTCTGCTGCACCTGGGTGAGTGTGGAGTGAGGAGTACCGACCACAGAACTTGCAGCAAGAATCGAAAGAAAGCATCCTGCACCCACAGAGAAGGTAAGGGAAGTCAGCAGAGATTTCTCTGCTCTTCCTGGGGTAGGACTCTGCTGTTTGCCTACACTCAGACTCAGGGTGCAGTTTACTCTTCCTTACTGAGATAGCTGGATCCAACCTTATAGCCTCAGGGCAGAGGGCAGTGCTGCGGTCATCTACATATCAAAGTATGGGCTGGAGAACTTAAGACTTTGGAAAGAAGGATCTGACCATAGAGAATTACTTCAGTCCTATGGAAGAGCAAAACATACTCTGATGATGATAAAATCAAAGCTTCTGTATCCAAAACCTCCCAGAGAAATAGAAAATGGGCTCAGACTGTGGATGAGCTCAAAAAAGACTTTGAAAAGCAATTCAGGGAGGTGGAGGAAAAATTGGGAGGAGAAACGAGAGCAATGCAGAAAAATCATGAAAGAAATACAAAAAAATACTGAAGAAAATAATGTTAAAAGCTAGTTCAGGCCTAATGCAAAAAGCAAAACAAAAGGCAAATGAGAAGAATGCCTTAAAAAGCAGAATTGGCCAGCTGGAAAAGGAGATAAAAAAGCTCTCTGAAGAAAATAACTCCTTCAAATGCAAAATGAAACTAAAGGAAGCTGATGACTTTGCAAGAAATCAGGAAGAAATAAAACTCTTCCAAAAAAGCCAAAAATTAGAAGAAAATGTGAAATATCTCACTGGAAAAACAACTGACCCTGAAAACAGATCCAGAGGAAATAATTTGACAATTATTGGACTATCTGAAAGCCATGACCAGGAAAAAGAGCCTAAACTTCATTTTTCAAGAAATAATACAGCAAAATTGCCCTGAGATTCTAGAAGCTGAGGATAAAATAGAACCCAGTCACCCCCCGAAAGGGATCCCAAAAGAAAAACTTCCAGGAATATTATAGCCAAATTCCAAAACTCCCAAATGAAAGAGAAAATTCTAAAAGCTGCCAAAAACAGACAAGTCAACTACCGAGGCTTCATCCTCAGGATTACACAGGATCTAGCAGCATCTACATTAAGGGCTCATAGGGATTGGAATATGATGTTCCAGAAGGCAAAAGATCTTGGTTTACAACTGAGAATCAATTACCCAGCAAAACTGAAAATCCTCTTTCAGGGGAAAAGATGGATTTTCAATGAAACAGGGGACTTTCAAACTTTCCTAATGAGACGACCAGAGCTGAAAAGAAAGTTTGATCTCCAAGTACAGGACTCTGGTGAGCCATAGAGGGAGTGGAAGAGAGGGACTAACTATGAAGAACTTGATGATGTTGAACTGTTTGTATTCCTGCACAGGAAGAAGATATTGATAACTCATATGAACTTTCTCATTTATAAGAGCGACTAGAAGGAGCATATATAGACAGGACATAGGAAGGAGTGAAATATAATGGTATGATGTGATAAAGGGATGGAGTGAAAGGGTGATGGGGGAAAGTACTGGAAGGAAAAGGAGATGAAGAAGCTGAGAGATTTCACATAAGAGTCCAAAAAAAGCTTTTTCAATGGAGGGGAGGAGGGAAGGAAAGGGGGAATGAGTGAGCCTTCATTCTCATCAGAAATGGCTCAGGGAGGAAATGGCATATACAACTTAACAGGGTGAGGAAATCTGTCTTGGCCTGGAGAAGGATGGGAAGAAAGGGACAGGATGAGCGAAAATGGGAGGGGGAGGGAGGAATAGGTGACAGAAGAGAGGAAAGATCAAGGGAGAGGGTACTCAGATGCAACATGCTTTTGGACAGGGCCAGGATGAAAGGAGAGAGAGAGAGAGAGAGAGAGAGAGAATAAAATAAATGAGAGTGGGGAGGAATAGAATGGAGGTACAGTTAGTGATAGCAACTGAGGGAAAAATATTGAAGCAACTTCTCTGGTGGATTTATGATAAAGAAAGGATCTCACCCCAGAGACAGAGTTGGAATCTGAATACAGACTGAAGTACAATTTTTTTTCTCTCTCTCTATTCTTGAGGTTCCCCATCTTCTTGGGAGGGGAAGGGGGGGTTATGTTTATTCTTATGTTTACACTTATAACATTCAATTTACATCAATGTATGGCATGGAAACAATGTAGACACTGTCAGACAGCAGGGGGGGAGGAGGAAAATGTAGAATTCAGAGCCTTGAAAAAAATGATGGGTACAATTTACATGGTATATAATTGGAAAACAAATAAAATGTTTCAAAAAAAATTAGGAAAAATGTTAGTATAATTGACTATATCAGTAACAAACCTAAGAGAAATCATGATTATCTAAAGAGATGCTGAAAAAGCCTTTGACAAAATACAACATCCATTCCTACTAAAAACACTAGAGACCATAGGAATAAATGGATTGTTCCTTGGAAGGATAAGCAGTAACTATCTGAAACTATCAACAAACGTTATTTGCAATGGAATGACCTCAAGCATGCCCAATAAGATCAAGGGTGAAACAAAGTTGCCTGTTATCACCACTACTATTCAGTACTGTATTAGAAATGTTAGGCTCAGCAATAAGCGAAGAAAAAGAAATTGAAGGAATTGGAATTGGGGAAGAAGAAACAAAACTCTCACTCTTTGCAGATGACATGATGCTATATCTAGAGAACCCTAAAAAATCATCTAAAAAAAAACTACTAGAAACAATTAGCAACACTAGCAAAGTTGCAGGATATAAAATAAACCCTCATAAATCCTCAGCATTTCTATATATTACTAGCAAGATACAACAACAAGAGCTAATAATTTCTATATATTACTAGCAAGATACAGCAACAAGAGCTAATAGGGGAAAGCCCGTTTAAAATAACTTCAGACAATATAAAATACTTGCCAGTCTACCTGTCAAGGCAGACTCAGAAACTATGAAAACAACTATAAAACACTTTTCATGCAAATAAAATCATATTTAAATAGCTGAGCAAATATCAGTTGCTCATGGATAGGCCAAGCTAATATAATGAAAATGACAATTCTAAATTAAACTACTTATTTAGTGCCTACCAATCAAACTTCCAAAAAATTACTTTAATGAGTTAGAAAAAAGTGTAACTAAATTCATATAGAGAAACAAAAAGTTAGGAATATCAAGAGATTTAGTGGAAAAAAAAAGTACAAAAGAAAATAGCTTAGCCTTACCAGATCTATAATTATAAAGCATCAGTCATCAAAACTGATGGGTACAGGCTAAGAAATATAGTGGTGGATCAGTGGAATAGAGGAGGTGCAAAAGAGACAGTAGGAAAGGATTACAGTAATCTGTCTGATAAACCCAAGGAGTTCAGGTTGTGGGATAAGAACTCTTTATTCAATAAAAACTTAGGAAAACTGGAAGATAGTATAACAGAAACTTGGATCAGACCAACATTTCACACCACATACCAAGATAAGATTGAAGTGGGTGCAGGATACAGACATAAAACACAATATTATAAGCAAACTAGGAGAGCAAGGAATAATTTACCAGTCATATCTATGGAAAGGGAAGCAGTTCATGACCAAGAAAGAGATAGAGAACATCATTAAAAACAAACAGGATAATTTTGATTACATTAAATTTAAAAGCTTCTGTACAAAAAAAGCCCACTGTAATCAAGATCAAAAGAAAGGAAGTGAATTGGGAAACAATTTTTACAAGTAGTATTTCTGACAAAGAATTCATTTCTAAAATATCTAGAGAACTGAGTTAAATTTATAAAAAACAAAAAGCCATTCCCGAATTGACAAATGGTCAAAGGATATGCAAAGGCAATTTGCAGATGAAGAAATCAAAGCTATCCATAGTCATATGAAAATTGCTCTAAATCATTACTGATTAGTGAAATACAAATTAAAGCATCTCTGAGGTACTAACTCATACCTCTCAGATTAGCATTAAGACCAGAAAGGACAATGATCACTGCTGGAAGGGATGTAGGAAATCTGAAACAATAATGCACTGTTGGTGGAGCTGTGAACTGATCTATCCTTTCTGGAGAGCAATTTGGAATTATGCCCAAAGGCCAACAAAAATGTGCATACCCTTTGATCTAGCTATACCACTAACGGGTCTAAGCCATGAAGAAATTATGAAAAAGGGTAAAAACATCACTTGTACAAAAGTATTTGTAGCATTCCTGTTTCTGGTGGCAAAGAATTAAAAACTGAGATCAGTTGGGGAATGGCTGAACAAATTGTGGTGTATATACAACATATATATAAACATATACGTACAACATATATATATATATATATATATATATATAAAACAAATTGTGGGATATATACATATATATATATATATACATATATACACATACACACAAAATGTATGATGACAACTATTTTTTTATTAGAAATCAGGAGGGATGGGATTTCAGAGAAACCTGCAAAGACTTGTATGGGTGAGAAGAGCAGAACCAGAACATTGTACACCCTAACAGCAACATGGGGTGATGATCAACGTTAATGTACTTGTTCACTCTGTCAGAGCAATAATCAGGGACAATTTGCAACAGAGAATAGCATCTGTATCCAGAGAAAGTACTGTGGAGTTTAAAACAAAGAGTTGTCTTATGTACAATATAATCTATCTCTAATATTTTATTTCTACCTCAAAGATATGTTTTTCTTCTCAACACATTCAATTTTGGTCAATGCATAGCATGGAAACAATGTAAAGATTATCAGATTGCCTTCTCTGTGGGGAAGGGAGGGAGGGTGGGAGGAAATTGTAAAATTCAAAACCTTACAAAAATGACAGGTAGAACTATAATTTCACGGGATTGAAAAACAAATAAATTATTTATATGATAAAAAAAATGAGCAAGAAACTGAAAAGAACCATGATAAAAGAAAGCTACTTATAGCAATAGCTAAGATTCAAACAAAACCTCTGTAGAGAAAAAAGACAAAGTGTCTATGAAGAGGAATATCAGGTCTAATGCCCAAAAAGTCTACTTGCTAGACCTCAAAAGGGATTTTTAAAATTGATGAAGAAAGATAGACGACAACTTGCGGGGGGGGAGTCAACCAATCTGGAAAATTTGACTGAAGAAAATAATTCCTTAAAAAAATAAAACTAATCAAAAGTGTGGGGGGGGCTGGGAGATAAAGGGAGAGAATTAACTAATGAAAACAACTGCTTAAAAAGTAAATTCCAAAAGGAAAATGAGGTTCAAAAATTGATTTTAAAAAATTCCTTAAAAATTATCATTGAACAAATGAAAGTTAATGATTCTAGAAGGTGTCAAGACTCAAATGAAATCCAAACAAAAGAAAAATAGAAGAAAATATAAAATACCTCACTGGAAAAACAATTGATCTGGAAAATAGATCCTAGAAAATACGGATAAATTATAAATTAATGAACTACCTGAAAGCCATGATCAAAAAAAAAAAGAGCTTGGACAATATCTCTCAAGAAATTCTAAAGAAAAACTGCCCTAATATCCTAGAACCAGAGGGTAAAATAGGCATTGAAAAATAAATCTATCCATCAACTCCTGAAAGAGATTACAAGATGAAAACTGCAAGGAGTAATCAAGATTCCAAAATTATCAGATCAAGGAGAAAATAGTGCAAGCAGCAAGAAAGAAATAATTCAAATATCAAGGAGTCACAGTTAGGATTACAGAGGATGTAGCAACGTCTTTTCTTTTATTAAAGATATTATTTTAGTTTTACAATTTCCCCCATCTTACTTCCCTCCACCCACCCACCACCCACCCACAGAAAGCAATCTGTCAGTCTTTACTTTGTTTCCATGCTGTACATTGGTCCAAATTGAGTGTGATAAGAGAGAAATCATATCCTTAAGGAAGAAACATAAAGTATAAGAGATAACAAGATCAGACAATAAGATATCTGGGTTTTTTTCCCTAAATTAAAGGGAATAGGCTTGAACTTTGTTCAGACTCCACAGCTCTTTATCTGGATTCAGATGGTATTCTACTTTGCAGACAGCCCAAATTTGTTCCTGATTGTTGCACTGATGGAATAAGCGAGTCCTTCAATTCATCACCCCCATGTTGCTGTTAGGGTATATAGTGGTTTTCTATGCTCATCTCATTCAGCATCAGTTCATACAAATCCCTCCAGGCTTCCCTGAAATCCCATCCCTCCTGGTTTCTAATAGAACAGTAGTGTTCCATGACATACATATACCACAGTTTGCTAAACCATTCCCCAAATGAAGGACATTTACTGGATTTCCAATTCTTTGCCACAACAAACAGGGCTGCTATAAATATTTTTGTACAAGTGATGTTTTTACCCTTTTTCATCATTTCTTCAGGATATAGACACAGTAGTGGTATTGCTGGGTAAAAGGGTATGCACATTTTTGTTGCCCTTTGGGCGTAGTTCAAAATAGCTCTCCAGAAAGGTTGGATGAGTTCACAGCTCCACCAACAGTGTAATAGTGTCCCAGATTTTTCACAAACCTTTGAACAATGATCATTATCCTTTCTGGTCATATTGCCAATCTAAGAGGTGTGAGGTGGTACCTCAGAAAAGCTTTAATTTATATTTCTCTAATAATTAATGATTTAGAGCAATTTTTCAAATGGCTATGGATTGTAAATTGCCTTGCCTTTAACCATTTGTCAATTGGGGAATGGCTTTTTGTTTTAAAAATATGACTCAGTTCTCTGTATATTTTAGAAATGAGTCCTTTGTGAGAATCATTAGTTGTAAAGATTGTTTCCCAATTTACTACATTTTTTTTATCTTGGTTACAGTTGTTGTATCTGTGCAAAACCTTTTTAAGTTAATGTAATCAAAATCATCTAGTTGGTTTTTAGTGATGTTCTCCAACTCTTCCTTAGTCATAAACTGCTCCCCTTTCCATAGGTCTGACAGGTAAATTAGTCCTTGATCTTCTACTTTGCTTATAGTATTATTTTTATATCTAAGTCCTGTAGCCATTTAGATCTTATCTTGGTAAAGGGTATTAGGTGTTGGTCTAATCTAAGTTTCTTCCATACTAACTTCCAATTATCCCAGCAGTTTTTATCAAAGAGGGAGTTTTTATCCCAATGGCTGGACTTTTGGGGTTTATCAAACAGCAGATTACTATAATTGTCTCCTGATTTTGCACCTAGTCTATTCCACTGGTCCACCACTCTATTTCTTAGAAAATACAGAATACTTTTGATGACTGATGCTTTGTAATATAATTTTAGATAAGGTAGAGCTAAAGCCACCTTTTTTTGCACTTTTTTTATTAAGTTCCTGGAAATTCTAGACTTTTTATTTCTCCATATGAATTTTCTTACAATTTTTCTAACTCATTAAAGTAATTTTTTGGAATTTTGATTAGTAGGGCACTAAAAAGGTAGTTTAGTTTTGGTAGAATTATCATTTTTATTATATTAGCTCTACATATCCATGAGCAGTTGATATCTACCCAGTTATTTAAATCTGATTTAATTTGTGTGAGAAGTGTTTTATAATTGTTTTCAAAAAGTTACTGAGTCTGTCTTGGCAAATAGACTCCCAGTTATTTTATATTGTCTGAGGTTACTTTGAATGGGATTTCTCTTTCTAGTTTCTGCCTTTCTGCAGTTGATCATTAGGTTTTTATGTCCTAGTACACGGTCAATTTTTGTATAAGTTCCATGTACTGCAGAGAAAAAGGTATATTCCTTTCTATCCCCATTCAATTTCCTCCATAAGTCTACCATATCTAGTTTTTCTAACAGTTTACCTCCTTAACTTCTTTCTTGTTTATTTTACTATTCGATTTCTCTAGATCCGAGAGTGGGGGGTTGAGGTTGCCCACTAGTAGAGTTTTGCAGTCTATGTCTTCCTGTAGTTCTTTCAGATTCTCCTCTAAGAATTTGGATGCTATGCCATTGGGTGTATATATATATATATGTGTGTATATATATATATATATATATATATATATATATATATATATATACACATACATATATATATTCAGTATTGAAATAACTTTATTGTCTATGGTACCTTTTAGGAGGATAAAGTTTCCTTCCTTATCTCTTTTAACACTATCTATTTTTGCTGCTGCCTTGTCTGAGATAAGGATTGTTACCCTTGCTTTTTTTACTTCAGCTGAAACAAAATATACTGTGCTCCAACCTTTTACCTTTACTCTATATGTATCTCTCTGCTTCAAATGAGTTTCTTGTAAGCAGCATATTGTAGGATTCTGGTTTTTAATCCACTCTGCTATTTGCTTACATTTTAAGGCAGAGTTCAACCCATTCACATTCAAAGTTATGATTACTAATTCTTTATTGCCCTCCATGCTATCTTCCATCTGTTTGTATTCCCCCCCTTTATCCGTATTCCCCAGTATTTTGTTTCTGAATACCACGCCCTTCAGTGTGTTTGCCCTCCTATATCAACCCCTCCCCTTTCTTTCCCCTTTCCCTCTCCTTCCTTTTTGTGAGTTCCCCTTTTTCCCCCCTCCCTTTCTCTGTCCCCCCTCCCCTTTTCCCCTTTTAATACTTGAAAGGTTAGATGTACTTTAAGTTAACTAAGTATGTCTAAGTTGACTTTAAGCCAAGTCTGATGAGAAGAAGATTCAGGTGTTTCTCATCTCCTCCTTTCTACCCCTCTTTTAGCATAGGTATTTTGTACTTCTTAGTGTAATGAGATTTACCCCATTCAATCCCCTCCCTCCTCCTGTCTCCTTCCTGTCCCCCTTTTTAAGGAGGCAGTGTTTTTTAGAACATTCTACCTGAGTCACAGAAAATTCTGAGTATCTGTCACTTCTAGCTAAGTACATACTATCTAATAGAGTTAAAATTCTTGAGAGTTATTAGAGTATTTCTCCCAAGTGGGGTTAAAGCCAGTTACATCCCATTGGATAGCAATCTCATGGATAAGTCATAAATGTCCATCACTTTTAGCTAGGTACATTCTCTCTGTTAGAGTTACAATTCTAAAGATTTATGAGAATCTTTTCCCCATGCTGGGATATAGCCAGTTTCAACTTAATGGATAGCAGTTTTTTTTTTCTTTTACCACCCCCCCTTTTTCTTTTTACCTTTTCATGCGTCTCTTGAACTTCCTGTTTGATGTCCAAATTTTCTATTTAGCTCTGGTCTTTTCATCAGGAATTTTGGGAATTATTCCATTTCGTTAAATGTCCATCTTTTTCCCTGGAAGAGAAGGCCCCACTTTGTGGGATAGTGGATTCTTGGCTGCATTCCAAGCTCACTTGCTCTTCGATATATTTCATTCCAGGCCCTTCAATCCCTTAATGTTGATGCAGCCAGGTCCTGCTTAATACTTACTGTGGCTCCTTGATATTTAAATTGTTTCTTTCTGGCTGCTTGTGGGATTTTCTCTTTTATCTGATAGTCCTGGAATTTGGCCACAACATTCCTTGGTGTTTTCATTTTAGGATCTTTTTCTGGAGGGGATCAATGTATTCTTTCAATAACTACTTTGCCTTCTGGTTCCATGATATCAGGGCAGGTTTCCCTTACTAGATCCTGTAATATTAAGATCAGGCTTTTTTTTTTCTCTTCAATGCTTTCAGGAAGTCCAATTAATTCTCAGGTTGCCCCTCCTTGACCTATTCTCGAGGTCAGTGGTTTTGCTGATGAGGTATTTAACACTTTTTCTATTTTTTTCTATTTTTTTTTTTAACTGGCTCTTGCTATCTCATGGAGTCATTGGTTTCTGCAGACTCCATTCTTTTTGTTAGGGAGGAGTTTTCTTCATTAATCTTTTGCAACTTCTTTTCCAATTGGTCAATTCTACTTTTGAAAGAGCTTTCCATTTGATCCACTGAGGTTTTGAGAGAATTATTTTCTTTTTGCATTTTCCCAATTGAGGATCTGAGAGAATTATTCTCATTTTGTACTTGTCCAATTGATGATGTGAGAGATTTATTCTCATTTTGTATTTATCCAATTGACAATCTGAGTGTTTTTTGCTCATTTTGTATTTGCCCAATTGTATTTTCTAAGGATGTTTTCTTGTTGCAAGGTATTGTCTCTCCCAAATTTTCCAGATGATTTGTAAACTCCTTCCTTATTTCTTCAAGGAAGTCTTTCTATGACAAAGCCCAGATTCATATTTTCCTCAGAGGTTCTAGGTCTCTCTGAGTTAGGGGCGTTTCCTTCCAAGAATTTTTCTGTGGATCCACCTTTCCACTGACCCTTCTTCATTTTGCTTAGACCTTGAGTTGGGGAGGGGCTGATTTACAGGGGCTTGGGATAGCTTGAGGCTTTACTCTCTGAGTACAATTTCTCTGGCTGGACAGTAGGAGGTGCTGGTTGCTTTTTCTGGAGTGTCTGTGACCTTGATTGAGGCCTTCTCCCTTAGATTTAAGGGAGTGATTAAAGCTACTGAATCCTCTTGCCTTCAATCAATGGTGGGCTTTACCCTGGGATGAGGTCATTCCTCTCCCTACTGTCAGCTGGGCTGGTTCTTCTGCTCACATTACCTGTGCCTGAGGCAGAAGTAGTCTGCAATTGTTTGTTCTGGGAAGAGTCCTCAGTCATAATGGAGGCGTGGACTCAGAGTTCCTTAGACCAGAGGAGCCCAGGGATGGTGCTCAAAGCTCTCCTCCACTGGAACTCTCCCCCCAGCCCTATCAGCAAGCTCCAGAGGGTCAATGCCAGCACCAGTGCCTCTGCTCCCTAGTTGACTCAAGCCCTAGCCATGTAGCCCCACCGCTGATCCAGCAGGTCCGGCTCTCAGGCCCTCAGACTCCCCAGCTCCAATTCAGCCGCTAATCTGAAGCTGATCCTCCCTCTGTGCCCAGACTCATCCGAATGCTGCTACAGGAGACAAATCCTGAGCTAGATATTCTTTCTCCTGGCTTTTCATTCTGGGTTTTGTGGGTCAGATTTCTGTTAAGAAGTTTGTTTCATGATAGACGGGGAAAGATCAGGAGACTTTAGAACTGTGCCTGTCTTCTCTCCACCATCTTGGCCAGAAGTCTAGGATGTAGCAATTTCAACATTAAAGGATCAGAGGTTTTGGAATATGATATTCAGGAAGGCAGAGAAGTTTAGATTACAACCAAGATACAACTCCCCCCCCCAAAATTGAGCATAATCATTTAGGGGGTGGGGAGTGGGGAATGGATATTCAATGCAATGAGGGACTTTTAAGCTTTCCTGATGAAAAGACCAAAAAAGAAACAAAAAAAACCTGATATTCAAATATAAGACTCAAGAGAAATATAAAAAAAGGAAAAAGGAAAAAAAAGCCATGTTAGTCAATAAAGCTAAAGTGTTTATATTCCTTCATAGGAAGATACTTGTGAACTGGGAACTGCATCTCTATTATAGGGCAATTATACTTTGAGGATATGGGTATAAACTGACTATGATATAATGATATTAAAAAAAATTAAGAGCAGAAAAAAAGGAATGTAATGGTATAAGAGGAAAGGAAAAGGCAGAATGAGATAAATTATATCATATGAAGAGGCACAAAAGATCTATTACAGTAGAGGGAAAGAAGTGGGGGAGTGGTGAGAGGGTTCGCATTCTTCAAACATTATTCTCATCAGACTTGGCTCAAAAAAAGAAGTAACATACAGAAATTTAACTGACAATCAGGAGAGGAAAGGGGAAA
Source organism: Macrotis lagotis (assembly GCF_037893015.1). Taxonomy (NCBI): domain Eukaryota; kingdom Metazoa; phylum Chordata; class Mammalia; order Peramelemorphia; family Peramelidae; genus Macrotis; species Macrotis lagotis. Next base: position 39,402,491 of record NC_133665.1, read on the forward strand.
GAAAATAGAAGGGGGTCGGATAAAAAGGGCAGCAAAAAAGGGAAAGAAGTGCTACCAGAAGAGATAGCAGACTGAGGGATGCAACTGTCAGAAGTAAATATTAGTTGGTAAGGAGGGATAGGGTGAAAGGATAGAGAAAATTATAAACAGGACAAAAAATATTACACAGTCAACAATCATAACTGTTAATGTGAATGGGATGAAATCTCCAATAAAACTCAGAATCCTATAATATGCTGCTTAAAAGAAACAAATTTGAAGCAGAGAAATATACACAGAGTAAAGAATCCATTATGGTACAATATTCAAATACTTAGAGAAAAGTTAAGTGAGTTACAGAAAGAAAGCCAATAAAATTTTATGAGTGGGAGAAAGAAGTTAAGGAGGTAAATAAAATTTTAGAAAACTTGAATATGATAGATCCCTGGAGAAAACTGAATGGGGAATAAAAAGGGAATATACCTTTTTCTCTGTGATGAATGGCACCTACTCAAAAACTGACCATGTACAAGGGCATTAAAAAATCTCACAAACAAATACAAAGAGACAGAGATATTAAATGCAACCTCTTCAATATGATAAATAAAAATTTATTAAAATAATAAAAAAGTCACATATAATAAAGGGCCATGAAAAGGTAGATTAAATTTAATTGGAAATTAAATAATCTAATTTTAAAGAACGAGTAGGTCAAATAATGAATCACAGAATTAATAATTTCATTGAAGAAAGTGATAATGATGAGACAATAGACCAAAATTTATGGGATACAGTTAAAGCAGTCATTAGGGGAAATTTTATATTTTTTAATGTTTATGTGACTAAAATAAGAAAGACCATATCAATGAATTTGACATGCCACTAAAAAGCTCTAAAAAAAGAATTAAAAATCCCCAATCAAATACCAAATTTGAAATTCTGAAAATCAAAGGAGATTTTAATAGATGATTAACAAAAAATTAATAAAAGCATAATGAATAAATAAAACCAAGAGCTGGTTTTGTTAAAAAATAAAATAAAATAAACCAATGATTCATTTGATTTAACAAAAGAAAATCAAATCACCAGGATCAAAACCTGAGTGAATTCACTAACAATAAAGAGGAAATTAAAGTAATAATGAGGAGCTATTTTTCCCAACTATATGCAAATAAATCTGATAATCTAAGTGAAATAGATGAATATTTACAAAAAATAAATACCCCATTTTAGAAGAAAAATTTGAACAAATCATCAATGAATTCCCTAAGGAAAAAAATCTCCAGGCCAAAACAAATTTATTAGGGAATTCTATCAGATATGGAAAGAACAATTAATTCCAATACCATATAAACTATTTAGAAAAATAGGCCAAGATGGATCCTATTAAATTCTTTTTATGACACAAATATGATGCTATTACATAAAGCAGAAAGAGTCCATAGACCAATTTCCTTAATGAGTATTAATGAAAAAATTATAAATAAAAATATCAGAAAATAAAGTATAACAATTTCTCAACAGAATCATACACTATGACCAGGAATGCAGGGCTGATTCTATGTTAGGAAAACTATCAGCACAACTGACCATATCAATAACAAAACAAATAGAAATTATATGATTTTCTAAGTAGTTGCTGAAAAAGGTTTTGAAAAAATACAGCACCCAGGGAGCAAGCTTAGGTGGTGGAACAGATGGAACACTGGCCCTGGAGTGAGGAAGATCTGAGTTCAAATGTGATCTCAGACACTTAATAATTGCTTAGCTATGTGACCTTGGGCAAGTCACCTAAACCCATTGACATTTTTTAAAGTGATATATATAACAGTATATGTATGCATATGTGTTGTGTGTCTGTGTGTGTACACACACACACACACACACACTCTCTCTCTCTCTCTCTCTCTCTCACACACACACACACACACAGAGAGGGATAGTTTTAGCTTACAAGTCCCAACAGTTATACATACCTAAAAAAATACATCACCCATAAAAAAAAACACTTAAAGAACATAGAATAATTCCTTAGAATGATAAGCAGTTTCTATCTGAGACCATCAGCAAGCATCATATGTAATGGACATAATGGACCATCAAAAGTAAAAAAAAGGGATGCCCCAAATCGCCACTATTATTCAACATTACACTAAAAATGTTAGCATTAGCAATAAGAAAAGAAAAAGAAATTGAAGAAATTAGAAGCAATGGGGAAACAAAACTATTACTTTGCAGATATGATAATGTACTTGGAGAATACTAGATAATGAACTAAAAAACTACTTCAAATAATTAACGACTTTAGCAAAGTTATATACCCACATGAATCATCAGCATTTCTATATATTACCAATAACATCCAGCATCAAGAAGTACAAAGGGAAGTTCCATTTAAATTACCTGTAGACAATATAAAACATTTGGGAATCTACCTGCCAAAACAAACTCCGAACACCAATACAAAATACTTTTAACACAAATTAAGTCATATCTCAACAACTGGAAAAAATATCAATTGTTCATGGGTTGGCCACACTAATGTAAAAAAAATGATTCTACCTAAATTAATTTACTTATTTAGTGTCATACCAATCAAGCTTCCAAAAAGTTATTTTATAGAGTTAGAAAAAAATAATAGCAAAACTCATTTGGAAGAACAAAAGGTCAAGAATATCAAGGGAATTAATGGGGGAGGGGGGAAGGCAAAGGAAGGTAGCCTAGTTGTACCAGGTCTAAAAAATATATTTATTACAAAGCAGAAATCACCAAAACTATTTGGTACAATGTGGGAAAAGTTCCTGGTGAAGTCCTCTCAGAGTTAAGAAATGATTTTGTTAGGAGGACATTCTGACTATAGACATTACTTCATTTTAGTTGAGATAATTATGAAGGTCCTAAATTACTTCACCAACTGGTGGAGAAAATATGATGAAAACATTTCATCTTTTCTTTGTGTCAGTTGCTGGGGAAAAATTTAAGTGAACAGATTTACCCCCAAAAGCCCAGGCAACAGGCTAAAGGGTAGGAGGGTTGGGGGTGGGGGGAATTCCATATATTTGTGCTTGACTACACTTTGGATGCAGCTCTCAAATTCTCACCAGTAGGTGAGATTGTAAGTATGTCCTTTTCTCAAAAAAAGCAAATAAACTTTATTTTTCTCAGACCCAGTCTCTGGGAATTTCTTTTAGGTTAAATTTATCCCACACAGTACTGTCTAGGAAATAGAATGATAGATCAAGTAAAGACTTAGCTCTTCTTAACAATATGGTGATCAAAGACAATTCTAAAAGACTTGTGATAGAAAATAAAATCAAGAGAAAAAATTATGGAGTCTGAATGCAGATCAAAGAATGTTATTTTCATTTGTTATTTTGTTTTTTCCCATTTTGTTCTGATTTTTCTTTCATAACATGACTAAGGTGGAGATATGTTTGACATAATTGTACATATATAAAATATCAGATTGCTTGTTTTTTGGAGAGAGGGAGGGAAAGGACAGAGGAAGAAAATCTTAGAATTCAAAATCTTATAAAAACGAATGTTAAAAATTATCTTTAAATGTAATAGGGAGAAAAATATTATTAAGACAAAAAAAAAAAAAAAAGACGATACCACAATTGCCAATAGAGTAGTTAGGAAGATCCGGAGCTAAGCCCCATCTCTTCTCCTTTATTGGCTGTGTGATGCTGAGCCTGTCAGTACCCCAAGACAATGTCTAAGGTTCAAAGTCACCGACACAAAATAATGATCTAGAGGTGGGGAGGAAGTTCCTTAAGAGGAGCCACTGGTACTAATGAAATCACAAGTCCAGCACACATCCTCCCCAAAAATAAAAAGAAAGTTTTGCCATTTCTTTATCAAGATAGAAAGCTTATATATAGCAAGTTTATAAGCTTCAACTCAGTTTGAGAGACTAGGAAAAAATTGTTATTAAAATATTACCCATATATATATGAAATATAAAAACTAATGAGAAATAATTTGGGAAGAAAGCCTACTTAAGATACAGAGAATGAACAATCCACAAAATCTAGTACTAGTAGATATTTATACAAATAAATTGACTATACTGACAACTACATAACCATGCATAGCAGTGATAAATGAAATCTGCAGAAAATCAAAAATATATATCATTAACATTACTATTTGAAAGACATTTCCCTGTAGTAAATTTAGCTTATATAAAAAGCTTTGGCAGAAAGACTTCAAAGGCATATCAATATACCTGCAAAGTTTCCAAATAGTTTTTATATATTTAATTAATACAATACATGATTACAAATATAACTAGTTTATTTTTTATATCTATGGCACCTTTCTAAGACTCTTCACTAATCCCAAGCATTTTAATAATTCCTCATCAAAATTTTTGCCTCAACAGATTTCTATAATTATTATATTTATATGAATCTAATATTATTCATGTCAAAATTCTACTTCATACAATGACAGATTTATTCTATCCCTAAACAGATCCCTATCCCTAAAGCAGATTTCTACATATCATCAGCATTCAAAAATTATTTCTTAAAAGTCAATCACATAAAATTTCTCCCCTGAAAAATAGTTTTATAATAATTACAATCATAATTTATTCCCATTAAAATGTAAATATAGTAGTACAATAATGAAATTATAAAACCTAAATAGGATAGTAAAAATTCTCTCATTCTTTTAATAATCTCTGAAAACTGAAAATACAAGTTTCATTTTTAAATAACAGTTTCCATAATCATATGTATATATGAACTAGTTTTTTTAACTCTAACAATAAAGTTTTCTTATATCCAATTTCTGATTTTGCCAGGTAAAGATAGAAAGTAATCATCAGATATGAATATTTTTAGATGCCTGCATAGTTGTGTTAAGCAATTAAACTCAAGCTGCTTATCATTTTTATTTTTTTTTGAAAGCCCTTTTTTTTTTAGGTTTTGTTTTGTTGGGGTTTTTTTTGCAAGGCAAATGGGGTTAAGTGGCTTGCCCAAGGCCACACAGCTAGGTAATTATTAAGTGTCTGAGACCACATTTGAACCCAGGTACTCCTGACTCCAGGGCCAGCGCTTTATCCACTACGCCACCTAGCCGCCCCTGCTTATCATTTTAAAAGACAAATTACCAAGGGCAGCTAGGTGGCACAGTGGATAGAAAACCGGCTCTGGAGTCAGGAGGACCTGAATTCAAATCCGACCTCAGACGCTTAATAATTACCTAGCTGTGTGACCTTGGGCAGTCACTTAACCCCACTGTCTTAATATAAAATAAAAAAAAAATTTTAAAAGACCAATTACCTCCATGCTGAAATTCTGAAGAGATATTCCAAATGATAATGGGTTTTTTCGATTTGTAGTCTGAAAAAAAAATTAAGTAATGCAAAGAAAAATTTTAATTCCAAAATGGTATTCAATATGTTCATATTTTATATATACATTTTACTGATTTACAATAGTTATTTTAAAATCATGACATTTTGCCCAAAGTCAGAAGACTAGCCAAGTGGCAAAACCAGTGCTCAAACAGATCTTTTCACTGGTAGGCCATTTATACTTCCAAAAAGTAAATATGACACTCTTTAAGATTACTGAAAACTAGGGGCAGCTCAGTGGCACAACTACAATTGTATTTAAAAAGCAAACAAACAAATAAAAACACCTAAAACTTTTATAGACTATATTTAAAAAGTGTTTTGCAAGCATTCAACTAATTTGACTACGTTGAATTTACCCTATTTTCTCTGAAAAACTAAATTGCAGGGGCAGCTAGGTGGTGCAGTTAATAGAACACCGGCCCTGGAGTCAGGAGTACCTAAGTTCAAATCTGGCCTCAGACACTTAATAATTACCTAGCTGTGTGACCTTGGGCAAGCCACTTAACCCCATTGCCTTGCAAAAATAAGAGTACTTAAAAGTTCTAATAGTTACTAAATACATATATATATATATATATATATATACACATATATATATATACATACACACACACACACACACATATATGTGTGTATATATATATATATATATATAAAACCATAATGATGAGAAAAAGCATTTTAGAATAATCAGAATATAAAATGAGAAGCAAAGTCTTCCATTATTATAAATTACAAATGACAGCTATAATTGTAAAGACAAATGGATAAAAATACTTACATCATCTTCAACTCGGACATGAATATTAGAGATTTTTAATTGAAGATTTTTTATTATCTGTGCAATTAGCTTTTCTGAAAAAGAATCCTGCTTCTCTTGTGGTGGATTTTCTATAAAATGCAACCATAAAGATATTTTTAGTTTGAAAGAAAAATGTAGTTTAGAAAAATTCTTGCTGATTAAATCACTGCAAATAAAAGGCTGACATCAAAGTCATTAATGTTAAAACCATTAAGAAATAATACATAATTAAATCCTTTGATAAATTTAACTTTAATAATATAATATTAATAACTAACTGCAAAGTCTACATCTATAGGGACTCTATAAAATGAAAATGATGGACTAAGTGGTTTCTAAGGTTTTCTCCAACTTGAAATTTATAATCTTATGTAAAAAATTAGAGTAACTAAATCTTGAATTTACACAGCTATTAATACCTTTGCCACATAAGTATATTTTAATCTGAGTGGATTTTGTTATATAATAGCTCTAAATAAGACACAACATTAGTCATACAGGAGGAAAATCAGAAAATGTTCAAGCAAAACTGATATGTAAAACATGCCAGACTCTTAATTCCTTAGACGCTAAATACAAATGTTCCATATTTTGCCCATTCTTAATTTGATCTATGGCTCTAACTCTCTGCCAAGACAGTTTTATTTAAAAATACCCAAACATTCAGTTAATAACTTATTATAAAGGGTTTAGTTATACATTTATTATTTCTTGATAGTTTTAACATGAGTAATATGTGTGTGTGTATTTAGTGACTTTGATGTAAGTCAAATAAAAAGTTTGACTTACTCGGTGATCAAAGAGATATAGAGGAACAGATACATACATGTATACAACCAGAGATAGAAGCAAAGATGAAACTAAGAAATGAGGCAAAGAGATAGTACTAAAAACAGATATTAAAAAAATTCTGTGGATAGAGGAGAGAAGCACTACATCAGAGTTGGGTAATTTAAAAAGAGGTTTTTCAAGCTTGCACAAAAGAGTAGACTTAAGGACATATAAAGAAGAGCAAAGCAGATTCTTCAGGAATCAGGGATAAAACTAACCAATAAGGAAACCATAAACCAGTCGATGTGATTAATTATTTAAAATGCCCTAAAAAAAGTTAAATATCACCTAGTTAAATATCTTCAAACATTAATTACAGACAGTATAAAAAGTTTGACTGATACACATAGATATGGTATTAACATACTTGTGAAGTGAATAATAACAATACAATTTAGTACTGCTAAATAAAAATAAGTAGTGAAGGGCAGCTAGGTGGCACAGTGGATAGAGCACCAGCTGTAGTCAGGAGGACCTGAGTTCAAATCTACCCTCAGACAATTATTACCTAGTTGTGTGTTATGTCACTTTCCAAAAAAAAAAGTAGTAAAGATACTGAGTTTTATAAGAGTTGAAAAAGAGCAGCAATCACTAAGAGTTGAGACATTTGAAGAAAACTATGAGAAGATGAAATTTGTTTTAAGACTTTGTAGAAAAAAAATAGAATTTAAATTAGGGAGGTAGATAGAGCATTCCAAATAGGATAAATATGAGTAAAGTTATAAAAAAGTTGGCATGAAAGATTATAAAATATTGACCAGTGGACAACTTCAATTGCAGAAAATTTACATGAGGAAACAAAAAAAAAAAACTAGGATTGGAATATTGGAATAGTAGGTAAAGGTCAGGTTGAACAGGGATGTTGAATAAACAGGATAAGGACTTAGATAAACAGGTCTTTAAGAAATAAGGCTGAAAACTTGAAAAAGTGTTTCAAGTAACTATTGTATGGCCTATTGGCATCATAGAGAAGATGACATGTTGCACATTATGTTAATCATAATGAGGGGAGAGTTGTACAAAGACATACTTCCCACTACGTTTTCCAGGACAGTTCTACCCGTTGGCCAAGTTTGATAGAACAAAGGACTTCTGGTGAGGTCTGGATGCTGTGGGAAACCCTGGCCTTATGGATGTGGTTTCCTCCATAATCAGCGAGGCACCACTGGATAACCCAACCCGTAATAAAGGAACAGGAAGATGAAGCAACAATAAAGAGAAAGAGGAAGAGGTGCAGAAAGTACTATAACATTAAGTTTATAATGTAGACATGAAGCAATGAGGCACTTGTACTGGCAAAAGTAGTAATGGAAAGACAAGCCAGACATAAGAAAATTCCTAAGATTTGGAGACGCTGAAGCAATTAATGAAGAGTTCAAAGTTATGTTCAGTAGAATTATGGCATCATTTTCTGAGGTTAAGAAGTCCTAGAAGAAAGTAAATAGCTTTACAATCAAGGTATAATCTTGTGTCACAGATGCTTTGGCAGATAGGTGACATCCACGGATTCTTCTCAGAACAATATTTTTAAATGTATAAGATTACATTAAAATACAGTTTTGTTTGTTTTTTAATTCACAGATCCTCAGACAAGAAGAGTAAAGTAAGTTCAATTTTAGACACCAAATTTCAAGTGAGAGCCAATGAAGAAATACAATGAGAAGTCAAAAATGAAGAACTAAAGAGTAAGATTAAAAAAATGAAGACAAAGATTCAGAAATATCCTTGTATAGACACTCAAAACTATGTAGTTTTTACCCTAAGATTTCTCCTCATTTTAGTAGTCATGTACTTGAACTAGGAAAAAAAGAAGTATGTTAGCTAAAACTATCCCAGGTTATGACCGAAGGCCCCCATACCATAGATTTGCCCCATGTTCCAGTACCTACTACAGGGAGCAGGAAGCAAAAACAATAGTTATTGGCTGAATGAATTCCCCAGTTAAAGGGAAAGACTAGTGAATTCTGATCTCTAAGACCCGACCACAAAGGTAATCACAGTGATGACAAAGGGCTGGATGCCTAATCCATTCTTGACAGGCTGACAAGTTCACCTCTCAGAAAAGTGAGGAAGAATTAAGGAGCATTTAACTAGTGAACACAATCTTAACCAACAAGAGGAACAGATTAATAAGGAGAAGTAGGGCTCATCTCTCTCCAGGTCATTTCTAATCATTCATCTCTCAGTCAACATCTACTAAGCACCTTCTGTGTTTCAGGTACTGCACCAAAGGACACAAGAGAAGAGGCAGGAAGTCCCTACCTTAAGGAGCTTATTAATCTATTCCTTTAAAAGTCTGTGATATTCAAGAACACAAATGCAAAATAGAGTCAGAAATATACTCCAGACTGTAAGAAATTGGATTTCCAAAAGAAATATCAGCTATGATCCTCTAATCTTTAAAAAGGATGGATTCTCAAAAGAATGGTTATCAAATAGAAAACTAATGAAATGTGCTGATGTTCTCAAGTAGAACATTTGACTCTTATTTTGCTTAAATTTTCTCAATTGAAGAAAAGACACCTTAAATCAAATGGACAGAATGAGCATGACTAAGAAATATGTGAAACACAAATTGGTTAAGAAAGGATTCTGAGAAATTAGATGGGTTCTTATTGGGATGATCAGAATGGAAAAAGGACTCAAGTCCATTCTATATGAACTAAAAGAACTAGAGATGTTAACCTGAAAAAAGAAAACTCTTCAAAAGGGGAGGAAGAGGAAACATGACAGTTATCTCCAAATATCTGAAAAACTATTATGTCAAAGATTTGCTTTGATTAACCACAAAAGGCAGAACCAGAATCAATGGGTGGAAGTTGCCAAAAACATTTGACTTGCCATGACAAATTACTTAATTACAAATGTCCCCAAAACAAGAATAAACAGCTATCCCTTTATTCCTGCTTAAATAGGTATTTTGTTTTTCTTACCTTTATTTGCCATTTTCTGTTTTGCATCTTCTATTCTCTTTAGTTCATTCTGCTTCATTTCCAAGAGATATTTCTCTTCTTTTATAGCATCATACTTCAAAGCTACAAGAAATAAAAAATTAAAATAAAATACACCTTTCAATGGTGAATATAAAAACCTTTTTAATGTATTTATTGGTAAAACAATAAAAGTTAAAGAGATTTTTTTTTTAACATTTGTGTGGCAATTTTAAAAACACAAAGTTTAGATACAACACATCCCAAAGGGTACTTAGGTAAAATATATATAAGTATCAAATATAAAAACATTTTTCATCCATTCAAAACAATCTATTTAAATCTTACGTTTTCCCCCCCCTCAAAATTAAACTTACTGGTTGAAGGCACTATGAGTAAGTAAATTCCATCCAATACTGCTTCAACTGGTTGAGTGTAAAGGTTTGTCCATGGAATCACAAGATTAAGTTTATCTACATAGACAACAAAATAGCATAACAGTTTAAATAAGCCATTTTTAAAATATAAAGCATTTGTCAGGATAAGAGCTAATTATTTCCTAAATGAATGGGATTTTTAGATCTAATTCTCTATTTTTAGCATGTTATTAAAGATGATTTACTCCAACCCCAAAATATTATTTTCTCCTTCCCCAAGTGATCACCAGTTCCTCCATTTTCCTTAAACAAAAATAAGGAAAGGAATTTTGCATATAGTTGTATAAGTATTAAGCAATGTGTTTTACTCTCTTTCCCCATAATTCTATATATAAATACATGAACATGTGTACCTATACATACATATGTATGTATTTATGTAGAAATGTGTACACGATTACCTGTAAAACCATTAGCTTAGGTAATTATGTGCAAACCTCCTCTGATGATACAAATCAAAAATGTCTCTTTGATAGAATACTTTGTTCAAAACTCTAAAAAAGTTAAGCATGCATGGAAAAGGGCATTCTTTAAAATGACCAAAAATATGTATCTAAAACTAAGAGTTAAGGGTCTTTGCTATACTAAACAATCAAATATTTATTAAGAGCCTACTATGTCAAGAGCTATGCTGAACCTCTAGGAATAGAAGTTCAAGGAAAGAAACAATCCCAACTCTCAATGAGCTTACACATTTTGGGGAAAGAAAAGGATATATAAAAATATATAAAACATAAATATGAAGTGAATAAATATAACAGTATGTGAATTATTCAAGTACAAGGTAATTTGCATAGAACTTCAACTACCAGGTCAGGGATTAGAATAAGCCATATCTTAATAGGAAGGGAGGGGGCAACTAGGTGGTGCAGTAGATAGAGCACCAGCCAAAGTGGCAAAAGGACCTGAGTTCAAATCCGATCTCAGACACTGAATAATAACCTAGCTGTGTGACCTTGGACAAGCCACTTAACCCCACTGTCTTGCAAAAAACAAAAAATAAAATAATTTTTTTAAAAAAAGAGAAAGGGAGGCAGAAGAAAGAAGGAAGCCCTGGTGTGGGGTACTGCCTGTACAAAAGAAAAGAGATGGAAGATGGAGGGTTCTGTCTAAGGGACAAAAATAGGGCCAAAAGCTCAAATATAAATGGCAAGGAAGAAAAGAATAATGAATGAGGTTGGACAGATAGGTTGGGATCAATTTGTGTTGGGATTTTAAAAACTAAAAAGAGGAGTTTTTATTTTATATTTCATCCTACATGCAATAGAAGACACTGGAATTACACAAGTCGGGTGAGGGGAGTGTCATATAGTCCCACCTACTTTGGGTACATTAAGTAAGATGGACAAGAGCAGCTAGAGATGTGAGGCAGTGAGACCAATTAGGAGGCTGTTATAATAATACAGGCAAGAGGTAATGAGGGTCTGAACTAAGGAATTAGTTACGTTTATGAAGATAAATGAGAAGTTTTGTAGTAGATACTAGCCTATCTCCACAGAAGCTCTTCCCAACTTTTTCATCCCTCCCCAAATCTTCCCTTGTTCCTCATACCTCCACTCTCTCAGCAAAGAATTTTGCTTATTTTACAGGAGAAAAAAAAAGAAAAACTCAACCATTTCATCATGAGCTTTCTCCTTTCTTCTTCATCTCTTATCACTTAGATGCCTTCTGTCACTATATCTTCTATCATTCCAACTTCACATGAAAAAGATGACTTTATTCCTTACCAAAACCAATCCTTCAGCCTGCACAATCTCACTTCATTCTGTCTAAGAGATTGCCCCCTCTGTTATCTCCATTCTTTCACTTGCTTTCTGGACAGTTAGGTAGCACAGGGGATAGAACCCTGACCTTGAAGTCAGGAGAACAACAATTCGAATTCAGCCTCAGACACTTGGCACTTATTAGCTGTGTGACTTCAGGAAAGTCACTTAACCCTGATTGTCCTGCAATCAGGGCCATCTCTAATGGTCCTGATTTAAGTCTGACCAATGGACCCAGATGCTAGAGGAGAAAGTGAGGCTGGTGACTTAGCACAGCACCCCCTCACTCAAATCTAATTCATGTGTATGTCATGGCATCACCTCCCTGATGTGGTGGTCTTCGAAATTGAAGCACAAACATTATTATTCATCTACTTTTAATCTCTCCTGTCTATATTGGTCCTACCCTACCACCTATAAACATGTCCATATCTCTCGATCCTCAAAGAGTCCTCATTTAATCCTTCCATCCTTGCTACCTATCATCCAGTATCTCTTCTGCTCTTTGTGGTTAAACTCTGAGAAGGATATCTACAACAGATGCTTCCATTTCTAAATTAAGGTTTTTCCAACTTCACTTCATCCAAAACCACTCTCTCCAAAGTAACCAGTGATCTCCTAATTGGTAAATCCACTGACTATTTCTCTGACTTAATCTTCATAACCTTTGACAATGCTGACCACCATTTTTTGATACTTTCACTTCTATTTTGGAGAGGTTGCTCTCTCCAGGTTCTTTTCTACCTATCAGATCACTCCTCCTCAGTCACTATTGCTGGACTGTCATCTAGGTCAGAATCTCAAATCATAGGTGTCTCAGGGCTCTGTGCTAGAACTTCTTCTCTTGTCCTTTTCTACTACTTAATTTAATGACCTAACAGGTACCAATAAGGCATCTAGTGGCACAATGGATAGAACATCAAGTCTGGAGTCTTGAAGACCTGAGTTCAAATTGCAGCTCAGACACTACATAACCTTGGGCATGCCACTTAAACTTTGCTGACCTCAGTTTCCTAAACTGTAAAATGAGGATAATAATAATAGCAACTGTGCTTCAAAAGGATATTATGAGCATCCAATGAAGTATTTTTAAAAAGTGCTTAGCAGAGTGCCTGACACATGATTTACAATATACAAATGCTTATTCTTTTCCCTTTCATTGTTTTCATAAGGATTCTCAAATGCAACTAACCTGCCCTAACCTCTTTGCTGACCTCCAGTCTCCCATTCTCAACCTGGAATGGATATCTCAACCTGGATGTCCAGGAGACATATTAAATTGGGCATGTCCAAAGCTAAATTCTTTATCTTTTTCCTTAAAAATTCTCCCATTTCTAAATTTCTTTAATACTATCAAAAACACTGCTATCCTCCCAGTCTCCCAGGCAAGCAACCTAGGTATCATAGTCAACTCCTCACTCTCTTTCACCTCCTCCTCTCCCCAATGGCCCAAGTCTGCAGTCACCCGTCTCCCCCAGTTGAAGATGAACTCCAGTTCATCTTCAATTCAGTCAACCCTTCCTACCTAGTAAACTCCAGACTCCCTATTTATTCAGTTCTCTCCTGTGTTTCATCTATAAAAGCTCCTTCTACCTGCTCTACTAAATGAGAAGTTTCTTATGAGTATTATCAGTATCATTTTTCTATGTAGTTCATCACCAAGTCCCTCATATTTTCCCCTTCTCCTCCACTCTCTATGCCTCACTTGAGTCCTATATTTGAAGATCAGACTTTCTGTTCAGCTCTGGCCATTTTGACATGAACATTTGAAATTCCCCTGGTTCATTGAAAGTCCATCTTTTCCCTGGAAGAGGACATTTAGTTTTGCTGGGTAGCTGATTCTTGGTTGCATTCCAAGCTCTTTTGTCTTCCGGAATATTGTATTACAAGCCCTACAAACCTTTAATGTAGTTGCTACTAAGTCCTGTGTGATCCTGACTACAGCTGCATGATATCTGAATTGTGTCCTTCTGGATGTTTGCAATATTTTTTCTTTGACTTGGGAGTTCTGGAATTTGGCTATAATATTCCTAGGGTTTTTTCCCTATCTTTTTCCAGGGGGAGATCAGTGCATTCTCTCAATTTCTATTTTACCCTCTGCTTCTAGGATTTCTGGGTAAGTTTCCTGTAGGAATTCTTTAAAAATGAGGTCAAGGCTCTTTTCTTCATCATGACTTTCAGGTATCCCAATAATTTTTAAATTGTCTTTACTGAATCTGTTTTCCAGATCAGTTGTTTTTTCAATGAGACATTTCACATTTTCTTCTAATTTTTCATTCTTTTGGTTTTGAAGTATTGTGTCCTGACTTTCTGTAAAGTCAGCAGCTTCCTTCAGCTCCATTCTAGATCTGAAGGATTTGTTTTCCTCAGAGAGCTTTCTTATCTCTTTTTCCATCTGGCCAATTCTACTTTTTAAAGCATTCTTCTGATCAATAACTTTTTGAACTGTTTTTATCCATTTGACCCAAGATGGTTTTTAACATGCTATTTTCTTCAGCATTTTTTTGGATCTCTTGACTAAGCTGCTGACTTCTTTTTCATGTTTTTCCTGCATCTCTCTCTCATTTCTTTTCCCAATTTTTCTTCTATCTCCCTTACTTGATTTTCAAAATCTTTTTTAAGCTCTGTCATAGCATGAGCCCAGTTTCCATTTTTCTTGCAGTCTTTAGATGTAGGAGTTTGGACTTCCTCATCTGCAGATTATTTTGATCCTTCTTGAGATCACAGACAAAATATTTCTCAGTGGTGTTCCTCTTTTTTCTCTGTTTACTCACTTCCCCAGCCTGTGCCAGGTCTTGGGGTGCTTGCTGAGCTTTTGAGTATTATTGGGATATCCCCCCACAAGGGTCTCAATGTGTGAAGCTCTGTCTTCCCTCCTGGTCTGTGAATGACCACAGGGGCACCCCTCTGCCATGGAGCTGAGGTGGGGGGGGGGGTGCTGCTGTTCTATGGGGAGCCTAGACTGCAATCAGGATCTGAATGTGGTCAAAGCCCCAGAGTCCTGTTCCAGGGACAGAGGACAGACCTCAGCAGTCTCTCTCCACTCCCCTACCTAGGCACTTATGCCTGGGGGCTCCTGCTTACCAGCTCCGCCTGCTTCCCCTTCCTGGATCTGGGTTGCCCAGCCACACTACTCACTGAGTGCCCTAAGGGCTGGGCTTCATGGGTTCACTCTGGCAGAGGTCCCCCCACTGATCTTCCAAGTTGTGCCCAGTGCTCCACAGGAAACTGCCCCCACTGCCGTGAGCCACAACTCCCAGGAACCCTGGGGCTGCCTCCGGGAAGTTCCTTCACTCTGGCAGGTCACCCCTCTAACCCCATGGAGTGGATCCTTTCCGCTATTTTCCAGGTTACCTTGGGCTAGAGAACTGCCTCACTGGATCCCTCTGTGGGTTCTGTCTCTGGAAAATTTAGTTAGAGTCATTATTTTATGAATTTTGAGAGAGAACACCTAAGATAGGATCTTTTCCTGTCACCATCTTGGCTCTGCCCCTAAAGAGACTTTAAAGACCGCTGTTTCATCTGCTACTGAACTGACTTGTACATTGCCAGTGACAGTTAGGTATGGGTCCAACACTCCAGCACCATACATTTTCAGGTCTAGCTGATGATCTTCCTTCTCAGGTTATAAATTCTTTTAGTCTGGCTATACCTTCATAGAAACCTACTTTCTCTCTCCTAAAGAGAGAACAAAAACTATGATCTTGTTTTGTGGAAGCTGATCTTAAAAATTCAAACACAGCCTCTTTGTAAGACCCTTATCCACTCTCTTGGCTTGGATGATATGTCCTCTGCTGACATATCCCTTGCCAGATGCACATGAAATTAAATGTTTCATTTCTTAGTCTTGGTTTTCTGAAAATACTTGTTTTTTTCTGCTATTTGGTTGATTTCTCAATTAAATGTCCTACTCACTTCTTTTAAAGAAACGTTTACAATTCTTCCCTCCTACTGAATTTCCAATAATTCCCTTCAATGTTTCAACATAGCATGTGTTAATTCTGAGGTTCCAACCAATGTCCTTTGCTTTGGAATATCATATTCCAATTTTTCCTTTGATATCTTGTACTATGAAATAATCCCATTCTATAAAAATAATGATTGTTCCTACTTGGTACTAGGTACGTTTTTTTTCCATTGCTATCTCAAGATTTGTTCTTTGACATAGCAGTTCTGAAATCTGGTTATAATGTAGTGATCATAATGATTTAAACTTAGGATTTCATCCAGTTGGAAATTTTTAGGAGTCTTGAAATGTCTTTCAGTTTCAATATTTATGGACATTTTTCTGTAGAATATCTATGAATATGGTCGTTCTATTTTTATAATGTTCTTCTAGAAAACCTAAAGTCTCCTGGCTTCACTAGTAAAATTCCATTTTCCATCAACAAATCTGCTTGGTTTTGACTCCAAGGAACATCACATTCACTCAAGAAATAAATATTTGTTCAACTCCCTCACTAGCCTCTCCCCTCTGATTGGATGGCTGGATGGTAGTACACTATTACTTGTTCAGTCTCTTCAAGAACCCATGGACCATATCATGCTGATATCATGGAGTTTTCTAGACAAAGAACCTGGAGTGGTTTGACATTTCCTTCAACAGTGGAGGATCAAACTCTTTCCCCAATGTTCCACTATAGAAGCCTTAAATCTGAACTCCCCAGGCAACTCTAAGATTTTTCCTTCAGCAGTTCTGCTTGAACATGATATCTGGTCATATCCAGAGCTGCCACTCATGCCATTCCTGCTTTTTCAACTTCCTCTTTGTCTTCTACCTTTGTTTTTGTCTTCCACCTTTAGAATACAAACTCCTTGAGGGCAGGGACTTTATTTTCTTCTATGTATCCTTAGTGCTAGGCCCGGTGCCTAGCCCACAGGAGACACTTAACAAAATGTTCACTGAATTTGCTGACTTTCTTCAAGACCAAACTGAAATCCTACCTTTTACAGAAAGCCTTTCCAAAACTTTCTTTAATCTAGTGCCCACTCTCTGATGATTATTTCCAATTTATCAAGCATCAAGCTTATTTATATAGTTATTTGTATGTTGTTTTTAACCATTAGATTGTGGGCTCCTCAAAAGCAAGACTGTCTCTTACCTTTGTTCCTCCAGCCCTTGGAACAGTGCCTGGCACATGATATCTGAATATTTATATCTTTTCAGACTATCTTTCAAAGTTCTATATTGTTTTATAACATTTTCATGCATTATTCTACTTTAAAAAAAAAACTTTGTACCTCCATGTTTTCCTCTGTCTCTATTTTTGTGTTCCGATCTATCTTTTTTTTTTGTTTTGTTTTTGCAAGGCAAATGGAGTTAAGTGGCTTGCCCAAGGCCACACAGCTAGGTAATTATTAAGTGTCTGAGCCAGATTTGAACCCAGGTACTCCTGACTCCAAGGCCAGTGCTTTATCCACTATGCCACCTAGCCGCCCCATCTATCTTTTTAAAGAACATATTCTACTATTATATGGAATTTTTTTGTCTCTGCTATAAATCCACATCATAAATTTAGAACTAATCACTAATGAAACCTGAGAGACCATCTATCTAGATTACAGTTTCAATTTACAGATTAAAAAAAAAAACCGAGGCCCATAGATATGGTTTAGTGAATTGTCCAATGTCACATAAGTAATAAATACATCTGACTTCAAATCCAGTACTCTTTCCTTTCAACCACACTAATTACAAAAATAAATGCTTTGCCTCTTTAGACTTGCTAGTTTCTTTAAAAGCTACAATCTCTGTCCTCATTTTTTTGTTGTTCTTCTGAAATATTCTGGAGGTTTTTAAAGTTGTTTCTTTTACTGTTTCAGAATTTTTTTTGCTATATTCCCTCTCAGGCAAGACATCATAGCTTAAAACAGCAAGTTACTCTGAGAGAGAGTTGGGGTGGTATCAAGTCAAAATACACACACACACACACACACACACACACCCTTGACTCCTTCCTCACAATGATGATGGAAAGAGCCCAATACCTTTAACCCAAGAGCCTTGGAATAATATTCTCTCCTCCATTTTAAAGTTTAAATATAGATGAATGTTCCCAGCCCAGGCCCCATTGTCATCAATAAATAAAGGGAGAAATCACTTTGAGAAGGAGCCCACCAACAACAACTGCTAGTCAACTGTAACCAATATATGTAAGCCCACAAAATCCAGAAGTGATAGCTCTCCTCAGGCTAGCGATTCTAATTTCAGCTCACAATCATGATCCCAGGAAGCAATTCATGCAGAAATTCAGCCTGGTAATTACTTCCATGGTTGTTGCAACTACAACTACTAAAGACCCAAAAAACAACGTTCTTGCTAACAAATTACTTGGTATTTTTAAATGTTTCAACAACAGAAACTGTACGATTTTATCTATAGAATTAACATCAAAAATACGTTATTACCATCTCTTTGCTTCTTGCCTCTAAGAAAGTAGAGAATTTCAAGGTAAGACAACTGACCCTGTCATTTGACTTACAGCTGACTACATGGGTGGTCTCCATTAAAACTGGAGTTCCTAAGTGAAGAAACCATTGCCTTTTTTGTTTTGTTTTGTTTTTGCAAGGCAATAGGGTTGAGTGACTTGCCCAAGGTCACACAGCTAAGCAATTATTAAGTGTCTGAGCTGGGATCTGAACTCAGGTCTGCCAACTAGCTGCCCCTGAGCCACTGTCTTTCCTTATCTATTTGTATGCCTGGCACTTAACATAAGGCTTTAGCAGTCTAAGTGCTTAAATGCTTTTTCATTCATTCATTCCTCAGGAACCAAAATAGGGTGTTTTTTTCCTTTTTTCTTATATTGCTTAATCATTTCTCCCCCTGGCCAATTCCTGCATATCTCAGTCACTCTGCTGGTTCTTCTATGGTGTCTTTGATGAAAATGGCACTTAACACCTATCCTTTCCCCATGCAGAATGTCTGACACTATAGCATCTCTCTCTTTTCTTTCAAATTCTTAAGGTCAAAACAACTCTTTATTATCCCCTCAGAGGATAAATCCAACCAGTTGAGCCATGGTTGCAGGGAGACTTTAAGTAGTCTTCCTAGTTCTCTCCCTGTGTCAAAATACATTCATATTTTCTCAAAATTGGTCAAATTTATCCATTGAATTAACTTACCTATAATTCCAATTTTGACTTTAAAAGGTACATCCAGTTCACTCTAGAAAGAGAATAAAAATACATTTTATCAACAAAATAGGTAGTTGTATGTATGTGTGTGTGTGTGTGTGTGTGTGTGTGTGTGTGTGTGTCTCAAGCTTACCTAGAAACTCCATCATTCAATCAATAATCCTACTGCAAATCAGCAAGGAAGTTTTGACCTGCTCCATTACTAAACTAGGCTTGTTTACCCCTGTTTAGGCAGACTGAAAAACCCTATTCCTAGAAACTCACCAAGTCAGAGATCAACTTTGACTCTAATTCAGTTCAGAACTTCCAAGCTCAAGCAAACTTTCAAAGTCAGCTTCCCCAGAAACAGGATTAAAAGGTATGCATCACTGAATCTGACTAGGTTTTTCTTCCCAAACTTCTTAAAGTTTAAAATGTACAGGTGGGAGGAAATTCTATTTATATACACCAAAGTATTCTTTTAAATTTATTCTCCTTACTAAAGTATTCCAAAAGTACCATTAGGACGGCTAAGTGGTGCAGTGGATAGAGCACCAACCCTGAAGTCAGGAGTACCTGAGTTCAGGTCTGACCTCAGACACTTAATAATTTAATTACCTACCTGTGTGGCCTTGGGCAAGCCACTAAACCCCATTGCCTTGTGCAAAAAAAAACAAAACAAAACAACAACAAAAAAAAACCCTAAAAAGTACCATTAGTGTTGTGTGGAAGACAACGAAGGTAGATGTCAAATTCACCATCTATCAATAGCAATTTAGCAATAGCAATACTGAGATGACTGAAGTTTAACAGTCCTAAAAATATCAGATCTAAAATTAATGCCAACACAATGATAAATTTGACATTACAGCACTTGAATGAAATAAAATTTTCCATAGTATGTACTTTTAAGGGCTCATCATTTCATATACTGGAGATATGTACCAATGTGATTATAATTTAAATTCATATTTACAAAATATAAATTTTAAAATGGTTATTTGTACAGCAAAAAGATTCTTTAATAAACAGATTTCCCATACACTTCTCTTATAAAGTCATCTCTCCTTTCATTCAACTTAGTTGTAGAATAAAATACAATGTAATCAGATCATTGAGACCTCAAAACTCAACCCCATCATTTTAAACACAAAGAAATTAAGGTGGGTGGAGATTAAGGGACTTGCTCCCAGTCACGTGGGTAGCATAGTGGCAGGGTGTAATTTGAATCCTGATCCTCTTGCTCCAAAAACAATTCCTTTTCCATTGTTTCATGCCTTCCTAGATGGCTAAAAAGTAAAGTTCACTCCTATTACTCTTTTCCCTAATAAGAAGTGAATTGCCTTTCTCAGAAATATATATATATATATATATATATATATATATATATATATATATATATATATATACATACATACACACACACACACACACACACACAAAATTCAACTCTTCAAACTCTTACCTACATCCTTTCAAATTCATTTCTCATTTTTTACTGGACTCATATTTCATCAATATAAGGAACAAATTTCTAAAATCAAGTTTATTGTTTAAAAAATAAGCAAGAAAAATTTTCCACAGAATTGATAAAGACTATATCTTTAAATTCTAAAGTTTCTTAAATGAATTATATTTTCAACCCACGAGAATTTAATTTTGAATAATAAAGTATCAATAAGATACATGCTTATTCATTATTACTTTCCTAATTCTAAATATTCAAAACTTACCAAAGCATTTTCTTTAATTTCAAGGTTCTTAAGGGCCACAGCTCCTAAAGTGGATTAAAAAAATATACTTCAAAAATCTGAACATTTACTGAAAAATAACATTAAAATATATTTTAGAATTAAATTTTTCACAATGAGCAAATTTTGATATTTTTAAAGATTCATGATTTCACCATTATGTACTTCAACAACTGACACAAATGGATCCCCTCCAAACAATATTTATTAAATTCCTATTGTGTATTGCTAGGAAATAGAAAGTTCACATAAGACCAACATCCTTGACCTCATGTTATTAACATAATAGTAAATAACTGAATTAGAAAACTTCAGAATATTCCAAAAGGGACTAGTTGAAGGAACTGCTGATTTGGAAGAAAGAAAAGATGACTGTGGTTAAATGTGTGAAAAACTGGAAAAGGGGGATTTATACCCATTCTGCTTGGTCTTAAGAGGGCAGAATTAAAAGGAATGGATGGTTGTAGAGATCCCAGTTTTTGCTCATGTAAGGAAAGACTTCCAGAGTTCCAGGGCGGAGCCAGAATCGCAAGGGGAAGCTAACCTGCTCCTGGAGCCTTTCCCTATCAAAAAATACATGAAGCCTCTACTCTGACATTCACACTACAGATCCTACCAAGAAAAAGAGAAGATTCGAAGAAGTTTTCAACTGGAGACATCTTGGAGGATCTTCAGGGGAAAAGGGGAAGTAAAGTCCAGGAGACAGGAGAGTGGGGAAAGCCAACAAGAGGCTTTTAGCCACAGTGCAATCCAGGTCCCAAGCTTAACAATACCAGAGGTCCCAACAGCTAAATAGCAAGCTAGCAGGGAAGACCCCCAACAAATTCTGAAAACAGAGATCAACAGGGTAAAGCACAGGATTGGGTCAGGAATAAAAGCACTGTTAAGTCAGAACCTGGACAAAAAAGGAGGCGGGGAAAAAACCCTTCAAAGGCAAGACCTGGACTGCACAGGCAACATCTTGGCCAACAACAAGCCAGGGATCAGACCCCAGCCCCAGCAAAATAAAAACTTAATATACTCCCTATACCCCAGGAGCAGAACTACAACAACAAAGATGAACAAAAAAGCTAAAAGAACACTCACCATAGAAAACTACTTTACAGACAAAGATGACAGCAATGCCATGGCTGTAAAGGAAAGAAGTGAAAAATCACTCACAAGGGAAGTATCAAAACATCTATAAATTGGACTCAAATACAAAAGCTCATTGAAGAGCTTAAAAAAACAATTTAAAAACCAAAGAAGAGAGGAAGAAGAAAAATGGAAAAAAGAAATGAAAGCCATACAGGAAAACTGTGAAAAGTTGACCAAAGAAATAACTTAAAAATAAAAATAACCAACTGGAAAAGGAAAACACAGAAGCTAATTGAAGAAAATAAAACCTTAAAAATTACAACTGAACAAATAGAAACCAATGAATCTACAAGATTCCATGAAACAAAATAAAAAGGCTGAAAAAATTGAAGAAAATGTAAAGTACCTTTTAGGGAAAATGAATGACCTGGAAAAATAGATCCATGAGAGACATTCTATGAATCATCTGACTATCAGAAACCCTGGATCAAGAAAAAGAATCTGGAAAACATCGTGCAGGAAATTATAAAGGAAAATTGTTCTACTAGAACAAGATAACAATATAACCATTAAAAGAATTCACAGAACCCCTCCAGAAAGAGACCCCCAAGCTAAAAGCTCCAAGGGCTGCAACAGCCAAATTTGAGAACTCTCAAATAAAGGAGAGATTATTGCAAGCAGCTAAAAGAAAATAATTTAAATATAAAGAAACACAATCAGACTCACACAGGCCCTATCAGCCTCACCACCGAAGGATTAGAAGAACTAGAATAATATATTTTGGAGAGATTAAGGACCTGGGATTACAACCCAGAATGTACTGTCCTGAAAAATTCAGCATATACTGCCAAGGAAAAAGATGGATGTTCAATGAAATAGAGGACTTCCAGAATTTCCTGACACAAAAACCAGAACTGAACAAAGAATTCAATCACCAAATATACAATGCAAGAGTGCCGTTAAAAAAAAAAGAAAAGGGGAAGGAAAAAACAAAACAAAAACAAATATTTAACAAGAGTATCAAATTGTATACAACCCTAAAAGGGAAGATATAACACTTCTAATTCTTTAGAACTTTACTTCTCTAAGGATAATTAGAGGGTAGAATATAATTGAAGAGAATGAACTTCAAGGATATGGATATAACTGGATCTTATTTCTCCATTGTAGAGGTCCAAATCACATCACTATGAGAAAAAAAGCCCTAAAGAGTGTCTCATTATACTTTGACTCACTTTAACAATATGGTGCTTATTAGCACCTTTGTTTAATGAAGGCATCATAAACTGCAAGGACCAGAGTCATTGTCTCTGTCACTTACAATCATTTGTAAGGTTCTCAGATGAGAACACTCAGTACTTAGAGATCTTTAAGATTCTTACAATTAATTAGATCAGGGTTTGACATAACTGTTGCTTCTCTTAGCAAGGGGTTAAGCACTCCGGGTGGGGAGGGAGGTAAGGTGGGAAGGGAGGTAAGGTGGGAGAGAGAATAGGCCTTGCTTCACTTAACAAGGTATTAAGTCCCTAGGTGGGAATGAGGGGAGGTAGTAAAAGAAAATTGGCCTGGGGGAGGGGCACAAATAGTTCAAGAAATGATAAGGCTTTGGATGATACTTTGGTTCCTAAGGAGAACTGTGCATACTTGAAAGATATTTGAAAAGGGGGTGTAAGGTAAAAAATGATTATAATTACCATTTGATGCAATTTGCATCAGTGTTACTTATCAAGCAATCAAGTAAAGAATCTGTGATGATCTTGATAACAATGGGAGTTTATCAAGCAATCAAATAATCAAATTGTGATTGATGATACCTGATTATTAATATTAAAGTAATAAATAACACCAAGGGAAAAGGCACAAAGATTTGTAATTTTAGAGGGAAAGCAAGAAAATTAATGCTGAGTAAATTCTATTCAATAGTTTTAGCCCAATGAGGGAATAAAACAGATTGCCACTTGAGTTTAAAAATCTAACAATCTACAGGGAAATCTAACTTAATCTACTGAGAAAGGGAAAGATATGGGAAGAGATTGATAAAAGGGAAAGAAAGGTATAAATGAAAATAAACGAAAAGTTAAATTTTCAAAAGGTTTTAAGTCAAAAGGGAAAAGCAGTAAAATTTTGGTGAGGAAGAATAAGAGAAAAGGAAAGAGATAAATATATTTGAAGAAGGATAGCATGGAGGGAAATACAGATTTAGTCATCTGGACTGTAAATGTGAATGGGATGAACTGTCCCATGGAACAGAAGCAGATGGCAGAATGGATTAAAAACCAGAATCCTACAATATTTTGCTCACAAGAAATATATCTGTGGGTGGACCCAGGATGGCAGCAGGAGAAGAGCCTCTCTTAGGTGCTCTCCCCAAAATATTTCAAAAGCCTTAAAATTATGAGTCTAACTAAATTTTCAAGAGACAGAATTCACAGAAAGATCCAGGGAAGCAATTCTCCAGTCCAAGGTAACCTGGAAAACAGTGGAAAAATTCTATTCCACAAGGTTGGAGGGGCGGCTGAGCTAGAGCAAAGGAGCTTCAGTCTCCCAAGAACAGCCCCAGGGTGCCTGGGTGCAGTGGCTCCCAGCAACAGAAGCAGGTTCCCGACCTGTACTACAGGAAGCACAAAGAACAACTTGGAAGATAGGCAGGGAGACCTCTGCCACAGTGAGAGTGAAGCCAGGACCCCCAGCACAGTGGTGACACTCCAAATGGAAGCAGGCCCATGGAGTCGCCCAGTAGGAGCCTCCAGGCAGCTGAAACCTGAGTGCTCAGCCCACCACAAGTAAGGGAGCGGAGGGAGACTGCCGAGGTTTGTCCTCTGTCCCTGGAATAAGACTCCAGGGCTCTGACCACCTCTGGTCACAGTCTAGGCCCCCCCATAGAGCAGGGACCCCAGGGACACCCCTCCCTTACAGCCCCATGGCAAAAGGGTGAGCTTGTGGTCATTCACAGACCTGGAGAACAGTCAGAGCCTCACACACTGAGGTCCTTGTAGGGTTGTCCCAATAATACTCAAAAGCTCAGGAAGCATCACAAAACCAGGCACAGGCTGGGGAAATGAGTAAACAGAAAAAAAAGGAACCTGACCATAGCCAATTACTTTGGTCCCATAAAGGACAAAAATACTCAATCTAAAGATAAGAAAGTTCCAAGCTTCTGCATCTAAAGACTCCAAGAAATACAGAAGTTGGTCTCAAGCTATGATAGAGCTCAAAAAAGATTTTGAAAATCAAGTGAGGGAGATAGAAGAAAAATTAGGAAAAGAAATGAGAGAGATGCAGGAAAAATGTGAAAAAGAAGTTACTAGCTTAGTCAAGGAGATCCAAAAATATGCTGAAGAAAATAACATGTTAAAAACCGGCTTAGGGGAGCAGGCTGGGCTGCGGCTCTCGGGGCTCCGGGAGCAGCGAGGCGGAGCGGCCGCGGCGCCGTCGGGCCTCTGGGCTCCTGTCCCCGGCAGCCGGCCGCCGGCCGCCCCGGCCCTCCCCGCTTGTCCGCCTCTCGGCCCGTCCGCCCGGCTCCTCCCCGCTTCCTGCCGCTCCTCCGCCCTCCGCGTCCAGCTGCAGGGAGCCCACGGGCCGAGGCGATCGCTGGGCCGAGGCGGCGGCTTCGTGTCTGCTGGCGGGGACTTCGGAAACCCCCTGAGGAAATTCAAGCTGGTGTTCCTGGGGGAGCAGAGCGTTGGAAAGACATCTTTGATCACCAGATTCATGTATGACAGTTTTGATAACACCTATCAGGCAACAATTGGCATTGACATTTTATCA
Organism: Macrotis lagotis; assembly: GCF_037893015.1. Lineage (NCBI taxonomy): Eukaryota > Metazoa > Chordata > Mammalia > Peramelemorphia > Peramelidae > Macrotis > Macrotis lagotis. The sequence goes on from NC_133665.1 coordinate 39,428,313, forward strand.
AAAACAATGTATTTGGAAGATCGAACAATCAGGCTGCAGCTGTGGGATACTGCGGGTCAGGAGCGTTTCCGTAGCCTCATTCCCAGTTACATCCGTGATTCCGCTGCAGCCGTAGTAGTTTATGATATCACAAATGTAAACTCATTCCAGCAAACCATAAAATGGAATGATGATGTCAGAATGGAAAGGGGAAGTGATGTCATCATTATGCTAGTGGGAAATAAAACAGATCTTGCTGACAAGAGGCAAGCGTCTATTGAGGAAGGAGAGAGGAAAGCCAAAGAACTCAATGCTATGTTTACTGAAACAAGTGCAAAAGCAGGATACAATGTAAAGCAGCTTTTCCGACGTGTGGCAGCAGCCTTGCCTGGGATGGAGAGCACACAGGACAAAACCAGAGAAGACATGATTGACATAAAACTGGAAAAGCCTCAGGAGCCACCAATTAACGAAGGAGGCTGTTCCTGCTAATACCACATGGTTCCTTGAATCCTTCCCCAGAACCTCACTGCTTTTGCCCCCTTATTCTTCATTGACTGCAGTGTGAATATTGGCTTGAACCTTCCCCCTTCAGTAATAGTATTGCGATTCATCATTGCTGGCTGTCTCGTGGAGATGATCTATTAGCTTCACAAGCACACACACATACACATACACACACACACACACACGCATGCATATGCACACATACCACACACACACGCACACACATGCACATAGATACACACCACACACACACACTCTCAATGTCAGTGTCTTCATTATTTATATAAAAAAACCAAAATATTCCAGCATATTCCAGTGATAACTTTAAAAACTAGGTACATTTTCTTAACATTTGTTCCTTTTTTAAAATATGTTATGATAGTGCACTTTGAAATTATGAAAATCTTAAAGGTCTGAGTTTGACTTGATTAAGGATCAATATGTTCAGAATAGCACTCACCTGATCTTTCCCTCTCTCTCCCCCACTATTCCCCCAAACCAACCTGCCCCTGATACCATTTCCTTGCCTCACAAAGCAAATTAGATGTAGCCCATTAGCAGTCAAGGCAGGCAGATTTGGTGTATCTGAGTCAGCCTTCAGCATTAGAGATAACCCCAACCCCTGTCCTTGGGCAAAGAGTGATACAACGAACCTTTTTCTAGCTCATTCCATGGAATTCCCTTGAGACAAAGCCAACTGGCATTATGGAAAAGACAGTTCTGATGGGGGGATAGGTTTAGGGAATGATCCTTTTGAATGAGTCAGCTTGAACACACTAAAGGGAGCCAGTTAATAGTGACTGTGAACAAGAGAAATGATTCCCTTCATATAAGCTTATCTAAACACTGCAAGCAGCAAACAACCAGGTATTTCCATTCATGTTGCATTTTATAAAATAACTGTATCCACTCCTAGTGGTAAAATTGAAAAGATCTTGTAGACATTCCCATCAAATTTTAAGACTATTAAGTGGGAGCTATTACAGTAATGAGAAACCTTTTAATAGCAACAGATCCTTTCCCCTTCTTTATCTTTAATGCAGTGCAGTGACAAGGCACTGTCTAAGCATAACTTCCCAAAGAAGTGGAAGGAGTTCAGGTTTTGCCCTGGTATAACTGGCAGGAAAGGTTCTGAACAAAAGGACAAAAACCCTCAGAAGAATAGCACATACTTTGCTCAGGACATTTGAGGTCAAGTTGGAGACAGTAGCAGTTTGCTTATAAGCCCTCAAAGTCTTTGTGTACAAGGAGAGAGAAGAAATGAAATGCAAGATTATGCAGGCGTATGCCATTAATTTCTGGCCTTTTTATGCTGGGTCTTCCAAGCAGGTTTGGTTTTTTCCATTAGATCTGTATAGTTTGGTTAATTAACCAGGAATTTAGTTTTATATTTAACTAAGCTACAACAATTATACCATTAACAATTTTTCCTTTGGTGATATTTATTTCCTTGTCTTTGTTCCTTTTTTTAAAAAAAAATTACTTCCCATCTTTTTGGCTGTTGTGTCAAGGAATCTGTCTAGAGCTTGGTCAGTGTGGCTATATGTAGCGCCTCCCCACCCTTAAACCACCATTCCCCACCCACCCACCCCGGATAAAACACTGCAAACAATATACTAGGAGTGCACCCTTTATCCTTTACTAGTTATTGTGAGATTGCTGTGTAAGTCAATAAACACTTTTGTAAATACATTGCAGAAAGAGAATTGCGGAGTTATTAGTGCAGGATGGCCATTCTGGAATCTGTTGTAAACATTACTTAACATAATATAATAAAGGTGAAATTTCAATGAAACATCATCCCCCCCCTCTATCCTTCGCCCTTCAAAAACTAATAAACTGGGAAAATCCCCACCTACTTCTTTTCCTCCCCAGACCCTCTTTGTCACCAGAAAGTATGCCCCAAGTGCTTGGATTATGGAATGAAATGAAAGAGTCCATCAATTGGGGTTTCAGAACTAGCATTAGTCTTCATACCAATAGCTTACATTAAAAAAAAAAAAGGCAAATTGGGATGGAAAGTGCTTTTATAATGCAATTTTGTTGTTAAAGTCAAGTTTTTTTGACATGGCATGTCCTGAAATAAATATTAATTAAATATGGGGAAAAAAACCAGCTTAGGTCAAATGGATAAAACAGTTCAAAAAATTATTGAGGAGAAGAATCATTTAAAAAGCAGAATTGGCCAGTTGGAAAAGGAGATAAGAAAGCTCTCTGAGGAAAACAAATTCTTCAGATGTAGAATGGAGCTAAAGTAAGTTGATGACTTTACAAGAAATCAAGACACAATAGATCAACACCAAAAGAATGAAAAATTAGAAGAAAATGTGAAATACAGCAATGAAAAAAAAATTGATCTGGAAAACATTCAAGAAAGATAATTTAAAAATTAATGGGATACTTGGAAGTCATGATCAAGAAAAGAGCCTTGATCTCATTTTTAAAGAATTCCTACAGGAAACTTACCCAGAAATCCTAGAAGCAGAAGGTAAAATAGAAATTAAGAGAATCCACTGATCTTCCCCAGAAAAAGATCCAAAAAAAAAAAAAAACCAACCTCCAGAAATATTACAGCCAAGTTCCAGAACCCCCAAATCAAAGAGAAAATATTACAAACAGCCAGGACACAATTCAAATATCATGGAGCTGAAGTCAGGATCACACAGGACTTAGCAGCAACTATATTAAAGGCTCAAAGGGCTTAGAATATAATATTCCAGAAGGCAAAAGAGCTTGGAATACAATCAAAAGTCTACTACCCAGCAAAACTGAACATCCTCTTCCAGGGGAAAAGATGGACTTTTAATGAAACAGGGGAATTCAAATGTTCCTGTTGAAATGACCAGAGCTGAACAGAAAGTCTGATCTTCAAGTACAGAATTCAGGTGAAGCATAGAGAGGGTGAATGAGAAGGATAAATTATGAGGGATTTAATGATGAAGAACTGTATGTATTCCTGCATGGAAAGATGATACTGATAATAGTCATATGAACCTTCTCATTTAAAAGAACAGGTAGAAGAACTTTTAAAGATGAAGCACAGCAAAGAGCTGAATTTGAAGATATATAATATATATATATATATATATACATATATATATATACATACATACATACACATATATAGTAAAAATGGAGTCAATGGGTGAAAAGGGAAATGTACTGGGAGTAAGAAAAAGGAGAGGTAGAATAGGCTAAAATATTTCATATTGGAAGGGAGAAGGCGAAGGGGAATGAGGAAACTTTCATTCTCATCAGAAATGGTTCAGAGAGGAAATAGAAGAAAAAGGAGAGAAGGGGAATGGGGGAAAGGGGGGAGGGATGTGGATAATAGAGGAGAGGACAGTCAGATATAACACATTTTCTTTTTTACTTTTTACAAGGTGCTGGGATTGAGTGGTCTGTCCAGGACCATGGGGCCTAGTGGTCGCTGGGTCTCTGGGGTGGGAGGCGGGCTTGGGGCCCCTTGGTCCGGGGCCAGTGCTCTGGCCACTGTGCCACTCAGCTGCCCCACAGCAAATTTTTGAAGAAGGTCAGAGTGAAAGGAGAGAGAAAATATAATATATGGTAGGGGGAAGGAACGGATGGAGGGAATTACAATCTGTAACAACAACTGTGGGAAAATATGGCAATAATTTCTATGATGGACTTATGATAAAGAATATGATCTACCCAAGACAGAGCCAATGATATCAGAACACAGACTGAAACACATTTTTTCCTCTTTATTTCTCATGAGATTTTATATTTTTTGTCAGAGTGGGAGGTATTATGTTTATTCTTAAACAAGAATATTTTAGTAATGTGTAAATAAAAAATAAATGAAAAAAGAAACCCATTTGAAGTAGAGATACATACACAGGATAAAGGTAAAAGGTTAGAGCAAAATAAATATATTATGCCTCAGCAGAAGTAAAAAAAATCTGAGGAAGAGATCCTAATCTCAGACAAAGTAAAAGCAAAAATCAACCTCATTAAAAGAGATAAGGAAATTATATCTTAAAAAGGCACCACTGGTAATGAATCTATATCATTACTAAACATGTATGCACCTAGTGATATAACATCCAGATTCTTAGAGGAAAAGCTGAGTGAATTACAAGGAGACATAGCATAATAATGGGAGAACTCAATTGCCCTCTCTCAGAATTAGATAAAAGCAACAAAATAAACAAGATGGAAGTTAAGAAGATGAATGAAATCTTAGAAAACTTAGAGATGATAAACCTCTGAAGAAAACTTAATGGGGATAAAAAAGAACCTACCTTTTTCTCAGCAGTAAATGGCAGCTTCACCAAAATTGACCGTGTATGAGAGCACAAAAACCTTATAAACAAATGCAAAAAGGCAGAAATAATAAATATAGACTTCTCAGACCATGATGCAGTAAAAATTACATGTATTAAATGGTCTGGGAAAGATAAATCAAGAACTAATTGAAAATCAAATAATTTTATCTTAAATAATGAGTGGATCAAATAGCAAATAATAGAAATAATCAATAGTTATATCAAAGAAAATGATGAGACATTATACTGAAATTTATGGGATACAGCCAAGGCAGCTTTGAAGGGAAAGTTTATATCTCTAAATGCCTACAAGAATAAAATAGAGAAAGAGGAGATCAATGAATTGGGTATGCAACTAAAAAAAATATAAAGGAAGGTGGCCCAGCTCTACCAGATCTAAAACTATACTATAAAGCAGCAGTCATCAAAACCGCCTGGTACTGGTTAAGAAATAAGAGTAATGAGGCAGCTAGGTTGCGCAGTGGATAGAGCACTGGCCCTGGAGTAAGGAGTACCTGAGTTCAAATTTGGCCTCAGACACTTAATAACTACCTAGTGATGTGGCCTTGGGCAAGCCACTTTAACTCCATTGCCTTGAAAAATCTAAAAAAAAAAAAAAAATAAAGTAATGGATCAATAGATTAGAATAAGTTTAAAGAATCTGCAGTAAATGACTACAGCAGTCTGCTATTTGACAAACCCAAGATAACAGCATCTGGGTTAAGAACTGTTGGGAAAAATGGAAAATAGTATGGCAAAAACTAGGCATAGATCCATTATGTCACATCCTGTATAGGATCAAAATGGGTACAGGATTTAGACATAAAGAGTGACCCCATAGATAAATTAATAGACCAAAAAAAAATACTCTATCTGATCTATGGAAAAGGGATGAATTTATGAGCAAACAAGAATTAGAGTGGATTGTAAACTGCAAAATTAATAATTTTGACTATCAAATTCAAAAAATTTTTCACCAATAAAATCAATGCTGCCAAAATTAAAAGGAAAGCAGAAAGATGGGAAATAGCTTCACTACTAGAGGTTCTGATAAAAGTCTCATTTCTAAAATATATAGAGAATTGCATCAAATTTATAAGATCACAAGTCATTCCCCAACTGATAAATGGTGAAAGGATATGAATAGACAGTTTTCAAATCAAAAAATTAAAACTATATATAGTCCTATGAAAAAAATTATTCCAAATTACTATTGATTAAAGAAATGCAAGTAAAAACAACAAGGAGGTATCATCTCACACCGATTAGACACCCAAGATAAGAAAATAGGAAGATAATCAATGTTGGAGAAGTTGTGGGAGGACTGGGACATTGATACTGGTGGAATTGTGAACAGATCCAATCTTTCTGGAGAGCAATATGGAACTATGCCCAAAGAGCAATAAAGCTGTTCATACTCTTTCGCCCAACAATTCCAATTCTAGGTTTACATCCAGAAGAAATTATAAAAAATTGGAAAAATTCTACATGTTCCAAAATATTCATAGCAACTCTTTTTTGTAATGGCAAAGAATTGCAAATTGAGGGGATGACCGTCAATTGAGGAATGGCTAAACAAGTTATGATACATGAATACTATGGAATACTATTGTTCTGTAAGAAACTATAAATGGTCGGACTCCAGAAAATAATGGAATGACCAACAGGATCTGATGCTGAGCAAAGGGAGTAGAACCAAGAGAACAACGTACACATGAACAACAATGTGATGAACAACCTTGATGGAAACAGCTCCCCTTGGCAGTCCAGAGAGCTAGGACAACTGTATTTGACTGGTTATAGACTATATTATTCCCACCAGAGGAAGAAAAACATAACACACAGAAAAAAAAAACCTTTCCAAATCTGATGAACACTGTATAAAAATTATCTCTTATGTATCTCTTTCCCTTAATTCTAATTCCTCATGCCAAAAATTACTAAATTTGTAAACATGTTTAACAAAATATGTATGTAAAATGTTAACCTGACTGTCCTCTGCTGAGAGGAGCAGGGTGGGAAGGGAGGGTAGAGGGAAATTTTGTAATTTGGAAATATGCATGTACATTTTGAAGAAAATAAATTTTTTTTAAAAAGACCTCTATTCAGTAAACTCCAGTGGTTCCCCATAGATTCTAAAACCTAGTGTTGTTTCATTTTCATCTCATCCTTTTAAAAATGAATCTAAGTTTTATAACATACATAATTACGGGTTATTAAATATACATAATTTAAAAATAAATACTGTGCTCAACATTTTTATTGATAGAAACACATGATTAAAGTTTGGAAACCACTGTCTTATAAAAATAAAAAAAGAAGCCATTCAGGAAGACTAACATATCTGTTTTAATTATACTTTGTTCTCCCTTCTCCTAGAACAGTGATTTGTACACAGTAAGCACTTAATGTTTATTCCATTGTAAAAATGTCCTCATTGGGCACCTTACTCATATTGAAAAAAGGAAAGACTTTATAACTAATTAGAGATATTCAAAAGGGTAATGGACTATAATCTTCAAGAAAATGGTGGTTGATTTCTTGTCATTACTGAAAGGCTTCTTATATAGGTTAGACAGAGGTCCCTCCTAATTGTGTTAAATAAAATGAGGGACATGGTTGCCAAAAGGAAAAGGAAGAATCAAGAAAGATTCTGCAGAGAATGTAGATTAATTGGGTTTCAAAGGATGAACTAAAAGAAAGAGAGAGAGAGAGAGAGACAGAGAGAGACAGAGACAGAGAGAGAGATAAAATATTTCAAGCATAGGAAAAAAATATGATGCAAAGGAAAATTGAGAGTTTAGAGAACATCATTTGTGGAGATGTAGAAAGTTGTCTAGCTTAACTGGATCAAAGTGCAAGGAGGCAAAAACTATAAGATAAAAGCTGGAAAGGTAAGGTAAAGAGGCATAAGCCACAGCAGCACAAAGTAATGGAGCCAAACTCTGATCCACAAACTCTTCTAAATAGATAAAAAATGCTCCAGACCAAATTCAGATGAGGAAATTCAGGAAAAGTGTATGAATCTTTGTCTGGACCAAGTTAGTATATGGAGTAAGACAAAGAGTTCTGCTGTCCTGAGGACTGGGTTAATAGAGGCTACATACCAGGCCCAGGAGGTATAACAGGGCACTCCCAGACTCATATTGGGTGGGACACTCTGATAACAATGTCTGTACGGGGTCACACATCAGAGAAAGAATGATAGGAGAACCTGTGCTCAAGGAGAAAGGAGTAAGTTCAAAAGCTAGCACCAGCATCTTGGATCAGATCCCAGGAGCAGAGTGGGATACAGCTATCCTCCTAAGGAACAAGGAGGGCAAGAATCCCATACCCAACAGGAGGCTGTAGTTCTATCACTCTGAACCAGAACAAATAGCTTTAAAAAAAGGATGCACAAGGATAAAATGCTTACATTACAACTATAGGGAGATTATATATTTGTTCCTTCTGAGATCTCCCATTATCAAGTGTCACTGAAAAAAATTAACTAAAAAGACCTAGAAGTTTATTATATCTTGATATTAAAAAAAAAGAATGTGACCTACAAAGATTCAATCTTGGATTACTCCAACCACCTGCTACTTTGAACAGTAGGGAAAAGAGTCATACAACCATTCTAATTGGGACCACTAAAAAATTTATACAGATTCAACTGGGTCTTACTGTCACTAGGTAATCCTTAATCAACTATCTTTAAATTAGCCTTATCTACTAACTATACTTCTCTATATAGCAGCTCTGCCAATCCTTTTCATTTCCCAAAAGTCTCATGGCTCCTCCTTTACCCTCTCAGCTGAGAACCTTGTCTCCTATTTTACAGGGGAAAAAAATTCATTTCCTAACACTCAGATGCCTTCTGTCACTATTTCCTCTTTCACCTGTTACATATAATAAAAGATAGCCTTACTCTTAACCACGGTCCACATACTCAAAAAACTCCAATTTGATCTCTTCCATTCATGCTAACAATTCTGCATTAGAAGGTGCCTCCATTTTCTATGCTCTCACTTCTTAATCCCTCACAATTCAGTTGGTGCTCAGTTCATGTTTAGTTCTAAATGTAGCTTCATGTTCTGCATAAAGTTTCTCAGCAGACACATCAAGGTGATCTGATTTTTCTCATCTGTTTGAGGACTAGAAATTTTTCTGTGATCTCCACAGTCAAATGTTATAACATAATCAAAGAATTAGAAATACATGGGTTTTTTTGGAATTTCTTTGCTTTTCCCATAAGCCAGTGAATGTCAGCAATTTGATCTGTAGTTCTTCTGCCTCTGAAAATCATCCTGCTCTTCTGCTAATTCTGATTCTATCTTAGATCCTCTTCTCTTCTCCCTGTCTACTACTCCACTTTGTGATTTCATCAGCTCCCAAGAATTTAATCACTATCTGTATGCTGATGATTCTCAAATCTACCTATCCTGCCCTAACCTCTGCTAACCTCTCATCACCCATTTCCAAAATGTCTGCTTTTCAGGCAACCAGGGCCTTCAGTAGACATCTTAAACTCTAGATAGCAAGGAGATCAAATAAACCAATACTTTAAGAAATGCAGGCTACTTGTTGGAAAGTCAAATCCTGAAGCTAGAGTTTAAATATTTTGACCAGATAATGATGAGAAATAATGGAGAAATAGAAGGACTTGAAGGTTGAGAAGAGTCAGACACAACGAACAACAAGAAAATTCTGGGTTTGACTTTATTTTTTCTATTTACTTATGATAAGTATTTCATGTCATTAGTTATACCTCTAAAGTTAAGGTTTGCAAATCTTTGATATTCAAATTTTTATTTTCCCCTTCTACACTTTGCAAAATACTGTGGGTACACATTCTGCTGATGTTAACTAAAAACTACTGATGAAAGCATTGACTGGAGTCCATTGATTTTTTTGTATGTGGTACAGTACTATCCTCCAAGAATATAATAATCTGGTTAGTAAAAAGTCTCTGCATATTGATAAATATAGTTGGCAGCAATACCTTTGAAGGAATCCTTAGGCAATTTTATGTCAGTCCTAAGTCAATCACTCAAACATATATTAAGTGTCTACTATATGCCAGACACTGTGCTAAAAAGGCAATCTGATAGTAGTAGTGAGTAAAATATATAACACATGAAAGATGTCAACAGGCCTACAATATGAAGGATTTCATCAGTGAATAACAGAGGAGTAGGACAGAATGAGACAAAAAGAGCCTTAAAAAAAGCTGAAGCAACAAACAGAATTAATGAAGTCAGGAGGAGAAACACCTTTAAGAGGAAAGATAAGTCTGGTTTTGAGATATCAGTGCAATATCTATCTTTGCAAGTTGAGATTGTTAAACAAGTAAAAAAACAAACAGAATTGTTAAACTCAGAAAGTGATTTATGTTGAGGCATAAAGAAATCAAACATAACAAAGCAGAAATTTAACCACATCCTCCACAGTTGAAATTTATTTTGTTTGACACTCCCTCAATTCTAATCTCCATTCACCCTTCCCTTTCCTAGTATATAGTAATTTCCTACAAATTGGCAATGATGACAAAAGATGGGAACAGTTAATGTTGGTGGGGAAGATAGAAACACTAGTACATTGTTAGTAGGACTACGAATCAGTACTAAGTTTGATAAGAAATTTGAAATTATGCAAATAAAGTGACAAAAATAAAATGTCTATATACTTTGACCCAGAGATTTCACTACTAGACTATACACCAAAAATTATCAGTAGCATTTTTTATGAAAGCAAAGAACTGTAAACAAAAACAGATCCCCAGTGACTGCAAACTGGCTAAATAAAATGTAGTACATCAATGTTATAGAATATTGCTATGCTGTAAGAAATGATGAATATAAGGAAACAGAAAAACATGGGTGTAAGCAGAGTCAAGAAAACAATATATGCAATGATTACAACTAAAGAAATAAAAAGAATAAGGAATGAATGCTTTAAAACCACAAATACAAGAAAGACTCCAAAGAGGAGACACAAGAAGATTCCCTCACCTTAGTCCTTTACAGAGAAAAGAGATGTATAGTAGTTATACCACAAGATATTTCAAACTTTTTAATGTACTGGAAAGTTTTATAGATTTATTTAAAAACTTTTTCATTTTTAAGAATGTTATCTGCTCACTGGGATGGTTCTCTTGGGAAGAGAAAGAAAGGAAAGATATATATGTGAAAAATTTGACTAGGTTAAAAAAACATCAATAACATTTTTTTAAAAAGAAAAAAAGGAAAATGCACTTAAATTAGCAGGGAGATGAACAAGGGGAAGGTTTGGGAATGGGGAGGAAGTAATAAGCAAAACAAACTTCAATTATAGAGAATGTATAAAGTAGGATTAAAAGGAAAGAAAAGAAGGCTAAGATCCAAACCCTTGAGCTAGAAGGAAGAAAAGGAAAATAACTAAGAGCAGGTCACTCCAATAACATAACTGATCGTAACCCCAATCACCTTCTTACACAACATTCTTTTCTCTGTAAAAGGAGAATGAGGATCAAAGAGAGTAAATATAATAGAATATGAAGAGGGAAAGAAGAAAACAAGTACTCATAACATACCAACACCAGGAGGAATATTCCTAATAAAACCTTCTTAGAGTTAATATTCCTAGTGAAGTCCTCTCAGGGTTAAGAAATATTAAAGAACAACCTGTTAATCTTAAAGTATTTCTAAAAGAAAGCCCCTTTTATTTCAAACAGAAGGCTCACTCTCCTAACTTTTGATAAGACTACTTTTAGAAGGATAGTAGACTTTTTCCCATGAGAAAAACCTTGAATTCCAAAGAAGCTCATAAGCCTCTTGTTTAATGATAAGACTATTTTATGGACTAGGAGGCTAGTAGAAGACCTTGCATACTCAGACATTATTTCATTTAGATAGACATAAAAGGTCAATAAAAAATATTTTTAATGTTCTCACCATCTGGATGATGAGGTAACATTTTATAAAAAATGTTTTATTCTTCTATTTGTCACCAGGTAGGTTTTTTTCAAACAAAGACTGTAACACTGAAAACCTTAACCAATCAGGTAGTAGTGGGGGCTAGGGAGGGGGGGAATCATAATAGGCCATATAATCTTCCTTGACTGTCAATTCGGGGCAGCTTCTTGATCTTCACTACTTTTGTGAGACCTGGGTGTGCTCTTTTCTAGAAAAAAACCAAAATAAACTTTTTTTTCTTTTTTGCTCAGAGGAGTCTATATTTTTTAAGTGGATTTTTTTTCCCACACAATACCAAACATGGTATTAAAATGTTTTATAACTATTTTATCATTTAATCTTCACCACAACTCTGGGAGGTAGGTGATATTATTATACCCATTTTACAGTTGAGGCAACTGAGGCAGACCAAGATTAAGTAATTTGCTTACAGTGGCTCTGCTAGTGTCAGACACCAGATTTGAAATTGGGCCTTCCTAACTCCACTCCCAGATTTCTAGAAACTGTGCGGCTTACAGCTGCTTATTTCATGGAAGGGAAAACAGATATACCAAGCAAAACCATGAATGTAAAACAGACACATTCACAACAAACAATTCAACAATATGCTGCTCACAAGAAACATAACTGAAACAAAGATTCATGGAGTTCGGTTGAGGGGCTGAAATCAGATCTATTATACCTCAAATAAATCTGAAAAAGCAATGCTAACAAGCAGCATCTCAGACAATACAATAATAAAAATAAAAAGCAAAAACTTTCACTACCCTAACACTCCCGTTTGAAGATAAGTTACTTAAAGAAATTATTATTTGTATTTTCAGAACTTAGCACAGTTCAAGACAAATAGTAAGAACTTAATAAATGTCTATTGACTGATTAAATGTTAATGTGACTTTTTCACATTTAGGAAGCTCAAGCAAAAAGAAAGAAATTAATCAAAACAAATTTTAGAAAAGTTAGATATGCTAAATCTGTGGCAATTACTGATGAGAACTGCAAAAAAATGTATCCAATTTCTCATTTTTGCATTGTACTTTTATAAATACATGAAAACTGACTATGTACTAAGGCATAAAAACAAAGAGAGGTAGAGAAATTAAATACATCTTGGCAACAATGCACTAAAAGCATAATAAGGTTAAATTGAGGAAGGGACTAAATGATATCATCTCAAAGAATGTATGAATACAAGAAAAGATTTATAGAAATAATAAGCAATTTAAAATTTTGAGGAACAGGTTGAACAGCTAGGTCATGCAATGGATAGAGAGCACCAGCCCAGGAGTCAGGAAAACCTCTGAGTTCAAATGCGGCCTCAGACACTTAATAAGTGCTTAGCTGTGTGACCTGGCCTTAAATAAAATTTTTAAAAAACTCTGGAGAACAGCAAAAGTAGTTCTTAGAGAAATAAATGTATGTCTCTTAACACACTTATAAACAATAGAGAAACTTAATAGAAAAATAACTAGAAAAGCAACAAATTTTTAAAAACCAATATGCACAAAAATATTTTTAAAATACAAAGATGATTAAACTTAGTTTTTTAAAAAAAGAAACAAACAAACCATTAAATTGCTTGATCAGTCCAAAAGAAGTAAATGAAATAGCCAATATGGAAAATAAAAATTACAAATTACAAAGAATAACAGAATGCTAGAAACTATAACTCCTTATGTGCACCAAAAAGAAATCAATGTGGCCAATATGACTAAAAAGGAAAATAGTCAATATTGGAGGGGATGTAGGAAAATTGGGATATTAAATGCATTGATATAGAGTTGTGAATTGATCCAGCCTTTCTAGAGAGAGATTTGAAATTACACCCAAAGGGCAAAAACTGTGCATACACTTTGATCCAGCAACACTCATACTAATCCATATCCCAAAAAGATCATTTAAAAAAGGGTTAAGAATTCCACACTTACATAGATATTTATAGCAGCTCATTTCATGGTGGCAAAGAATTGGAAACTGAGGAGACGCCCATCAAGTGGGAAATGACTGAACAAATTGTGGAATATCATTGTGATGAAACATTATTGCTTTATAAGAAGTCATAAGAAACAGAACTTCAGAATAGCTTGGAAAGACCTACACTAACTTGAAGCTGAGTGAAGTGATCAGAACCAGAAGAATACTGTACACACTAACAGCATCACTGGGTAGTGATAAACTATGATAGACTTGTTTGTTTCAGCAGCACAATATCAAAGACAATTTTAAAATACTTGTAATGGAAAATGTCATTCATATCCAGAGAAGGAATAATGGGGTTTAAAAGCAGATCAAACCCACTAGTTTTAATTTTGTTTTTTCTAATTTTTCAATTAGATTCTTTTTTTCATAACAAGATTAATATGGATTTATGTTTAACATGGTTATAGATGTATAATATATATTAAATTGCTTAATGTCAGGGGGAGAAGGGGGGAAAGGTAGAGAGTGAGAAATATGTGAAACTCAAAATCTTGCCAAAAAACAACTATTATTGCAATGTAATTGAAAAAATTA